>NC_069103.1:12639922-13239922 GCF_947172395.1 Bicyclus anynana | reverse complement strand
TTAACAACCTCCTTTGACAAGTCGGTCCAAAAAGATTTGTCATTGGGTGTTATTTAATAATATTTGAATTGATCCCGTCGCATACGTCCGGTGTCGGGGCGATGACCAAATTATTGGCAAGAACGAGTCGTGCCGACTGTCGGGCGCGCGATCGACGCCCAATCCCCCAGATCCGACGCGCAAACGAATAAATCAAGATAAAACTCTTTAATACCAACTTAACAATATCTGCGGACGGTATTTAGAGTGTATTAATTGGTTGGAACAAGTTGTTGAGATTTATGACACTCTGTATTTTGCGGGGGAAAGAAGTCTTTCAATATGTATTAGTGTGTTGAGAGAGATTTATTTTTAATTCGAATGTAAAAACAAACAGTAGGTAGGTAGCTTAAGATGTTTATTACGATATTAACAACAAATTTTAGAAGTCTAACTATATATTAATAATAAAGATGCTTGGAGTTGGAGTCAATTGCATCGGCTTTCATCTACTATACCTACAAAAAGTAGAATGAATACAATTATTTTAAAGAATTATATGGGTTCGAAACAACTGTTGAGTTTCTTGACAGTAAAACCTACCTTCCGAACCAGAGCTAGTAACTACAATCTACAAATAGTCAAAGCAAACAAACTTTCTTAAAATAAATTAATTTTATTTTCAATCAATTAACTCAAAAACGGAATATGAATTAAAATGAATTTTATTTAACTACAATATCCACAGCAATTTAAAAAGGTAGGCTATTAAAACGATCAAAAAATCGGATAATAAAATATGTTAAATAGTATAGAATAACCCTTCAAAACGGCGGCCATATTTCTTTAAAATAAAACACCATCAAATCCCGCGCAAAACAGCACTAGTACCGAAGCAGTGTGATTCCAATTTCAAACCTCGTTATTGCGTTTGAAAAAGAACACGATATTTGAAAAAGATCTGACCAGCTCGTAGGAGTAAAAAGTTCATAGTTCGTATCATTTCTTTTTTAAAAAAAGAACGTTCTTTTTTTATTCGTGTGTTCCGCAAACGGCCTACAATGGCTAGTGTTGTCGGTTGCTAGAGAGGCATTGTCCTTGCAACCCTTGGAGCAGTGAACTGCTGAATCACCTCACTTCAATTAATATTGTTTAATGTATACAGATCCCGACAGCGTATTAGATGGAATTATAACGTTCCGGCAGTCGTGGATTTGTTGATGGACGATAAACAACTTACATCGGTGCTGTTTGATCAGGGAAAGAAGTAACATGACACGGAATAGCTACTAGTAGAGATGTTTTAAAACTTGTGTTACAGATACTTCTGAACAATACATTTTAATATCGCAGTAGCTCTGTCAACTAAACTTTTCAGTGTGATAATTTAATTATAGAAAAAATAATCAGCAAAGTTTCAGCAGAATTTTTATGAAAAAAAATTGTTAGGTAGTACTTACTAAAGTTACAGATTTTGTAATCTAAGCCTACCTGTGACTTTTACGTTTTATAGACTCCTTTTTAGTTTAAATTATTTTTGATTTTGGTATGGCATCCAAATTATCTCTTTCAAAAATCTCACTTAATCTCCATAATCTAGGTTCCTATCTTTAACAAATATATTTAAGTAGGTAAGTACTACATACATAATCATTGAATTTTTTATAGTCACCTACGCAAATGCAAATTACCAAGGAAGATAGGCGCCACAGAAAAAAAATATTATGGCAAGCCGATTATTATGTTACTCGATCACGAATTCAGCGGGAGCGTCTTTTTAAAAGGACGTTTAAGTAGCGGTTACACAATAAACCCCCAAATTAGCGTTCGCGCGAATTAGCGCTGAATCCAAAGTGCGCAATTAAAGAACGTAGACAAACTTACAAAGAGCCAATTCGAAAATGAACAACGATATTCAAATTGAAAAAGGAACGCGCCGTGAATAAAACAATGCGTACGCTCTCGGAACAATAAATATTGTAGAAGGAATCTTCTAGCGGTATTGTCAAACGTTGCTGGTACATGATAATGGCTGATGTATTTTTTATATCCAATACAAGTAATAATAATGCTTCTTCTACTTTATTCATATTTCTGAGCTATTCCATATTTAAATATTTAGATCTTTCACGGTAATATAAACCTTATTTCAGTTGAAACAAGGATGAGAAATGCAAATACATTTATTCTCAAGTGATGTGGTGAGCACGTGAGTCGCCTCATCTAATTATTATAGAACGTACCTACTGGTACAAGCCTATTATAGTATGAACTGAGATCTATGACCATAAATCGTGCGTTCGGATACTTTCATGTTAATTTTTTAAATGAACTATAAAATATACTATATTTATAAAATATAAAATATATTATACTTAAGTTATTTAGATTTTTTAATAAAGAAACTAAAAAATACTTTTTAATCTAAATTAAACGTAAACTAACAGTCAACGGTCTAGAAACGAGTTTTTTTTTCAGTGAAAAAATACATAAACAACGGAAAATTTACTATGTTTTGAATAACAAATTTTTTATCTGTGTCGCACTTGTATAGACATAGAGGGTTAGCATAAATCGCTAGAGTCCGAATGAAAAACTCTAAATTTAAATAACAAATCAGTAGGTGCGTCTGTATCGTCGGTCATCGGTCCGGTACAAATAGATTTCAGTCTAGTCTCAGAACTACATAATCTTAAGGAACGTAAGTTTGTTTCCAATAAAAAAAACCGACATGTTTTTAGATAAAGTAGTAGTTAGAAGAGGCGTTGGTCACAGACATCAACATCAGAGAGTTTACCTACCTACTAAACTGGCTCCAAAAAAGAAAAAGAAAATCTTATCATACAAATACTAGGTCTTTCGTTCTTCAAAAAAAAAAACTTCGTAGCAACCAGGAATTATGAATTTAGGTTGTTACAACCCGGTCTTAGCAAAGAATCAAGCCGTCAATGTTAAAAAAATTCATTAACATTTGATAATCACTAACAAAGTCATACATTATTAAGTAATAATTTTATTTAAAAAAATATTTAATAAGCCAAACATTAAGCCCACCAACCCACATTAGAGCAGTGTGGTAGACCTTAATGTAACATGTGGATTTGTAACTAAGTAGGTAAATGGTTTAATTAATATAACTTGTCAATTCCAAATCAATCGCGCAAATTTTCAAACAAAACAAATATGAAGCAAGAAATTTTTACACTGTACCTACAATGGCTCTTCAGTTATCAAGCCATAAATGCCATAAAATGATTTATCGCCCATCTAATAGATATTTACGAGGACCCAGCTATGCTGTTTAGCTCAGTTTTACGAACCGAGTGCGCTAAGTGAGTGTTGGCTTTATGTTTCAGCGTTCAATCTTTTGTAATACTTACGTGCACACTAATTAATGGGTAATAACCTTTAATTTCTATTGCGACCGTAAACTAAATAATAACAATTAGTAATTGTTATTCACTTTCTCAGTCATGTTAATATATGTATATGAAATAATATTATAAAGAAGTTAGATTTTATTGTTTGTTACGACTCCAAAAACTACTAGACCGATGTTTAAAATTCTTTCACCAAAGGAAAGCTACTTTATCAGTAAATAGCACTGGCTAAACTTGTGAATCGGTGAAGCTGCGGGGGATTTGAATTATTTTATTATTTTTCTTATTGGGTGTTATTAAAATAATTTCCAAAGTAAACATTAAAATATTATAAATTAGGTCTTAAAGTATGTATTTCTCATGGGAAAGGAATAAATTACAATATTTTTTTGATACTAAAATACTAGAAAACTTTACAATCTAAATAATCTAAATAAATATTTAAATATTATTTTTAAAGAATAAGAGTTGAATCAGGAGCAATTAATTGTACACAATATTAAACAACTAATTAACTATTCAAGAGCTGCAACTTAAGTGCCATGAAATTGGCAAAAGAAGCAACTCTTATAAATTAAAAAAAAAAACTTTTTGTCACTTTGCCCAAAAACATGGAATTTTGATTAAACAATTTTCTCCCACAGCTCCAATTAAAAATAATCACTGTTACCTAAAATATTTGAGGTTAAATACAAATTATTATCGTAACACAATATATTACTAGTATTATAAAATAAACTTCAATCTTTGTCCAAGAACATGGTATTTTGATTAAACCATTTTCTCCCACCAATGCCATTAAAAATAATCACAAAAATTTTTAGATTTAAGATAGCCACGAAGTATTCAAACTAATAGTATTTATAATCTACTCCCACGGAGAAAAAAACTGTGACGTACCGGAAAGACGGTGACCATTTTCTAACCCGCTATAATCCGGCTTTGAAAAATAGCTATTTCTAATCACCACATCGCATTAAAAACGTAATGTCCCCGGACCGGTCGCGCCGGTTTCTTTTATTATATTTAATATATCATTCGTCGTATATACTGTTATATAATACATCAAACCTTAATTTATCTGGTCACCGAGGAGGCGATGACCATTTTAAGTGTTATTTATCTGTTACAGAAATGGAGTTCCAAGTTTAAAATTAAAGAACTGATAGGCGCGCTCGTTCTGTTTATAAAAACATTGTCAGTGTATCCGAACGATTTTTTTTTTCTTTTTAATTACTTTTTTGTGCCTAAAACAAAATGTATTCTTGGAATTTTAGTTTATTTAATTTAATTTAAAATTATTGTTATCGTTTTTCATTAATGAAATTGAACCTCTTTTTTTATTCGTAATAAGTGAATTAGTTGCATGTAATTTTTGAATGAACGATACGTTATCATACTTACGAGTTATTCATGTAATGTATGGGTGTATGTTCATTATGTTATTATCTACAAGACTTCCTGAACATCAACCGAAAAGTCTTAAACGGTGTTACCAGAATAAAAATAAAAAAACGGCTTTACTTATCTTCAGCAAACTTCACAACAATTGTTGTACCATTATTTAACAGTTAAAAGCGAGTTGTTTATCGGTAAATGTGAATGAATTCACCGGTGCAATATACCGGTATTATCTACACTGTTGGGAATAAATGTTTAATAACAAATTTAATTTTGTCGTGCCAACGACCGGTGCAGTTTTAGTTTACGATAGGCTGTATGACTTGTTACCTTTGCCGACATATTAAAAAACAGTTTTCTCTTTAAAAAACTTTGAAAATAACAGGCACAGACATTTTATGTAGTTAGCACATGGAGGTGGATATATTTCCCAATAAATAAAATTCCAAGAAATTATAGCGAAGTAGCAATAAAATCAGAATGTTTTATCTGAATAAGAAACATACGTTTTTGTCTTGTAAGTACATTAGTTATGTAATTTGATGATTCAGTTCTTTCTAATAAATAAAAAACTGTCACAACAAACTTCTATGTGATTTTATGATTATTTTTCTCCTCGACGAAATTCATAGTGGATTGACTACAAAGACATTTTCTCGTGTTGAAAATAAAATATATGAATGTTCTATTTTCGTTAGAAAGCAAGATTAGAAGATAGCTTTTGTTTTAGGCATCGACCACGTTGGATATAGCAATTAACCTATTTCACGCCACTGCAAGCCGAAGATGAAGGCCGTTGTAAGAGAGGAATTTGTAGCCTTAACCCACCACGCTACTAATGCCGGTTGGCGAGCTGAGTGTATTAATGTTTAGATACTAAACTTACATCAATTTCACTATGTCAACATTAACGGCCGACGGCTTCTAAAATTCTAAAACTCCTAGTTACTTCGAAAATCTCAGAATGAATATTAAATACAATTACACCCGTTCCAGAACTTGACCCCAGGAACTCATAATCTATAACCATATAGGTTAACCACTGCACCACTGGAGTTATCACTAGGTAAAATCTGAATCAAGTTTGACCTTATACCAAACCAGTGCTTTGCTTTTTGGTTAGAGGTCCAAATTTAGAACATCTATTTCTAAATAAAAATGTAAATATAGGTGCTATAAACAAAATAAAAAGATAAAAAAAGAAATACCTCCATAACGCGTTATCAATGTTCATTTAATATTTTAGTGGGACAGCGTAAAGTATTATCGTCTAATAGTTGTGGAATTGATACCGTTATCTGGATACATCGTAAAATTTATGATACACTCTCGCTTAACAATATTCGGACAAGTCTAGTGCAAATATAATTACGTGGGGCAATTTTCGGTTGGGAAATTTGATCGCGTTATGGCAACACTGGGTGGTAAAACTCGAAAAGGCCAGAATTAAAAAAGTAGCTATAAAAGATAAGAATTCAAAACTTACTACGTGGTACTTAATCAGTTTGTTCTATTTTTGAATAAATATTTCCTTCCTCTTTTTTTTTTATTAAACAATTAAACAAAATTAAGAAATAGTGACTAGCTATGTGTCTGCGTGAAATATAGTAATTGTAGTATTTCACGGTTTTTAACTACTTACAATAAATTATTTTTTTATTAGGTATTGTTCAAGAGCGGAAAGGGAAATTAATTTTGTGCGTATATTATATGGTTTGTTATAGGAGTTTTCAAGGAAAACCCACGCACCTAACTGCAAATAAATCCATCATTTTGTAAAAAAAAAAATTGCGTACCATAGAGCTGTAGAACGCAACTACATAATTAGCATTCGCTCGTAGTATTATGCAAATTAAATTGTACGAAATTGCGAATATTTCCATTATTCTTTATTAAAGTCTAGATTTCACGTTTATCCAAAGCCATTAAAAATGTTGGGAATATAAATCTAACATGTTTGATACCGGAAACGCATTTAAATTTTATACCATACAAGTACACATAAAAAAAATTTAAATAATTTTCGACTAATTTAAAAAACTAACTAGGAAGACGCCTTAAGTAATTGTTATTAATTTAAAAAACGTTAGGAAATAAATTTTAATCAAGTTTTCATTAGGTAATAAATAAGTAGAGTACCTATTTTAAGTAAAAACAATTTTAAAACGTGGCGAATGAAGGAGTTTTAATATTTAAATAGGTGTAGGTACCTACACCTATTTAAATATTAAAACTCCTATAAGATAGATAAAAGAAGCTATAAAAAACCCTAAAAATGAATTTATTTTTGCGAAAATCAACTTCCGGTACACAAGTCCTACAAGATGTTTGCTAGTTTAAAAAATAAATATTAATTGACATGGAATCGAACCCAGGACTTACAAAATAAACGATACCGAAACGTCAAAAACTGAAACTAAACTATACCCGATTTAATAATTTAATTCACAAACTTTAAAACAAGAGTTAATTTTTGAAACAACTGTAATTTTAATACATGAGACACTAAATGTCTGTTTAATCGTTTCTACTAACAATTTGATTGGCATTTTTTGTTATTTAATGAAAATACATGTAAGCATTAAATTTAATTAATTTTTGGAACACTTAATTCATAAATCTTTTGTTAAAATCTCAAAGAAAACTGTCGGCAGACAAAAGCAAAGCATTTCATACTATTTTTTTTATAAGTTTGGCTTTAATGTTGTGTTATTTAGCACACAAAATCTAAAAGTTGTACACTCAGTAACTATAAAGTGGACAATTGCTTATAATGATTTCCTGTATTATCTAAAAAAATTGTAATATCTTTTAATTTGCCTTCCAACAAAGAGTACCGGCTAGTCTTTACAATGGTAGATTTCTCAAAAATTTTACACCGCTATTTTTCATTTTGGTAAATAAAATTAAAAACATTTAAACAAACTCAAGGATATCCTACAATAGGGTAGGTAATTGAAAAGTCTTATTTATTTATCTAAACAAATAGGTATGGTATGTCATGTTTTAAATTTTGATATAATGTAAATTTATTATGAAATTATAGATACCACAAGTCACTGTTAAAAAAATCAAACTGCTGCAAGCACAGCTCTGAGTTATTTGTTCCAGACCTTTTCAATCTGTATTCAAACCATTAGCGCTGCGGGCATGTGAGATTACTTGATCATTGGCTGACATTACAAAACTTTATGTAGGCTTTAGGTACGATTTTTTTAAAAGAACTTTTGAAACAAAGAATTTGAATTTCGAGATACCAGCGAATACAAAAACATACAAAACCCTAAGATAAGTTAAATTGCCAAGTACTTGCACTACAAGAAAACCGCGCCGAAGCGAAACGCGAAAATGATAATTTTTATGTAAAAATGAATTACCAACAAAGTTAAGTTAATGTAACATTAAATACACACTATACCTTTGTTTATAATTATAATTCTTAATTATTCATTGTTTGTTCACATTCGAGTGAATTTATTAGAATTATATTAAACCTAAGAGCAACGGTAGGTCATCGCGTCGATTTAAATTAAAATTTATGTTAATTTTCATATTGCTTTACACATTATATTAAATGCGTTATGTATGTAATTAAATACAAAAGATTTTAATGTATTTCTGTTATCAATCATATCTAAATCACATTGTTAGCAACTATGAAGCCCTTTGATTCAATTTTTATTTCAAAATTGTACTCGTACCTTTCCTATTTAGGTCTAATCTTTTTATTTTTTTATTATTTGGCCTAAGTAATCAATGTTTATTATACATTTATTATTATTCAGTAAATAATTTTAAGTATTTGTAAGTATTATTTAGTAAATAATTTTAAGAATTTGTAAGTATTATTTAGTAAATAATTTTAAGTATGTGTAAGTATTATTTAGTAAATAATTTTAAGTATTTTTGTATTTTTTGTATTTATAATCCATTTTTTTGTTTCAATAAAGTCCACTTTAGACCCTCAATAGCTCAACGGTAAGAGCGGTCGGACTCATCACCGAGGGGTGGTGGTTCGATCCCCGCCCCGTTGGTCTATTGTCATACCCACTCCTAATACAGTCTTTCCCGACTAGTTGATATAGCGGCGAATGGGAATATTGGTCATATTAAAATATTTACCAACAATTGTTTTATAGGATAACAAGTGAGCAAATTCTTTTACCGGATACAAATATCATTGGCGCCCAGTCCAGTGTACCTGTGACTGGTTACTACGTACGTACCGGAACGCTAAGTTGTTTAATTTTACTACAGCAATAGAACTTTGTCACGTTATATGGAGTTGTTTTATGTCAATTATTCATAATTATGAGCAACTTTTGCAATATACTTACGAATTTTACTGTTATTTATAGTTTCGTGCTAAAAAAGGTGGCAAATGAAAACAAGTTTATTACAAAATTTAAGTGGTTTCATACGCTCATCACTATTTGATATTTTTGTTTTAATTATTATAAACGCAATTAACACATAATAAGATATGATATCATTCCATTATTTAAATAAATACATCTACCACGCATAATATATGTCAACGTTTTACGAAATTAAACTACCTATTTCTAAAAACTAAAGACTTTTACTAGGTAACATTACAAGTTATTATAATACCTAGTTAATCTTTT
Source organism: Bicyclus anynana (assembly GCF_947172395.1). NCBI lineage: Eukaryota > Metazoa > Arthropoda > Insecta > Lepidoptera > Nymphalidae > Bicyclus > Bicyclus anynana. Next base: position 13,230,534 of record NC_069103.1, on the reverse strand, counting down.
TGTTTGTTAATTTAACTTTACATTTAATATATTATGTTTTAGCTTACACGTGGCGGAACTACTTAGGTTTAACTACTAATAAATTAAAATAAAGCGTATCCTATAAAAATAGATGTCTAGGTATCTTCTTAGTTTAACATATAATATATAATATAATAATATAATAAAGCTGAAGAGTTTGTTTGTTTGTTTGTTTGATTGAACGCGCTAATCTCTGGAACTACTAATCCGATTTGAAAAATTCTTTCAGTGTTAGATAACCCATTTATCGAGGAAGGCTATAGGCTATATATTATTCCTGTATTCCTACGGGAACGGGAACCACGCGGGTGAAACCGCGCGGCGTCAGCTAGTAATATATAAAAATGAAATTAAAATAAAAAACATATAAGTACAATTACATACTACCTATTTAATAATTATATATAGTTACAATGTGTTTTTGTGTAGCTACCTAACTACTTAATATGTATAAGTACCTATGATATAGATTATATTTGAAGCTAGCCCGTTCTTGCGTGAATACAGGGATAAAATATAGCCACTCACATATAACGTGGCTTTGTAGTGGTAAAAGAATCTTCAAAATCGGTTCAGTATATCCAGAGATTACTTACCCTCTACAACTCTACAAACTATGTCTTTTTATACCAAATATTACTATTGATAGGTATAAGTACTGTTTTTACACATAGTTGTGTTTTTAATTAAGTTAACATGAAAATGTGTTGGATATTGGTTAGCCTATGTGGCTTAGGAACACGAGGTACTGGGTTCGAGCCCTGGGTCAAGCTGTAAAATACTGAGCTTTTCTTCTAATTTTCAAAAAAACTCTCAACCCAGGATGGGAAAGTCGGTGGACACCCTAGAAAAGCTTGTTAAACCGTCGGTCCTGGTTATTATCATTAACATCTGATAGAGATAATAAAAGAGTTAATATCATCCTAAACCCAACACGCATTGGACCAACGTGGTGGTTCTAAACTCTACATCCACTCTCCTATATGGGGGTAATGAAAATACTCATAATATGCTCTCTCTCACTGTTGAGAATGGGTCTCCTCTCAGAATGAGAGGGATTAGGCCAATAGTCCATCACACTAGCCCATTGCGGATTGACAGACTTTACACACGTAGAGAATTGAGAAAATTCTCTGGTATGCAGGTTGTTTTTCCTTCACCGTTTGAGACACATGATATTTAATTTATTAAAATGCACACAACTGAAAAGTTGGAGGTGCTTGCCCCGGACCGGATTCGAACCTACGCCCACCGAATTGAAGAGGTCCATATTCACTGAGCTATCAGGGTTTTTACTACTAATAATGGTGAAATACAATTCTATTTATTTTCAAATTTCATATAAATTCTATAGATAATATGCATCCGGACACATATACTTAAGTAATACTGAATTCTATGTCTAGGTCACTTTAGATATTGTTTATCCTCAATCCTGATTATAATACCTAAATATTACAGCTTATCAGATTAAGCTGAATGTAGGCAGTGTACTAAGAAATTGATCGTTAAATGTTTCTAAAGCGCCAGAGGCGTGGTCTTTGCGATAGCGATAATAAAAAAAATATATCAATTCTCTTTGCCTGTTTGTTTTTTTTTTCAACAATTTAAAGCTTTAAGTGGTGTTTATTTTTTTTTTTATTAGGTAGTAGTTCTGGATTCCAGTGGTAAGGGTTTATATTTAAATAGTTAAAATTTGCCGCAGGACAACTGAAACTGGTTTGACATTAAGTAAACTAAAAAGATGTTAATTTGGTAGTACTTGTTTAAATACCTAAGACCTATTTTGCAACACCGTGCTAGACGCAATTTCATTAATAGATAACTATTTGCGCCTGTCATACAGCCTAACTAACCTTTATTTAAGATTTTTAACCATTATACCACGCAAACGCTAATAACTGGTGTTGTTAACATTTTACCGATCAACAAACTCTACAATATTTCTAAGTAGGTAGGTTATTATATTATATTTCTATATTTTATATTATAGCTTATGTCATTTATATAATCGTAGGGCGTGACAAAACACTAATAAACTATATATTTTTATTGACAGAAAAAAGTAATTGTCTATAGAAATTTTCATTAGGCAAGAAGTCAGGGCCGTGAAGATATAAAAAAAAAAGAAAATATAAGTGCACGATGCAACGCCGGCGCGTTGTACGGTGCATCATTTACCGACGGCAACTCGATAATGTCAAATCAGAAAAATGCGCCTATCTGTTATTATTATTAAATTTAATGATAATTATCGGAATCAGCTACTTTATTTTTAAATCCCCTTATCTAATAATCAAGTATCGATGTAGATTATAACGTACGAAATAAACTGGTAAGTATTTTTTTTATTGATAATCCTTCTTGCTCTTTATTTGTGTAACACCTAAGCTATTTTTTTGTAATTTCCTGATAAGCTATCTATTAACACGGGTAAGTCTATAATACTCGACCTATGTCATACGTAACTGTTTTTTAAAACTATAACAACTCAGAAATTGTTAGTTTATATTTAATCACCACGTTGATTAAACACTTATGGTATTTATCAAAAATTATTTTTATAACATAAAATTTAATTACCTATTAAGTTATTTATAAATATTATACAGTATTTCGCTATTTTTAGCATGTTTTTACAAGTTTTATAAAAGAACTCTACATTATAAAAATGTAAATTTTAAACGCTTATGCCTAACTATACATAATGATACCAAATAATGCCTTTACTATTTGAAAATTTGGTTACCCATTTTCGGATACAGGCCTCCTAAATGTATAATAAACTCATGGTATATATTTTAATAAATAAATAATATATGCATATTTATTTGTCATTTTAGTTATTATTAGCATTTTAACATTACTGCCGGTACAAATATAATTTATGGTTGTTACACTTTGTGACAATTTTACTTTTAAACACTCGTAGATAAAAAAATCTAAAAAGGACGGATTAAGCCCGACATATACCTGGCCGACCAAAAACAATGCAACCCTAAATCTTTTGGAAAGTCGTCCCCGAGTATTCCGTTAGGGCGAGAGATTTTTTTTCTCTCCTTTTCATTGTCAATTGAATTTTATTGTTGGTTTCCGAGATAGGCCCTTTTGTGCCCAACCGTGCGTTTAAAGCCGCTTGTAACTTTACCTACGCGGGCACCGTACCCCCGACCCATAAGAGCAATCCACAATAGACCCCCGCTGGAAGCCATTTTATCTCGTTTATTGTTAGACGCGTCTCGACATACTGCAATCAGGTGCTCGATACAGACTAACAAATGTACAAAGAGTCTTTGCTTGGCTTTTGCAGCTTTCAAAAAGTTCAAAATCTAATTAATAAGGCCGCCTTTGCATGCTAATTTTTGGTTTTTTTCTTAATTTGTTTTAAATTGGACACAATATAAATGTATTTTTTTTTCTTCTTCTTAATGTAATGGAAGTAGATATCGTCGGACTTAACAAAAAATAATTTAATAATGCAATTATTTTTTTTTAATTTTCTAAACTGTTTGCAGGCAGTACTTATAATAGATGTAAGTTTTACTTTACCTAGTGACTCTACCAACAGTTCGGAAGATATCAATTGCTTTTTTATGATTTCTCGGCCTTGTTGAATTATTACAAATAAATGGCTTATTAGATAAGTAGGCAAATCTTTACAGACTAGGTATCTCCATAGCTTCAGATTTAATTTAACAAATTTTCTTATTACCATCATACAATAACGTAAAAAATAAAAAGTTATGATTAATATTTGTTGTCGTCAAATGTATGTAATGTTATCCATTTTAAAGCATCCACTAAAAGTCACCGCTGCAGCGTAGCAATAGCTTTAAGCTGAGTGGAAGACGTGGATTTTGTCACTATGTTAATTTTTTTGATAGGTATGTACCAGTGGCGAAGGATACAATTTAGTTAAAGGTAAGCCGTCCCAAAGAAAAGGAAATTCGTATAGTAAGATACAAACTCCGGTTTCTCATAGGTATATAAGATAGATATATCTAGATACAGTACAACAATGAATATGCTTGGATTTTTAAAGGTATCCCGGCGGGAATTGGCTTGCACGAACTCTTCGCCACTGGTATCTTTCTATTTGTTACGTAGTAATAGGTAAGTTCACCTAACTGAACAAAAACCATTTTATTTCTATTAGTAAGTACCTATTTCCATATTTATTAGAAGTAGGTACTTAGCAGTTCTGTGCATCATACCATTAAAGTCAAATTTATTGTACAAAATTTCAAGATTTATCTTAGTTTTTATATATATTATATCATCATTATCATTATCAACCCATATTCGGCTCACTCCTGAGCTCGAGTGTCTTCTCAGAACGAGAGGGGTTAGGCCAATAGTCCACCACGCTGGCCCAATGCGTATTGGCAGACTTCACACACGCAGAGAATTAAGAAAATTCTCTGGTATGCAGGTTTCCTCACGATGTTTCTGTAGATGAAAAATCTGTTAATCTGTCTTTCTATTTTAATGTCTCAAATGACAGTTTATTGTCGCGGCTGAGCTGAGCTTTTACAGCGGCAAAGCGCCCGTTTCGTTTTCATTAACGCCCGTAATGCGTCGGCGGCAACGCATCGCATTCTAAAACACTATAATATATTCCAAACGCGTTCAACTTGTTAAAACAGCTCCCCAGTGACTGAGCACGGTGATATATCGCCTCGGACAATGTTAACCCGTCACATCGCACTACAAAAATCTCGACCGAAAATCTGTATCTCGGATTTTAGATGCCCTAACAGCGGGGGCATAATAATCGCGTACTGACTGTAACAATAAGTTGAAATCGCCCTACATTATATATTTAAACGATTACGTGTAAAAATTTGCAATAAAATCCGTTTAGTAGTTTCTAAGCTTTTCAATTAACAATTTAGTTTGATTAACTAATTGGTATTATCTTCTTCTCTACACAAGCTCTATCAGTTTTAAATGAATTATATTCAATTGATAAATACTGAATTTCTACCGTTTTATGATAAGTGCAGATTAGGGAATTCTGTACATTTGTCACAAACACTAGTGCCATCTTTTGAAATTTTCCTTATAGTGTATTCACTTATGTGTATTTTATTTGTATAATTAACAAGTATTAACTTCTCTATATTATGAATTTATATGATTTTAATATCCTCTAAGCTATTAATTTATGACTACATAACGACCGCATGGGATATAACTACTTTATGTTATGACACTGTGATTTTATTATGTATGCGACTTTATACTTAGACTGATATTAAGTTCTGAGACCTTTTCACTGCAGATAGAAAGACGTGAACGACCTATGACGTTCATATGACAACGTGATTTACTGGCAATTGAGTAGAGATATTAGGTATGCATTTGCAGTAGTTTTACGTTTATTATTTATTGTGGTTTTAGTTATCGTAAATTAATGGCTTATTAAAATTGATGAGCGTTTCGGTTTTACTACTTATTTTAAAACTGTCACTATTTTTTTATTAAACCAGATATTTGGATTTACTATTATTAATAATAATAGCTATATTTCGCATGATATTTAATTATATGCCTACACACTTTTTTAAAACATAATACGTACGTATGTCATACATAATATGACAATCGGATTTTATTGAACACTTATCAAATGTTATGATTATGATACTTCTGAATTATTATAAGTAGGTGACTACCACGTGCTTGTCTCAAAATATGATATTGCTGTAATGACATTAGACCTAGCTGCTTCAACGTATTTGTGGCTTGTGAACTCTACCCTAACCTAAGATATTTTAACGAATATGCTTCTTGAACTGATTACTTGCAGTGTATCACTTAGGCGGTGCATTCGCTATCACTGAGAGACACAAGGCGCTTTCACACGCGGTACATACCCTAGGCTGAGCCATGAAAGCTCGCCCCGAGCCCGGGTGCAGGGCTCCGCTGGCCACCACGAATGTTTTTCGTCACGGGCCCGAGCGAACACTACACTACACGTGAACACATACACCTCTACATATATATTTGTGAATGGACACTGTCACTGCCCGCTAGCTCACTAATGTGACAAGTGTCATAATGCACTCGCGACGGGTTAAGTTTTGGTTTTGGGGATTTGGGAAGGTCGGAACGCGTCGTGGCCGAGCGAGGCGCGGGGAGCGGGAGGCCCGGCGCGCTCGGCAGTCTGGCGGACACTGGCGCGGCCGGCGCGAGCGGGGCCCGCGGGGCGTGGCGGGCGGTCCGGGCGCCGCCCAATCAGCGCCGTCTCCTCCCCGCTCCGCTCCGCTCCACTCCCGCTCCACTCCCGCTCCGCGCTCCACTCCTCGTGCCACTCCTCGACGCGCAGCCGGATCGCGAACGCGCTCAAACTCCTCAGTCCTCGCGGCTACATTGCTTTTTTTTAATTTCACCTTTTAAACTCTCGCGATTATTAATACCTATCTATTGGGGTCGTTGATCTGAATGCCATTTGTATCGCAACTTTACTTACGTTTTTAGTTGACTTACAATAAAATTATTAATACAGTCGAAACGTCGCATCTTTCATAGGTACGGAGCAAGGGCCCGAATCGCTGCGACCCCAATAGGGAAGTGTTTATCAATTTGCCCTGACACGGATTAACCAGGAGTGTGTGACTTGTTTGATGCTATTTGGATGGACTTTTTCAGGCTCGTAGGTACATAAATAGATACTAAAGTTTACAATTAAAATAACAAAAACTTATCAACCTGGGGTTATAGCTTTATACCTACAGTAAAAGGATATTTTTAGATAAACAGGTGTATCTATATCTAGCACTACGCATGCGCCGTGGTGGCGGCACTTAATGGGACTTGTAGGTTTTAATGCGAAAACTTTGATGCGAGTTTAACTCTGTATTATTTGACCGTTAGCCTTTCTAACAAGAACACTGACACATTTAAAGAGAATCTAATTTTTGGATTGTTTTATTTCTGTAATACTTTCTCGTATCAATAAATCCGTGAGTAGCTAGGAGTCTTCTCGGTAGGTAGACGTATACCTACCTTAATCCATCGTGTAGATAGTTTCTATCACAGTCTGGGATACTTACACACCTAGTGTGTAATTTTGAGAGTTCAGAATACAAGTTTTCTTTATTTTGAGCTAGCGAGCTATGTATTTTTACGCACAAACAAAGATACTACCAAATGCACCTAGGTAAGACAACAGTTAGGACGTTCTCTCTCTCCGCGTCGTGTTCCTCATTACTGAGGGTCGTGACCCCTATCACACATTCATAACTTTTTTCCGCACGATGTCACGCCATGCGGCTCGGCTTTTCGCGACTTGTAGAGCATCGTGTACTTTTGTATCGAGAGTGGTGCGGATTTGATCTGACCAACGCATCGGGCTACGTCCCCGAGGTCTCTTTCCTTCCACTTTGCCAGTGATAACAAGTTTCTCTAGGTTATCTCCTTCTCTCCTGGCAATGTGACCGAAGTACTCGAGGATCCTCTGAAGACAGGTGGTGGAAAGTCTTTTCGAGATGTTGAGTTGTTTCAACACCGATGCATTGGTCCTATGCGCTGTCCACGGAACACGGAGCATTCTTCGCCAGCACCACATCTCAAAGGCATCTATGCGATGCCGATCAGCTGATTTGATAGTCCATGTCTCAGCTGCATATGTGAATATTGGAAAGATTAGAGTCCGGACAAGACGCATTTTTGTGTTTAAGGAGATGTTCCTGTCTTTCCAAATTTTATGCAGTTGAGACATGGCACTTTTGGCCATCCCAATTCTCCTGCGAATTTCCATCTCACATAATCCTGTGTTTGTTATATTGGAACCCAGATATATGAAATTTTGAACTATTTAGGACGTGTTAGGACGTTATTAGATAAAAAAAAAACTAATAGTCATTAGATATGTTTATACCTTTGTCATTGAGGAAGAGCTTCTACAAGTGAAGGTAATTGTTAAAATTAGTAGAGATAGGTAGGTATTTTTACTACTTACTTTTGATAGACAATAAACATGTTTTATGATAGTTAGATATATGTTTTATATTACTCCTGGGATCTAATACGAGCGATAGAAATCTAGTTTGTCTATTCTGTATGTCTTAAGCTGACTCTACTTAAAATCCTTATGCAAGCCACTACGTGCCAATTTAATAAAATCTACTCGAATGCCGTAACGACAAACGACATGACGATTACCTATTGATTTTTTCGTTTTGGTTATTTTTTATATTTTAAAAAAATCCAATGCTGTGAGGACAAACAGCATGACAAATAATTACCTACTTTTTCTTTTTGTTCCTTTAAAAAATCATACTTTATTAACATCTACCAACTAACATTATTCGCATACTGAAAACGGGAGATTTTCCATTATTTGATGTCGGGGTTACAGTGAACGGGTTAATTTTCGTTTTATTTTAGAAATAAAATTCAAAAATCTTGAATGCCGTGATGACAAACGACATGACAATTAATATATTTTTTTATTTGTTTATTTAAAAAAAATACCTTATTATATTTCGCTACTAACTTCTACCAACTAAAATTGATAAGTATTACCTACTTTTAACATTTACTTACTTACTGAAAACAGGAGATTTTCACTGTTAGATAAGTCGCCGTTACAGTGAAAGGGTTAATTTATGTTTTATTTTAAAAATTAAATATTATTAAAGTAAATTAACTTATATTTAAATTAAAGTTTAAAAAGTTTATTATTTCACAAAAAATAGGATTTACTTAAGCGAAACTTACACGCCCAGGAACAGAATATTTATTCATGGCATGACTTGAAAGGTATCTTAGGCCTCCCAATGTATAAGTAGGTATAGTGTAGGTACCTAATGAGGGTAGTAGTAGGTATAGTACGCGGCCTATAAGTTGACCTGTGCGCAGAAAGAAAGGCATTTTGAGATATTAGCGACGTACTGACGAGTAACCTTACCAACTTGACGACATTACAATCGCGTATGAAATTTGCAATTATTTGGCATATTAAATGAATATATTTGCCGGCCTATTGACTAACTTTAGCGTATGTTAGCTAAGTTAGCGTATATTAGCTAACTTTAGCGTATGTTAGCCAAATATAATTAAAATCAAATCGATGAAAACTACGCTTTTCGTGTTCCGTATTCATTGTTAGCAATAATCACGATATCAATCGAATGACAATGTCATCCTACTGTATGATATCGACAAAGGATTGTTAGTAAGCACCGGATGACATTTATTACCTTTAAAATGAATTTTGATCAGTTAGCATAATTAACAGTAAATACGAAGTAACGTGACTTAAGAATTACTAACATTAGCTAGTAGGTAAATTAACTATATCCACTAACATCTGTCAAAATTAGTGAATTAACCTTGCGTAAAACGATGGTTTATAATTGCACCTGCGCAGATAGAGAGAATTCGGAGAGTGTCCATAGGAGCTATTTGAGCTCGTACAACCGTCACCATTTTACCATCATACTGCAAGACACCGGGTAGTTTTCCATCCCTATGTCATTGACATTCCTAGGACTCGTACGAAGCGATTTGCTTCTTTATTTCTTATTTGCATGGCTAGGGTATGAAACTCTCTCCCGAAGTCAGTGTTTCCTAATTCTTACAACCTGGGCATCTTTAAGAAGAGAGTGAATAGGCATCTTCTAGGCAAGCGCGTTTCAATTAAGCCACATCTACACTTACCAACAGGTGAGATCGTGGTAAAGCGTAATTTTATTCCTTATAATGAAAAGATAGACGCCATTTTGGCTCAATTTACTTGCCGGGGTCTATTCTAGGATTCTTCATGTATAAACTGGTCTGGTAGAACTACCGCTATTATTTCTGCATTGCTGTTTTCTGGTATAAATGGTATGTTTGTCGTCGTGTCGATGTAATTACAGGCATTCGACGCTTAACCTAGCTTTTGCAGTTATAATTACTGACGCTAAACTTACACCTATGCCTTAGCTTGACGGGACTGGTCCATGGTAAGGTGGTGTAAGCCATCTGCTGGGTCCATTAATTGTTATTATTTGTCCAGTTATTATTATAAAAAACATTTAAGTTTTAAGTATCTATCTACCTATTTACTTCTTGTTAGGTAGTAGTTATGTTATGGGTAGGTATACTATCTAAATACTATTAGGTATTACCTAAAGGAACCGATTTAAAAAAAACGCCACGTTATTAGTGAGCGTCATAGGCCTTTGGATGGGTTTTATCCCTTTACCTATTCTCACAGGAAAGGGCAAGCAAGTGAAACTGCAGAGCGTCGTCTTGTTATAAAGTAAAATTTTTAGTAGGTTTTTGAGTATCCTACAGGTATAATTATCGGCCGCGTGCGTGGTCGCTATTCCAGCAACTGGGGTACCCAACGTCCATCGGCTCTTCGAACTATGTGGCCTGCCCATTGCCACTTCAGCTTCGTGACTTGTTGAGTTATGTCAGTGACTTTGATTCGTCTGCGGATCTCCTCATTTCTAATTCGATCACGCAGAGAAACTTCAAGCATAACTGATAGCTCGCTCCATCGCCCGCTGAGTGAGCTTTGAGCCTTCTAATCTTCTAATAAGGCCCAAAGTTAGCGACCAAGTCTCGGATTCGTATGTCATCACTGGCAACACGCACTGTTCGAAGATGTTCGTCTTCAGGCACTGAGGAATTTTGAATGGTTTTAGACTGCTTCTATCTTCCATCTTAGACCGCATCGTCACTTACCATCACGTGAGAACGCAGTGACTAGTTTGTCACTGAATAAAAAAATACTTCCAAATGTAGACAGACCATAGACAATTTTTAAAGAGTCTAAATGGTTGCATTATTTTATTTTATTTAATAGATATTACGCCTATTTGGTGTAGGTACCTACGCCTATTATCTACCTGTTTGCCAGTGTCTATAATTATACAAATTTCCATTTATTTCGTTAAACCTAATACGTAAATACCTATCTAGCAAATACTAATCACAGACTAAATAAAAATGCTTAGACAAAATCATTTGGAAACAACCGTGAGTACCTACCTAAGTATTATAGCAAAAGGTCCGAATTAGAAACGTTCTTCACCCGACTGTTTAATGGATACGAAACGTTTTATATCAAATTTAGTACGTTAAAAATATATTGCGAATAGGTTGCCTAAAAATTTCCTGGAAAAACTATTATTGACTATCATTTCATAGTTTTTTAAGTTTAGTAGTTTTGCGAGGAGTTTTTGAGGCAACCTACTTGTAATATAATTTTACCTTTTAACGTAGGTTCCTACTAAATTTGATATTTAAATACTTGTAGATATTAAATGGGGTGATCTACGGACTCTACGGTAGTGTTAGGCACATTCTATTTGACCTATTTGTAGGGTAGAGAAATATTAGTCCTGGATTTTCATTTTATTCACTTACTTTATTGACACAATTACTTACGTGACTACTGACTATATCCAAGTTCCTACCTGTACCTGTAAATGTGCCTTTAACCCTCAGACCAATTATTGTATAGGACCTGCCTCGCTAGACGTTACTTTTCTGTCAAAGTATATGATCAACGATCTAATGCGATTATAAAAACTGTCTCTATAGAATCGATGTTAAATAGTTGTAACCGTGTTCGTCCGTTAAAGAGCTCCGTAAAAACACCTTTTTGTGTAATTGAATTCTGTAAAAAACGGGCAAAAACTTCTAGTTTAGTATAAGATATTTACAAAATCTAAGCTCGTTTTCCTCAGAAAATGACAGACAATTTTGTTCGTGACTATGAGTGCGATACAGGTCCTTCTATAATTGGTCTGATCTTTAACCACTAAATCCGTCTTTGCAAACCAATTTTTCATTTTTGGTTATTTGGTCCTAATCTTTTAAATTTTAATTTTGTGTAAGGTTCTTCTTCTTCTTTCTGTCTATAAGAACAGGAAAAAACTTATTCTTTATTATTTTTATAAAATTTTCCTTAACCCAATTATTACATAATACATTAAGTTTAAAATAAAATTACCTGTCTATTTTCGTATTGTCTGTGGATATAGATAAGGAATTAAAAAAATAGTGCTTCTATCAGGCAAATGGAAGCTAATTTTAGTCAACTAAACAATTCGATTAGCAAATTCGACTATTTTTATACATAATCGTCGTGTATTTACATAAGTGTTGTATTATGTGGGATATTGGAGATAATTTCATTTGAATAATTACTTTCAATTCAATAAGTAATAAATAATTGTTGAATGACGATTATCTACAAGTATAAAAATATAACTTAAAGCTTAAACTTTTCTGTCTGTGTGGATTTTTAAAAATATTTTTTATTTAAAAATAATTTTCATTACCTAGATACGGATAGTTACTTGTAAGTTCACAAGGCGATAAATAAATACGTTTAAATTCACTCCATAAAGAACAGAGTCAATTTTAGCTAGTGTGAGGCTTCGGCCGTGGCTAGTTACCACCGTACCGCCAAGCGATTAAGCGTCCCGGTACGATGTCGTATAGAAACCGAAAGGTTGGTTTTTCATCCAACTGCTACTCCTAACAAGTTAGCTCGCTTCCATCTTAGATTGCATCATCACTTACCATCAGGTGAGATTGTAGTCAAGGGCTAACTTGTTGAGTAAAATCGAAAGATATTAAGATACGTCCGTAGGTATAGTAGAATTATTATAGTAGCCACTTCTACAAGCTTTTTACATTTAGAAGCTTCTTTTTTGGTGATGTTTACAAGAATTTGCTAATATTCTTTTTTTATTTTTTTTTTTCTTTATTATTTAGGGCAAAGGTATCACACCGTACAGCCATGTCTTAAGTGTTTACATTATTGTCCGATTTGGCAGGAAGTTTAATTTTAAATATAAAAACCTAATCGGGAACATCGTTTTTTTTCATTTGGTATGGAAATCCTAGAGCTGTGATGGCCAGATGTTTCAAAAAGAGTTATTGAGTTTAGTTATGGGTAGGTAACCAAAGAGTTACCTTGGTCAACGAATTAGTCTGCCTATTCAAAGCACTGATATTTCATACTACTTATACCTAGAACACAGAGTAACCAGAGTGAGTCCTTACAAACTGCGTGCTGAAGCCGGTGAAACCCATAAAAAAAACAAAACTCACGCGTCTCCTTGACATTCGCAATATACAAACTTTTTTCTTTGTATTTCAAAATTTAACACTGACAACAATTACGTAAATTAATATAATAATCAATAATAACCAATACTCCGTCTTATTTGTTTAGTTTTTGAGAACAGTTTTTAAAATGTTTAAAAACATGAGACGCCATTTTTCTTGAATAATATTGAAAATTACAATTGCGATGATGCTATTATTTATTTATGTATATAAATAGTTTGTACACTTCCTGAACACACAACTCGACATTGTATCTAACATTGTAGACAAATATTGTCTACAATGTATTATTTGTTTAAATATCGTTCGTTGTTGACCACAACTAACATTGAGATGTGGAAATTTCCTCTTTTGAGCGCCTCATTTTTCATCACCTAGTAACACATCTAGCAGCTACCTATTTAACATCATTGGGGCGTAACATATCTATAATATCAAATATCGTTGGGCACTAGGGTGGTATGCCTCGCTGCCGTGGAGTCGAGGTTTTAGATTTAATAACGTCTATACTAATATTAAAAAGAGGTAACGTTTGTGATAGTCAGGGATCCGTAGAACATTATTTACAAATTACTATCAAGTTAACAACTACTTATTAATTAAGCAACTATAAAATAAAACATCTTGTTAGTAGGTACTTTTGGTAGGTAAGCCTCCTCCCAGAAGAAAAAAAGAATTTCTGTTGCGTTATTGATACAAAACCAATAACGCAACAGTAATTCTTTTTTTTACTGTTGTTTAATTAATAAGTAGTTATTACAACTTAACAGCCACAATGACCTACAAATTGCGTGGTACATTATCTCGTTCCGACGTTCAGAAATTTTTCTCAGTTAGCTACCAAAATCACAGAAGAATTTTTGTAAATTAAAAAGTTGATCGTCTCATCGAGATGAAGCTACTCATGAAAAATTAATTTGATAGTACCTTATTAGTACAAAATGATCTACGGATCCCGGCCTATGAGGTTGTAGGGGGTAATCTATGGATAATGACTGAACCGATTTTGAAAAATCTTTTACATAAAGAAAGCTATTTTCTTTGTGTCATTTGATTCCAGTATTCCCACGGGAACGGGAACTATGAAAGTGTTACCGCGAAGCGTGTGCCTGTAAATTAAAAAGTTTAGTTTAAAAGACCCGTTTTATATAGGTAACTAATAGTTACCAAAATTAGATCAATAGTTACTTAATTATCGCTTATCTAACTATTAAAACAAAATGTCCCACCATAAACACAAAAGTCCAAACCAAAAATAGATTAACATTTCAAAACCTGCCAACAAAAAGCAAATCGGTGAAAAAAGGGGAAATAAACCAAAAAAAAAAGGTAACCATTTAATTTGGTAATCACGGAATCACGAATCATGTGCGGCTTAGCTGAGCAAAAACGGTGGTAATTTTTTCCGCGGTAATTGCAAGTTGCACGCGTCCGGGAATCGAAGGCGGGACCCGCCGCGCCCCGCCCCGGTCACTTAGGTATTAGCGGTAATCGCACTACAGCTCCGAGCTCGATTTGTAGACCTGTACAATTTATAAAATGTTGCTCAAATAAATTAAAAAAAAACCTTTTAAATAATTTTCTTTTTAAAAAAGTTACAAGTGTTCATACATAAAAAAAAATATACCTACATGCCGAATTCTTAACCTCTCTATCTTTAGTCGGTTGAAAAGCACGTACCTATCTTATGGCGTAATCTTATATGCGTATACCCAAGATCCGAAAAAAGAAAAAAGAAAAATTCAAGAAAAGAGAAGAATTATCTTATGTACCTATATTTTTTTGAAAAAATAACTTAATAGGTAGTCGCGTAGGAACCATAGTATTAAGGAAATAGCATAACCTAACTATGTTTAAGTTTAATAATACTAACAGAATTATTTCTAATAGATGTGGATATCGTTTTTTTAAATGTTTTTGAAAACAAAAATACCTAGTAGCTTTTTGAACGTGGTTCGTTCTACCGGAAAAGAAATAGCCTTCCATCATACGAGTCCAAGAAACGATGTCCAAAGCTAGTCGGTTTTTTAAATAACCTATAGTTTTTAATTATTTTAAATGCAAATTCTAGAAGATACATAAGTATAAGCAATCACGGCATATTTTCTATCAATTACAATGAAAATTTGAGACTCAATAGCTCAACGGTAAGAGCGGTCGGACTCATCACCGAGAGGTAATGGTTCCATCCCCGCTCCGTTGGTCTAAAAAAAATACAAAGATAATTAAATATAAGAATATGATGAACAAACAACAAAACAATGCGATATTTGAAATTACATACTTTTCACTATTTTGTTTTAATTAATAGTTTCAGAATATAACTAACTATACCTAAGTGTATATTAAAACTACATATTATAATAAGTGTATATTATAGTGTATATTAGACGGTGGGAAGACGAGCTGAAGCTTACAGCTGGCCCATTCTGGAGAAGAGTAGCTCTGGACAGGAAACACTGGCGGGAGCTGGAGGAGGCCTTTGCCATGAGGCACAATGAGATTAGGGACATAATTTAAATGTACAAAATCTTCATTAATAAAGGCTATTTTATTTATTTATTTATTTATTTATAGTGTATATTATACCTACTTGTACCTACTACATATGTTTTCTGTTACTATAGGTAAGTGTTTTTCATTAATTCTGCTCGTTATCTTAGTTACTTTTATCAAATCTTACTGTGACTGTGAATTTGTCGTCGGCTAGCTTCTACCTCGAAATAATAAAACAAATATAGACTTCAAATAATAGCAGATACCTACCTATAATTTGAAATGAACAGAATTTGACCATGTTACATTAGAAATCTTTTTCAATACAGATTTAGCTTCTAAGTGGTGATCATCTTAGACTTATTAGACACTGTACCTACGATAGAGTTACAAACAAACTTTGCCTTTAAAAATTGCTTGGAAAAAAACTACTTCAAAATAAACAAATTTTAGTTTGAAATTCTTTATAATAGGTAAAAGTAATAAAATAGATAGGTAAGTATTACTTCATACTTTAATACACATTCATATTATGTTACAATTTAATTGTAATTTGTACCTTACCTACAATAATGATCGAAAACTGACAGTGATACCTAATTATTACTAAAATAGATATCAAAAAAATTATTAATATTAAAAAAGTAGATACCCTAGCAATATTCTCTTGTTTTTAACCCACTTCAAAAAGGAGGAGGTTCTCAAGTTGATTGGTATATTTTTTGTAATATAAAATAATGCTGTTTAAAAAATTGTTTTCAGTAAGAATAACAAAGGCAACTTTGTTTGCTAGCTCGCTACAAGTGGCGCCATCTAGTATCGAGTAGTAGAACTGCACTATGTTTTTTAATGAAAATAAATATGTTGAATTGTGTTATATCTTAATTTATAATTACAATTATGAAAAAAAACAATCAATTTAATATTTTTACCATTAAATAACGCAAACACTGGTCAGCAATTAAAAACGAGATTGATAAATAAAACTACACTGCCATAATTGGTTCGTTTTAACCAATCTAAAATAAAATCTGTTTAATAGATATTATGCAGTATTTTGAAATTAATTGAAAAAATGTCTACATATCTAACTAATCTAAATATATAAAAGAAAGTCGTGTTAGTTACGCTATTTATAACTCAAGAACGGCTGAACATGGCTGAAAATTGGTGCAGAGGTAGCTTTTTTTTATTCTTTACAAGTTTAGCATTTGACTACAATCTCACCTGATGGTAAGTGATGTTGCAATTTATGATGGAAGCGGGCTAACTTGTTAAGAAGAGGATTAAAATCCACATGCTTTCGGTTTCTACACGACATCATACCAAATCGCTTGGCGGTACGTCTTTGCTGGTAGGGTGATAACTAGCCACGGCCAAAACCTCCCACCAGCCAGACCTGCATCAATTAAAAAAAACTGGATCTTCAAAAAAAATATTGTATTTGTAATATAATTTTGGTGCTTGTAAACTAAGCTTACCAGAATGAAATGAATGTTGATTTTTTAATGCATGTGTGTTGCAGTTGCTGGTGTTCTAACGCAACCTTTGGTAAAGAGGGAGGGTAATAATGATGAAGATGAGACCATAAGCTTATGATGAAGATGAGACCATAAGGTTGCGTAAACTATAAAAAATGAACGTATAGGTAACTCATTAAATATGCTAATATTTCATCACGACGTTTGTCAAATTTGAACAAAATCAAGACCGTAGAGCTGTTGTTAATCTGAACGTATCATTTGGCGGGAATTAGAGCGGGAGAAAAAATAAAGGATAATTATACCGGCTTGAGCTCTGCGTCTACATTTGTTAAGATTTGGGCGAGCTGGCACACTATGGAGACGGCTTTTTATAAAGTAGGGATATTCTTTGTTATTTTGATGAAGGGATATGTACCTACAAGGATCGTAGCAAGTTCGGTTCATCGGACATGTTCGGTGTTGCATGGACTTAAATACGAAATACGAAAACTTACGGTTTCTACGCGGCATCGTACCGAAACGCTAATTCACTTGGCGTACCAGCAAAGAGTCCATACAGGCCGATTCCCGCAGGAAAAAAAAATAGGTATGTATGAGAAACCGGAGTTTGTATCAAGCGATATGAATTTCCTTTTTTTTGGGACGGCTTATTTTCGAAATCTCAAGCTGACCCGTTCTGGGAATCGAATGCAGAACATTTTTGTTGAGTGCCACAGCACTACGGTCGAAAGTTACTGTTTTGGCTCCAATTCTCAGTAGATCATTCTTAACTGATAGTACGATTTGAATTGATTTTGGTTAGTTGTATGTGTAGTAAAGATAGAATAAAAAAAACAATAACAGTTAGGAATAAGGTTAGTCTATGTTACATCGGATCATGAGACCGTGGATTCTAGTTTTGGTCTACGGAACACATTATACTTTCTTTCTTTGAAAAAAATCTTAGTAAAAATTTTCAACCTGAAGTAGGGAATTTTTTTTTTTGGTTGTTTTACACCCCCGTGCCTCTCAGAACGCGTTCAACCATCGCTCAACCATTATCATTGGAGCAGATGGTGGGTTTAGCCACTAATAGTAATTTACTTATGGATAAATGCATAACCTTAATAGAAGATCATTAAAATGGTTTGTCTATTTTAATGATAATACGGAATTAGTTCTTTAAGGTTCCGCAATAATTACATACAAAAAATAAACCCTTGAAAGATCACTCGCGTGTCCGTCTGTCACGTTAATTTTTCTTACGGCTTTCATATAACATATATAAAATATATATGTTATATGAAAGCCGTCTCCACACTGTGCACGCAGCACAGATGCGCGCGCACATGTCTCGCCGCACCGGGGCTCCACTCCGCCCGGATTAGACGCACAAACGCACAGACGCACAGTTTGTGATCTAACAACTAATACACTCATTTGACAAGGATTATTGCGTCTCATTATATATTGTAGCATTTAGTTCCAAGAGCCGATGGACGTCAGGTTTCCAAGGCGTTGGCTGACTCTAGGTTCGTTCGTTCGTTATCAACCCATATTCGGCTCACTGCTGAGCTCGAGTCTCCTCTTAGAATGAGAGGGGTTAGGCCAATAGTACATTAGGCGGATTGGCAGACATCACATACGCCGAGAATTAGGAAAATTCTCTGGTATGCAGGTTTCCTCACGATGTTTTCTTTCACCGTTTGAGACACGTGATATTTCATTTCTTAAAATGCACACAACTGAAAAGTTGGAGGTGCATGACCTGGACCGGATTCGAACTCACAACCTCCAGAATCAGAGGCGGAGGTCATATCCACTGGGCTATCACAGTTCCAGACTGTCTCTAGGTGACTAGACACAATTACCAACTTACTATAGTAGGTACTAATTTAATAAATAAATAATAATAAAAAAATACTAATGTTTTATTTGTTTTGTAGAAGAAGCTTTGAGTGCAATAATTTTTTTTTTCATTAGATGACCCGGTTAAAAAAAATTGTCATGTAAAAAATGTATGGAACTGAAGTGTACCATGATTTTAAAAACTTCTACACATAACACAGTTTTGTAAATAAAACTTGTGTCTACTCGTTGTATTTACAAAGGCTAGTAAAAATCCCGAAAAATCTCTTTAGTTTTTTATTTACGCCTAACTCTATCACCACAATGTAAAATTGGTGCCAAAATGTTGGTACATACTAATTTTATTTCATCGAGTGTAGGTACATTGAAATAAACAAAGAAAATGGCTAAATTTCTAATTTAGTAAATTTTTTAGGATTAACCCGAGAAAGATAAGATTGCTTTTTTGCCTTTTGTAATTTCTGAAGTGAAACACGTAAGATACGGCTGATACGATAAATACGACCCTGGAAGGAATAGTTGTAGAATAGGGATGATAACAGTTTTTTTTTAATTGTATATAAATTAAGAGTACGCTAATAGTAAAGCAATTTTGTAAAAGGAGCAAGGTATCTGCGATCATTACTTTCGGAGCTACAGGGATTTAAAGAGTCAGATTTGCGGCGCTGTCGCGGATCCCTGAAAAACGCCCCATACATAATGGCACGAATTAATGACGTCGTAGATACTTAATGATCGTTAGATTTGTATGTGCGTTCAAACAAAATTACTAATATCTTTGTTATTTGTGCGTTTATGTTTATAGTTCACATATTAAAAAATGTCACATTTAATGTAAGGAAGCTAAAACTGTATGAATTTTCATCTAATTACGATGTAAGATTTTTAATAGATTTTGAAATTTTATAATCTCATTTATTTTACAAATATCCAGACAATCTTTGCTTAGTTAACATTGACCCTATTTACCCGAATGTATCATAAAAATCAATATATTCAAACCTAGTCATCATCTCTATTATATTGTATCTATTCAGTACCTAGTTACCAAAGGACATGTTAACGTAATGGGAACAAAGAACAATAACTATTTGTTGAACACAAATAGTCAGAGTTATAACATTGTAGTATCACAAATATGTTGAACGTAACTCAACGTTAGTTCACCAAACATTAGCTACCTGTTGAATCCTTGATATGTGTGACAGGTAACCTAAGAACTGTAGGTAGTTATATTTATCGTAATAAATGACGTAGGTAGTTAATACCTAAAGTTAAGGCGAGCAACTTTCTGAAAATTGAATGCGGGACTTTTTGTGGATAGATAGGGTTGGTGGGGGGATGGATTACGGGACGGTCCCGCGGAATACGGGACAGTTAACCGCCTTACTTAGTTATCGTTATTTGTGTCATGACTTTATAGCTTACCAATGAAATTTTGACTTAAGTTGACATGTTTTTCTCTTAAGTCATTGTTTAACTCAGATTATGATAGTATACTTACATTACATAGGGCTTCGTTAGAACTTATTATAAAATTGAAATATCTGTCTATGATTAAGTACTAAATAATTGTTTTCACAATGAGGTAGGTACCTATCGACTTATAGTTATTTACCCGAAACAAAATCATAAAGAAGCCGTTATAATATTTTTGTCTATACCTGTCTGTCTGTCCGGACTCTGGGCGTTATTTGTGTCATGACTTTATAGCTTACCAAACTTAGACTATACACTGTCATCTTTTTAACCAAATTAAAAAAAAGGAGGAGGTTTCTCAATTCGACCGTATACCTATATTTTTCTATTAAGTCATTGTTTAACTCAGATCAATGAGCTATAAAAGGTCACATTATGAATGAAAACAAACTTGCTACTGCCCTCAGTCATTCAATACCTAGATGTTTCAAGGCTAAAGCGCGCCTACATAACGGGATTCCCTGTAAAAATATATATACCTAAATAAATAGAATGTAGAATAACAAAAACCAACAAACAAATAAATTAGCAGCTAGCTACACATGCCATTAAGTCAAAATCATCATCATGATCAACCCATATCCGGCTCACTGCTGAGCTCGAGTGTTCTCTCAGGATGAGAGGGGCTAGGCGAATAGTTTACCACGCTGGCCCAATGCGGATTGGCATACTTCACACACGCAGTGAATTAAGAAAATTCTCTGGTATGCAGGTTTTCTCACGATGTTTTTTCTTGACCGTTTGCGAGACACAAGTGCCCAGGCTGGCAGTATTGCCACGTTTTATAGCAACACTAATTCTCTGGCCTATATCTAGGTCAGCCTTCTGGTCAGTGGTGGTGTCGATTAACCGCTTTGCGATTTCTTTAAAAAATATATCCTATCCTACTAATATTGTAAACGTGAAAGTTTGTATGGATGTTTGGATGTACGTTTGGATGTTTGTTACTCTATAACGCCGCTACTACTGAAGCGATTTAGCTGAAATTTGGAATGGAAATTAATTTTTCTCTGGATACATTTTTGCTTGGCTTGGCTTTTTATCCCGAAAAAATCCATGGTTTCCCGAGATTTGCGATAACTGATGATTTTGATTATATGAATGTTTGTTACTCTTTCACGCGTCAACTACTGAACCGAATTAGCTGAAATTTGGTATTAAGATATATTATAGCCTGGATTAACAACACATAGACTACTTTTTATCTCGGAAAAAATCATGATTCCCGAGGGATTTGTGAAAAACTAAATTCCACGCGGACGAAGTCGCGGGCGTCCGCTAGTTTGGAATAAATGAGAGAAAACCAAATAGATTTACCTACCTACCTAGGCTTTTAACTATTTTCGTGTGGGAATATGTGTTTCCTCCGCGAAATTACGTCAGTTCTCTATATAGGAAACTTATAAACTTTCAAAATGATAATCAAAATCCCGACTCTTGGCTAAAAAAGCGAAGTTTGTTTTTCTATTTTGACTTGTACGATTAATTTGCTAAACATCGTAAATGTTTAGTGGTTGCCTGCAACACGGCCGAACGTTGAAGCATTGGTTCGGAAACCATTTAAAAGTCGTAAAAGCGGCGAAAACATTTACTATTACCTATTACAAACCAAATTTAATGTGGGTCGGTAAAATATTGACATGAAAATTTGCAAAATGTAAACCGGTGTTCTTTTTTTGGGAAGCAGACGTGTTGATTGCTCGCCTCCAGTAGGTACCTATCTACACAGGATACAAAGTAGGTAAAATCCATGACAATTAGCTAGATCAGTTTGTTAAATGTACTGCTCCCATTTGTGGGATGGTTCCGCCAATTAACAGCTTTAGCTTCAGTGGAAGTGCTAGCAGACTCATTGGTAATGAGGTAATATCAAACTTGAAACTTCTAAGTTTAGAAAGGTTGTCTGTTATCGGTGTTCTACAAAATATACCTATCGGGAACTGTTTGACCTTGTGCTACCTTCGCCGTTCTACCCAATGATAATTTTATCATTGTTTCTACCACAGGACTGCTACATGAAAACATGAATAAAGCGTGAATAAGGAACTATTACTGTACTGCAAAGATGTGGAATGCTCTTTCAGCTTCCGTTTTCCCCACCACATACAAGCAGAAGATGCTTATTCACTCTTCAAGCGAAGAGTGAATAAGCATCTTTTAAGCTAGCGCGTTCGTTTTTTATAGGTTGCATCGTCGCTTACCATCAAGCGTGATTGCAACTAAGCTTTTACAAAATAAAAAAATATAAACTTTTTGACATAGAAATGGACTTCAAAGACGTATTTTGATTTTAACACAAAATTACTAAACTGATTGTCGTGTAAATGAAATGGGACCAATCTGGAATTTGAATATTCTTTCAAACAATAAAAGAATTTCCAAAAGAAAAAACATACGCATCAAATTGAGAACCACCTCCTTTTTTGAAATCGGTTAAAAAGTATGGGTCGGTACCAGAGGAGGGACGCAAGCGTATACTGAGACAAGGTAACCCGGCCGATCGGGCTCACAGCAGGACGACCACAGACTAAATAGGTATAACAATAATAATTAATTATCTAATGTTGTCTGGTCTTGGTCGCTAACTATAGGCCTCATAAGAAGGCTCAGTGTCACACAGCGGGCATTGGAACGAGCTATGTTAGGAGTATCTCTGCGTGATCGAAGCAGAAATGAGGAGATCCGCAGAAGAACCAAAGCCACCGACATAGCTCAACGAGTTGCGAAGCTGAAGTGGCAATGGACGGGGCACATAGTTCGAAGAGCCGATGGATATTGGGGTCACAAAGTGCTGGAATAGTGACCCCGCACTAGTAAGCGCAGTGTTGGTCGCCCCCCCACCAGGTGGACTGACTCAAGCGAGTCCGAGGGATTCGCTGGATGCAGGTGGCTCAGTATCGTGATGTTTGGAAGTCCCTACAAAATGCCTATGTCCTGCAGTGGACGTCCGTCGGCTGATATGGTGAAGATGATGAATGTTATCTGTAATAGTTGCAAATGAAAAAAAATAGGTAGATATTTTTAAACCGAAGACATTGTCCCTAAGAAACTCTCAGTAGGTCCACGTCGTGAGAATTTCCTGAATATTTTCTCCCTGTCCACGAAGACTAGGTACCTAATCTGAGTGTTAAAATATTATTTATGCGCCCTTTTTAAGCAGGCCTAAAGAATTTAATAAGTTAAGTGGGTTAAATGTAGGTAAAAAAATTAAATGCTTGCAATGCATATAGATAAATAACCTATTGTGTTACTTATATTGACGTTCCTTTACATTACACACACAAACGCGTTAATGCTGTCAACTGACTATTACATCCAAAGGCTAACAGTCTTCTGGAAATAGAAGACCCACACATACATACTGAGATAAACCATCCAGTAGATGAGAGGTAGCAGGAAAGAGTAAGGAAACATACACGATTTGTTTGCTATCCAACCAACGTTCAGACGGAAGGTTATCAAAACAACTCAAGATTTATTCCGGATGGACTTTTAAATAGATTTTCATTATTTACATACGTAGATCGCTTTACCTATCGATTTTATTTCAGTGTGATTAACCGCGTTTTATTAAATGTCAAATTAGCCCTTGAATACGATCAGGCCCTCTCTGTTGAGAACCTCAGCTCTGTAGTCTGTACTAACTGCGCCTGAGAGGTCGTCAAAATGCTTTTTGTCGCCTATAACCTATTGCTGTATTAAAAGCTACTATATACTTACATACATCATTAAAACCACTGTAGTTAATAGATATTCATCATCATTATCAGACCTACAGTCCGTTTCATTTAGGATGGTGCGGGTGACAGTTAGTTTCACTCTTGAAAGTTTGACGTAATTCATGATAACAATACGTATTATGAACGTCATATAGGCGACTGTCGCCGTACCAATGCTATCTGAAAAACAGTTTACTGTATAATTTTACTGTTTTTTTTATTCCTGAGTTAGCAAGTTGTGATGTTACACCCTGTGGCGTGCACAAAGATTTTAACTAGGGTATGCCTATACGTACAAATCGTACAAAATAGAAAGTTCCTTCTTTTATACTCGTACTACGGGTAGGTCCATACTGAGTCTTTATAGGGTAGGCAGTGTATTTTTACATCTATGAAATGCATGCCACGGGGTACACTCCGATCCTAGAGCACTGCACGCCGTCGGCTGCGTCATTATTATTAACATTTTTGACGACCTCTGTGGCGCAGTGGTATGCGCGGTGGATTTACAAGACGGAGGTCCTGGGTTCGATCCCCGGCTGGGCCGATTGAGATTTTCTTAATTGGTCCATGTCTGGCTGGTGGGAGGCTTCGGCCGTGGCTAGTTACCACCCTACCGGCAAAGACGTACCTACCGCCAAGCGATTTAGCGTTCCGGTACAAGGTCGTGTAGAAACCGAAAAGGGGTGTGGATTTTCATCCTCCCCCTAACAAGTTAGCCCGCTACCATCTTAGACTACATCATCACTTACCATCAGGTGAGATTGTAGTCAAGGGCTAACTTGTAAAGAATAAAAAAAAAATAACATAATTATGATTCTCTGAAGTCTTACCACAGACCAAAAATAAGCTTATCGCAGGATTGTTTATAATCCTGCGATAAAAATATAATAATAATAATAATAATCATTTATTCTCTATAAAACCGTAACATAATAGGTAAAAAAGTTTAACACTATAATTAATGGATGAGTAAACGGTATCTAAACTAAGAAAGAACTTGTATTATAGACATCTGTGCTCGATAATACAAGTAATATCAGTTTATTACCACTAACCCGCATTGGAATAGCGTGATGAGTCTAATCCATTATCCTATGATTACGTTAAAAACTGATAATAACAATTAAGTATATAACTATACCTTGAGCAAGTAGTTAGTAGTCTATCAATAAAGGAAATTAAGTTAATTTTAGGGCATTTTAAGGCTCTTTAAACTAAAGTAAGAAGAAATAATGAAATAACTTTTAGTTCAAAAAGGATTTAATTTAATATCTAAGCCTATTTTTAAAGGGTTTTATCTACGGATTAACTATTTAGTGCCAACCTATAATAAACCTGCATTGACAGTACCTATAGTGCGAGATCCTACATAAGAAATATACCCTCATCCAATGATTTTAAATACTGTTAGATGTGTTATTAAGTCATGAAAAATGTGGCGCTTAAAAGAGGAAAGGAGATGGTCCATTTCAGGTCACTCTTGTACCCCGTATCATTAAAATTTAAAAAATACAAGGATTTTATTAAAATTTACTAAAGTAATTAAATCTAACTAAATAAAAAGAAATAAATAAAATAAAAACCCAACTTTTTGAGTTAAGTATATCAAGATGGCGCTCATAGAGCGAACATGACATGAAAATTGACAGCAAACGTCAAATCGATTATTGCATTGAAAACGTCATCTATCCGCCATTATTGCCTTAAATAATGTTGCAATACTTGGGAGATAATGAATATTACTATTTCGAAAGAATTAAAGTAAATTCGTGGATTTGTATAATCAAAAGTAGTGAAAAATTATTTCCGCAGTTGTTTGATTGAACGTGCTAATCTCAGGAATTACTGGTCCGATTTTATACAATCTTTCAGTGTTAGATAGCCCATTTATAAAGAATATAATATATTGTACCCGTATTCCTACGGAAACGGGAACAACGCGGGTGAAACCGCGCGGCGGCAGCTAGTAACCGAGATAAAGTGACTATTTTTATTTCTGCCACTGTTAGTGCCTTTTTAAGGAAAGCTATAAATTATATTGTTAATTTAATTACATAAATACCGATTATTTATAAGCTAGCAGACTCCAAGCGCTTTCATCCGCGTAGTTCCCGTTCCCGTAGGAATACAGAAATAAAATATAGCCTATAGCACTCGGAGGTATAGTAGCTTCCCCACAGTGATATATTTTTTTAATCGGTTCAGTAGTTTTAAAGCCTATCCAATGCATACAAACAAACAAACAATCAAATCTTTCCGCTTAACAATATAAGTAAAGACGCCGGCAACTTCGTTAGCGTGGAATTCAGTTCTTCACAAATCCCGCGGGAGCCATGGATAAAAAGTATTGATTAATTGAATAAAAAGATTTTTCTTGGATAAAAAGTAGATAAGGCTGCAATTTTACTAGGCAATATGTGCAATGTGTCAATATGAAATAGTTTCTATAATTTAGGTATTTCTTAGCCTAAATATTAATTTTTTATATTATTTTTTGCAGGTTTAGCCCTTGACTACAATCTCACACGATGGTAAGTGATGCAATCTTAGATGGAAGCGGGCTAACTTTTTAGGAGGAGTATGAAAATCCCCACCATTTTCGGTTTCTATACGACAACGTACCGCAACACCAAATCGCTTAGCGGTAACGTCGTTTTTCAGTAGGGTAACTAGCCACGGCCAAAGCCACCCACTAGACAGACCAATCAAGAAAACCTCAATCTGCCCAGCCGGGGTTCGAACCCAGGACCTCCATCCACTACACGGATGCCGTCAAAACCCTAAGCACGCCAACCCGCATTGGATTAACGTGGTGGGTCTAAACTCCATTTTTACTCTCCTATTAGTCTGATCCTGTAATGGGCAGTTTAAATAGGTTGATAATAATTATTCTATCACTAGCTGACGCCGCGTGGTTTCACCTACGTGGTTCCCGTTCCCGTAGGAATACGGGGATAAAATATAGCCTATAGCCTTCCTCGATAAATGGGCTATCTTACACTAAAAGAATTTTTCAAATCGGTCCAGTAGTTTCTGAGATTGGTGTGTTCAATCAAACAAACAAACTCTTCAGCTTTATAATATTAGTCGTCGTTATCAACCCATATTCGGCTCACTGCTGAGCTCGAGTCTCCTCTCAGAATGAGAGGGGTTAGGCCAATAGTCCACCACGCTGGCCAAATGCGGATTGGTAGACTTCACACACGCAGAGAATTAAGATAATTCTCTGGTATGCAGGTTTCCTCACGATGTTTTCCTTCACCGATTGAGAGACACGTGGTATTTAATTTCTTAAAATGCACACAACTGAAAAGTTGGAGGTGCATGCCCCGGACCGGATTCGAACCCACACCCTTCGGAATCAGAGGCAAAGGTCATATCCACTGGGCTATCACGGCTCTTTATATAATATTAGTATAGATTATGATATGAAAGTTTTCTATCCTTTTCCTACAGAGATAGAAATAGATAGAAACAGATGCGTCGAACGTGTAGTTTGTTTTAGTTACGTCCGCAACTCCCGAATAGAAGCAATTGTTTATTTTAAAATCGACACGCCTTAAAAATTGTAACAGTATGGCGACCGCGCCGCATACACGGCCATCGCTTTGCTTCATTATTTCTTTGCACGACTGGTGGGTACTGTGATGGCAATGGGATTACGTATTTAGTTAGTAGGCAATGGTATTACGTATTTAGTTAGTAGGCAATGGTATTACGTATTAGTTAGTAGGCAATGGTATTACGTATTTAGTTAGTAGGCAATGGTATTACGTATTTAGTTAGTAGGCAATGGTATTACGTATTAGTTAGTAGGCAATGGTATTACGTATTTAGTTAGTAGGCAATGGTATTACGTATTTAGTTAGTAGGCAATGGTATTACGTATTTAGTTAGTAGGCAATGGTATTACGTATTTAGTTAGTAGGCAATGGTATTACGTATTTATTTAGTAGGCAATGGTATTTCTTACACTCTGAGCAATTTATATGTAATCTTCTACGTAGATGGCTAAGACAAGATGGGCCACTGTGCTGTGTTAAAAATTTGTTAATTATATGTTTATAGTATCTTTTAATCAAGGCTATGTACATTAAGATATTTAATATCAAAACATACACACAACTCGACATTGTAAACGATATTTAGGTATTAGTTGTTAACGTTCGTTGTCTAATAAGCGACTAAATTAAATTAAGACAATTATACACATTAAATAATTTGTCTGCCTCAGTTTTGATGAGCTAGTGCCCTAGTATAAAATATAATTGGTACTAATATTATAAACGCGAAAGTTTGTATATATGTTTGTTACTCTTTACCGCCGACCTACTACACCGATTTACCGACTACTCTGGATCTACTTTTCATGCCAGAAAAATCTACGGTTCCTGAGGTATTTGTGAAAAACTAAGTTCCACGCGAACGAAGTCGCAGGCGTCCGTTAGTAGGCTATATTTCATCAAAGTATTCCCACGGGAATGGGAACTAACCGGATATTTGGCTCACTGCTGAGCTCGAGTCTCCTCTCAGAATGAAAGGGGTTAGGCCAATAGTCCACCAAGCTGGCACAATGCGGATTGGCAGACTTCGCACACGCAGAGAATTACGAAAATTCTCTGGTATGCAGGTTTCCTCACGATGTTTCCCTTCACCGTTTGAGACACGTGCTATTTAATTTCTTAAATTGCACACAACCGAAACGTCGGAGGTGCATGACCCGGACCGAAACTACGCCCTCCGGAATCGGAAGCAGAGGTCATATCCACTGGGCTATCACGGCTACGCGGTTAGTCATTTATATATGGATATTTCTGACACACCGTAAAACTACAACCAAAACCAAACTTTCTTCAGAAAATACCAAATCTATAACTTATCACAGTACCCACCAGTCGTGAAACAAACCCCAACAGTTGAGCTAAGTTCAGTGGTTGCAGTAAATCAAGCAGCTGAAGTGTTTGCACAGATATTAGCCCCGTCAATCGCTCCATTCCGTTTCACAGCCTATAAATAAAGCCAGCTCAAAACATGTACACATACTTGCAAAAAAGTTTACACAAAAAATGGTTTAAACGGAACGTCGGGGCAGCGCTTCTCAACGTTATGGTTCACGTGTGGGATGTTAATGGCTACAAGATTTTATGAATAGTAAAAGCTGCTGTTTATATAAAATTATATATTAAGATATGATTGTTTTTTTTTTAAACTTAGCTATTAAAAAGTAATTTTCGTGATATTTTCTCCTAAGATTTACAAGGCAGCGTATCATGCAAGATGAATAATTATTCAATATGCTTGTCTTAAATAATAGCTATTTTATCGTGATTTTTAAAAAACTCATCTAATCAGTTAAATTTAGTTTAATAATATTAATAATAATAAAAAATTACTTCTATATTTTCTAAATGGTTTTATCCGTTTTTAGGAATTTAGCTGTACCCACGATTTTGCCGACATAGATCCTGTTTTTGTGGGAAAATGGAAATAAGAGAAGTGCCTATGGAGTAAAAACATGTGTGCAAAGTTTCAAATTTTATATAAATCCGTTCAGCAACTTTGTTGTGATTGAGTAACAAACAACCATACAACCATACAAAACACATCTATACTAATATCACAGATTAAGAACAATATGTGGAACGCACGGAACCCGGCGGCGTCTATGTGTGTAAATATTTTAAAAACTGTTCACAAAAACTAAAGAAATAAGATGGAGCATTTTGTAATTGGTAAATTAAATAATTAAACCTATTGATTATTATATTAATTTACGTAATTGTTGTTGGTGTTAAATTTTGAAATACAAATTATGAAAAAAGTTTGTAGGTACTTATATGCGGATGTCAAGGAGATGCGTGACTTATGTTATTTATATGTGTTTCACTGGCCTCGCCACGCTGTTTGTATTACTCTGTATTATCTTTACTTTGTGACTAATATTATAAAGCTGAAGAGTCGAATCGTTGGGCCGGGAAGGAAAGGTTGAGGACCGGTGGCGGTTTAATCTCAAGTGGCCGGGCAATCAACTTGTAGAAAACACAACACCCTCGGGCAGAAAACCGTTCATTGGCCATCCACTGCCACTTGTGTACTCGCAGGTAAGCTGGCCACATCACGAGACGGAAACACTCAGTAACTATGCGGTAAGAAAGAAAGAACAAAGAAATTATATTTATTACTACATTATGCCACACATCACAATGGGGATGATGACCAGGTTTGAATATATTGATTTTTATGATGCATTCGGGTAAAAAAGGTCAATGTTAACTAATTTATACATAAAAAGCAAAGATTGTCTGGATATTTGCAAAATAAATAAGATTATATAATTTCAAAATCTATTAACTTTTTTTATCGTAATTAGATGAAAATTTATACAGTTTTAGCTTCCTTACATTAAATGTAACATTTTTCAATAAATGAACTATAAAAATAAACGCACAAATAACAAAGATATTAGTAATTTTGTTTGAACGCCCATACAAACCTAACGATCAGCGAGCCAACGACGTCACTAAATCGTGCCATTTTGTATGGAGCGTTTTTCAGGGATCCGCGGCAGCGCCGCAAATCTTACCCTTTAAATCCCTGTAGCTCCGAAAGTAATGATCGCAGATACCCTGTTACTTTTACAAAATTGCTTTGCTATTAGTATACTCTAAATTAATATACAATTTAAAAAATTGTCATCATCCCTGCGATATGTGGCATAACCTAGAAAAAGGTCCCAGCTCAGCACATTGCTATATGCTCCCCATAATCGGTATACGTGTTTATGTCTATATCTTTGTATACTTTTTGTCTGACGTAAAGTATATTTACATAAAACCGATGTCTATATAGGTACTAGGTATATAATATTTATTTCTTTTCTAACTAATACCTA
Organism: Bicyclus anynana; assembly: GCF_947172395.1. Classification (NCBI taxonomy): domain Eukaryota; kingdom Metazoa; phylum Arthropoda; class Insecta; order Lepidoptera; family Nymphalidae; genus Bicyclus; species Bicyclus anynana. Next base: position 13,199,506 of record NC_069103.1, on the reverse strand, counting down.
AGTATTGCTAAATGCGAGTGGGTTCATGGATATTTATTCACTAGCAAATGCCCAGCGGTTTCACCTGCGTAGCTCCCGTTCCTTTGGGTATACAGGGATAAGATACAGCATATGATACTCACAAATATCGTGGCTTTTTATTGGTAAAAGAATTTTTGAAATCGGTTAAGTAGATCCAGAGAGAGAGTACCCTCTACAAACTCACAAACTACCTCTTTATAATATTCGTTATATATTACTTACTCGTAGATACTACTACTACCTATAGATTTCATAAGCTTTCATTCATGAATCAACTCTCGATCTCGATCTTTTTGGCTGGTGGGAGGCTTCGGCTGTGGCTAGTTACCATCCTACCGGCAATTTAGCGTTCCGATACGATGTCGTGTAGAAACCGAAAGGCATGTGTATTTTCTTCCTCCTTCTAAGAAGTTAGCCCGCTTCCATCTTAGACTGCATCATCACTTACCACCAGGTGAGATTGTACAATTCTCGTCGTGTTATTTTGAATTTACCACAGATAAAGAAAAAAACCGTGATAGCCCAGCGGATATGACCTCTGCCTCCGTTTCCGGAGGATTCCGGAGGGTTCGAATCTGGTCCGGGGCATGCACCTCCAACTTTTCAGTTGTATGCATTTAAAAAAATTAAATATCACGTGTCTCTAACGGGGAAGTAAAAACATCATGAGGCAACCTGCTTATCAGAAAATATTCTGAATTCGCATTGGGTCAGCGTTGTGGACTATTGGCCTATTCCCTCTTATTCTGAGAAGAGACTCGAGCTCAGCAGTGAACCAAATATGGGTTTATAATGATGATGAATGATGAAAGAAAAAGGGAAACTCTCCATCCAGAAAAAAGTAACTTTGCTCCAGAGTAACTTTTAGACAGACGTCCTGTCAATTCGACTTACTAACTTCTATTTGAACCGTAAAAATATGCATAGGTAGGTGCCTACCTATACAATGTACCTCTATATATGTATCCACCAATAAAAAACATGGGTAATTACCTGGCTAATTGCTTCCAAGTAGGTACCTGTGTTGCCAAATATCATGGCAATTAAACTAGCGTGCAAAATTAATTGCAGTGCAAATAAAAGTGTTCCTACCTACCTACCTAACACATAAAATAACAATTAAAATGCTAATTAATGTCGTGTCCTAAATGAGCTTGGAGGTTTTTTCGTGCATATTACAATTAACTGCTTCTAGTGTATATACCTACCTATGTATATATAACTACTATTATAAACTACTATTACTATATATATATATATATATACTATACTATTACTATTATAAGACTCTAAAGGTGATTGCAAATATAAGAAAACTAATGTAGAACAAAGGTTATGATTCACAACACTTGTCAGGACAACTTAATTAACAAATCAAACTGTAACCAAAATAAGACCCTAGAATGGCAGAGAATGACCTTGAGTGGAGTCACGTACTTGCGAACGATGTGTGTAGGGTTAAAGGCGCCTTTTACTGATATCAAACACTCCCCTTTTCCACTCAAGTCACTCTCCCCGCCTATCCCAAGTAACCCATAAAGAATTACACAACAAGAGATGTGGACAGCTCGAACGCCATGAGCACACTGAAGCCAACACGAGATCGAGCGACGTCATATCCGTCACAGACTACTATTGCCAACACTAAACGGCGATAACACTACCTATGTAAAAATACATACATTTTCATTGGACACGAATTCTAGCCATTTAAATTGTTAATTATTCTGTAATGTCTAGGCAGTAGGTACCTTTGTATTGTATTTTTTTTTTTATTCTTTACAAGTTAGCCCTTGACTACAATCTCACCTGATGGTAAGTGATGATGCAGTCTAAGATCGAAGCGGGCTAACTTCTCAGGAGGAGGATGAAAATCCACACTCCTTTTGGTTTCTACACGGCATCGTACCGGAACGCTAAATCGCTTGGCGGTACGTATTTGCTGGTAGGGTGGTAACTAGCCAGACCTGAACTAATTAAGAAAATCTCAATCTGCCCAGCCAGGGATCGAACCCAGAACCTTCGTTTTGTAAATCCACCGCGCATACCACTGCGCCACGGAGGCCGTCAAAAACAAAACGTCAACGTCAAAAATTTCGTGTAACTTAGATTGCAAACAAGTAGGTACTCAGGTAGTTAATAAAATAATTATACCTAAGTCAGCGTAGTTCGAGAAACAACACCAATCCTAGGTACCTACTAATACCTACCATATACATTGACAATCAAGTATACCTACCCAAGTTTCTGCAGCAGCCACGGCCATAACTGATCGTGTGTTGGTCGCTGCGTGCATGACGGCCTGACTTGATGCATACATGAAACGTCTTCGCTGCGAGCAGCGCTGCAGAAACGTGGGTATACTTGATCGTCAATGGCAAGCATAATCTCCTTTGTCTGCGTCTGTCAATCCATCACACAAATTAAAATTAAGGACATTACGTTTTGTATGTTACCAACGCAGTAGATCTAGACGCCCAAAAACGTCCTTTACGATCCTGACGATAACATTACAAACGACAATGCTTCCCAGGCAACACAAACACAAGCTACACAGCGTCTTCGCCGGCGAAGACGAGGTCCCCGATATCTGACGTCACCCAGACGAGGGCTTTTAACTCACGATCTCGAGAACGCCCGGACTGACACACTCAGGTCAAAACCCTTCCCGATCGGCCCTCTAAGCCGAGGTCCGAGTCTCAGAGGAGACGCCCTTAGAGAGTCGTTCCGTTCCATCTACTCTGCTTCTGCCTTCGGGCCCCATCAGGCGATGCTTCTGCGCTCGCCCAAACCCCCGGTGACGCCGCTGAGATCCCAAAAGGAAAATAAAAAAAAAAACACCACCTTCCCGGAGCCGAATGCATCCGTCGACTCCTTGCTACCCGCTTGATGTCATCAGTCCACCTACCTACCAGCGGCTAAGTGTTCATGCCAGCCGATAAACGCCGGGTTACCTTTAAAAATACCATATTCATTGTTGTACTGTATCTAGATAATATTTGAGAAACCGGAGTTTGTATCACGCCATATGAATTTCGTTTTATTTAGGACGGCTTACCTTCATCTAAATTTCATCCTTCGCCACTGCTACCTACTGACCGAAACTGCGCTTTCCAGTCGCCATTCCAGCACCTTGGAAACACAATATCCATCGACGAATTATATTCTCCGCCCATTGCCGTTTAAGCTTCGCGACTTGTTGAGCTATGTCGGTGAATTTGGTTCTTCTGTGGTTCCCCTTTTTCGATACATCACAGATAATCCGAGCATAACTAGCTCCATAGCTTAATTAATAAAATGATAATGTTTAAATATTATGGATTTAAGTATTAAAAAATATATATTTAAGTAACCTATACAATTATTTAAGTTTTTTTCTCAGCTAAAGGATATCTAAAAAGGAAACCGTCACTACATCGTAGGTAAGTCGATGTAGGTGATGTAGCCATATTTGAAACTGCCACGCCCAGTTTTATAGCCGACACGCGGTTTGCATATCGCGGTTAGGGTAACCACGATTTTAACCAATCGAAGGATATTCCTATTTCTCTTGTTTCGCGGATAGTGACAAATAGGACTCTTTAAAATGTGAATAAATATTATGATCTAACAAGTGAACTAACTAAAAATGGCTATGTAGTTAGTCTGTACGCCGTAGAAGTAGGTGCGAGAGGATTACCAGCAAAATCTCTCTATAACTTGCTTAAAGACCTTGGCCTCTCTAGAAGTGCAGCTAGTTCTATATTAGAACGAGTATCTAAAGCTGCTCTAATAGGATCTTACCAAATTTGGATAGGTAGGGAGAACAACACGAGCAGAGAAGGGGAGAGTTGATCGATCGTCAAGGAATTTCTTAACCCTACATCCAGTAGTCACAAGTCCTGGACTTTGTTTGGTGTTTTTCTCTCTACCACGCAATGGACCCGGCACCTGCACGGTGAATCCATGGAATGCTAAGATATTCGTCTCGTCTCGAAAACACTTAATGCCTTTATTTGTGAAACGGAAAGGAATATCAATGCGACAAAGACTCAGTGTTTAAGTTATACATATTACTTAGTAACCCGTCATAGGTAGATGATATTGTCTTTTATAAAGAATATTTGCCATATCTTTCTAAATTTGACCAATATTCTCATTCCCAATCGGGAAAGACTGTATTAGGGGCCCAGCGATATGAAGTAAAGTAGATATTTTTTTCACCTTCGTACCCAGTGGCGTAGCTTGCCTTGGAGGGGCAATATCAAAATTAGTTAGGGGGCCAATAGACGAGCAGCAAATCCTGAAAAATCTGTCATAATTATTAGGAAAAAAATATTGCTTTTGTAATTTCTGAAGTGAAACTTAATAAGCAGTATTTTAAATGTTTTTTTCGGCAAGCACCAGTGAGATAGTGGATTACAGTTTACTAATTTTTGATTTTACAGGTAAGGGGTCCCCTTAGTCCGGGGCCCCATATCATTGATACGGCTGATACGGTAGCTACGCCTCTGTTCCTACCCCTATTTTCAATCGCGGTCTTAGTATTTTTGTTTGTAATAAAATATAACGGTATACAGTTGGCCCACATTCGGCTCACTGCTGAGCTCGAGTCTCCTCTCAGAATGAGAGGGGTAAGGCCAATAGTCCACCACGCTGGCCCAATGCGGATTGGCAGACTTCACACACGCAGAGAATTAAGATAATTCTCTGGTATGCAGGTTTCCTCACAATGTTTTCCTTCACCGATTGAGAGATTCAGTTGGCAGAGTCCGTTAGTATTTCGATCAACACGATTCTTAGTTCAGTTCGATTCCAGTTATCTATACCTAAGATTTTGACAGTTATGGAGGTCCTGGTTTCGATTTTTCAATTAGTCCAGGTCTGGCTTGTGAGAGGCTTTGACCGTGGCTAGTTGCCACCCTACTGACAAATACGTGCCGCCAATCGCTTAAGCGATGTACGATGTCGTGTAGAAACCAGAAGGTATGTGGATTTTCATCCGTCTACTAGATTGCATCATCACTTAGGTACCATCAGCTGAGATTGTAGTCAACGGCTGACATGTAAAGAATTAAAAAAAAAGACTCAAAAGGTTGTTTACGACTGGAGTTATGATCGTTTCGCTTTTGATTAAAGCATCCTGCCCGTAATGTTGGTATGCGACAGCCGAATCTGTCGTAAAAATAACAAAAGTTTTAAACTCCTTTAAGTATCCACCTACACAATAAAATATTCATCTGCCCAGGTTAAAGTCGTAAATATACGTTGCAATATTATTTTAGTGGGATTTTTATCACCTATTTTATTGTGTTCCACTACAACAGTGAATCTTAATAAAATAATAAGAGAAATTATATTTAAAGAAGCTTTCGAAATATGATACATACGCCTTTAAAAAGAGACGAAAGAGTTTGCTCTGTCACTCTTGGTCGCGAGAGCCTCAATAGCTCAACTTTAAGAGCGGTCGGACTCATCACCGAGGGGTGGTAGTTGGATCGCCGCCCCGTTGGTCTATTGTCGTACCCACTCCTAATACAGTCTTACCCGACTAGTTGGAGGAGAATGGGAATATTGGTCATATTTAAAATATGGCAAATATTCTTCTACACACATAAATAGCATTTACAACACACATAAATAGCATTTACAACACTTGCCTATAAGTTGGGATTAAAAGTTATTGTCTTATGGTCATCCTATTCTAACTCACGGTTACTTATGCTTAAGTGCTAAAGTAGGTAGGTACTTAAAAAAGTAGTTACCTATTCCATAATAGTTAAGTAGGTACCTATCTATGTTTTACCAAAAGTTTGATTTAATTTTCAGGCATTTTGATTAATTTTAATAGGCACACATCACAGGAGCGTGGTGGTTCTGCTCCTCATAAAAGGTGACGATACCTTGCTGAAGAATTAAAGACCCATCTCGATATTGAGTCATGTCTACAAGTTGTACTCGAGAGTCCTCACGAGTCGTATCGCTCTTAGGTGTATGTCCGAAAGTCTTCGAACAGTGCGTGTCGACAGTGATGACTTACTGATCCGAGACTTGGTCGCTAACTATGGCTCTCGTAAGAAGGATTAAGGTCACTCATCGGGCGATGGAACGAGCTTGAAGTATCTTTGCGTGTTCGAATCAGAGATGAGGAGATCCGCAGAAATACCAAAGTCATACATAGCTCAGCGAGTTGCGAAACTGAAATGTCAAGGTACATGATTTAAAGAGACGAAGGACGTTGGGATTTTCTTAATAGGTCCAGGTCTGGCTGGTGGGAGGCTTCGGCTGTGGCTAGTTACCACCCTACCGCCAAGCGATCTAGAGTTCCGGTACGATGTCGTGTAGAAACCGAAAGAAGTGTGGATTTTCATCCTCCTTCTAACAAGTGAGCCCGCTTCCATCTTAGACTGCATCATAACTTACCATCAGGTGAGATTGTAGTCAAGGACTAACTTGTAAAGAATATAAAAAAAAGTCCAGCAGTGGACGTCTATCGACAGTTAATTATGATGATGATAATACAAAATAATAAGAATATTATCTACTTATAGGTAAGTAGGTATCGTACCTAGTTTAGCATTAGTAGATATTGTAAGCCAGTGGTTTTGAATAGGTATAAGTACGTACCTAAAGCTGTGATAGCCCAGTGGATATGACCTCTGCCTCCGTTTCCAGAGGGTAAGGATTCGAATCCGGTCCGAGGTATGCACCTCCAACTTTTCAGTTGTGCATTTTAAGAAAATAAATATCACGTGTCTCAAACGGTGAAGGAAAATCATCGTGAGGAAACCTGCACAGCTGAGAATTTTCTCAATTCTCTGCGTGTGTGAAGTCTGCCAATCCGCATTGGGCCAGCGTGACGGACTACTGGCCTAACCCCACTCATTCCGAGAGGGGACTCGAGCTCGGCAGTGAGCCGAATATGGGTTGATAATGATGACCTACCTAAAATATCATATCCTTCTTAATCGTAAAAACTATTTTAGATAGCTACTTAATTATTATTAAATTTAGCTATATAGGAAGAACACACTTGTCTTATTAAGACAACGAAACCAATGTTTTATTAATGTTATTGTCACCTACATATTATGAAGTCATCTAAAAACATGCATTCCAAATGGCGGGAACATGACGTAGCGATGTCCGATGACACTTGTCCGTCAAAAACAACAAAAACCACGTCAAAAAGAAAGAATAATGATCCGAAACAAGTCCTGAGTCGAACGCCATTCGTATCGCGTAGGCGCTTTGATCGATCCAAACAATGCACCTAAAAAGAACCTGCCGATGCTAAAAAGCTCGATCGGTGCCCGATAAAGAACCTTACCATAGACAATATATGATACTTTTTAATTGTATGCCACCCCACCGGTTGCCGCTCATATTGTATGCAACTCGTTTCAAAATGGTTTCGAAAACCAAAAATCGCCACGTCACCATAATCAATCACCATTTAAAATATCGAAAATGATTATATTAATTCCTGGGGCATTATTTGACTAAGCCCCCTAACAATGGACGAAATGAGTGCTTCGGAAAGCTGGAGAATGAAAAAGAAAGAGTGGCTCTATGGTACAGGATGACATGTCAATTATAAGACCATCAATTGTCGTTGGTTTTTGTGGCGGCGTCCGCTTCATAGACAATTCGGAGCCTTTGCCGTTTTAGCGCTCGAGATCAGACGTGTTATTACAGGAGGCTTTTAATTTAATTTCTCTTTGAACTCATTCCTTCAAACTTATGTAGATAGATCTATAGCATACATACATGTAGGTAAGTACCTAAGGTTGACGATTCATGTACCTCAAGGTAATCTTACCTTGAGCGAAAGAAAGTGCAAACTTTTCTTATTAAATTACTCTGCTCTGCTACCTCTCTTACCACCCAAGATAAAATTATCTTGCTAACAAGGGAAATTATTACTATGTACATATCTGTAATATTTAGGTATATTGTACGACTCCTCTTTAATAATCAAGCTAAGCCATTTTTTTAGTTAGGTAAGTAAATAAAAAAAATAAAAATATCCGTAACTATGGAGCATTAGAAGAAGGAAAATTTTGAAGGTAGCTATAATTATGAAAAATCTATTAATTTATGTATAAATAAATAAACTCACCTGGAATGGGTCTAGGGTCTGGTCTAGTTAATTATTTATATTTAGAATTATTAATAATTTCAAAATAGAATATGAATAAAAAAGAGATCATATATTTTCAAGGACATTTAGTAATTATTAAAATATTTTAATATCGCTTACTAAATGTTTGTTAGTTCAAGTGGGAAATAAAATACTTGGGTTTTATGACACAAACTAAAATAATATTAAGCTTATAGATTCAAAGCGACATCATAAATCACTTTAAAAAGGCTTTGGACTAGGTTGGGTAGAAAAAATCCTTTTTGAAAACACTTAATGCTGGCACGAAAGATTTCGCCAAATACAAAAACTATTTACAACACAAACTCCTTGGTAACTCAGGCAATAACAATAAAAATCATTGTTTATTATTTTGAAGCCATTTATTTTGGTAACGGAACATTTGTAATACTTTCTGTTCTTATGAAACTTAATTATACGGGTAAGTTTAAAATGTCTTATATCTAAAATAGGATTATTAAAATTATTGTTATTAACCGACTTCAAAAACAGGAGGAGGTTCTCAATTCGTATGTTATTTTTTTTGTTTGTTATCGCATTACTTCGTCATTTGTTAACCAATTTTAATAATTATTTTTTTGTTTGAAATAGTATACTTCCAAATTTTCATTAAAATCGGTTTAGTAATTTTGTGTTAACATGAAAATAACGAAACTATGTGATACGCACATACATGGTACTCGTAGATATGTGGGTAATTACCTATAATTAGGTATATATTGTCCTATATACCTATTGATTCGTTAATAAATTAAATGTTGTTCTTTGCCTCTCTATTAAGTACATATATTGTGGGACCTGATTCTTAATGACATATAAAGACGTACAATGCTCCATCCTTTAATAATAATAATAATTCGTTTATTCATGAGAAAGTACAGAAGGTTTACAGAACTTTGCAGACTAATTTTATTTGACACTACCAATTGCAGCTCCTATCAATGCACATCATTGTTGTAGACAATATTTAGGTATTATTACTCTCAACTTACGGACGTCTGCGCGCTTGCTGTTTAACATGCAACTAACATTGAAATGTGGAAATTTCCTCTTTTGTCCGCCTCATTTTATATGCGCTAGTAACGCATCTAACAATATTTAACATCATTGGCTCCTTGTCATCAAATCCTAAATACATCGTAAATGATCCACACTGAAAAGTTAATCTTTAACTTATGACATATTATCCAAGAATAGGATGCATCTTAACACGTAGGTAATAGAGTCATGCGTAATCTATCACAGGATCAAAGTACATCCATCACAATTTTACACATCGAAAACAAACAAACACATTTCTCGCTCGTAAATCTTACCGAGAACTCTAAGCTGCTCCAGTGACGCCCATTTAACAGATTTCATAATAACTCGGATCAATTCGCATACGTAATAATAATTTTTGACAAGCGAAAGCTAATGCCGCCTGCCGGTCCATGTGGTCGATGCCAACTTCAAATGAATTCGAAAAAAAAAAACTATCCGCACATGACGCCCAAATCCGAAATTCCCTCCAAATCGATCTCACGCTGCGCACGAGAAAAAAATAACAATATTCTCTCTGGTCTGGTCGTTCTTTTTTCGAATACCATTCGGATTTTTTCATCTCCATTGTCAGGAGACATCCGAGTCTCGCCCTAGACTCTTTATTAACAAGATTTTGAATATCCCCATTGTAGCTAACACTTTCTATGTTAAGAAAAGTTTAATTTTTTTATAGAGTAGTTTGGACATTTCGCCTGAATTATCGCCCGGCCAGTTTTGTTAAAAGGTTTAAGGCGGCCGATTGCTCTTTTTTTTCATAAACGCAGGGTGAATGGGCCGCGTTTGACGTGGGTGAGCGCGTGTATAATTGCTATCAGGTAGTTTGGAGCTCGAATTTTGTAATATATGGATAATTAAAGTACCGGCTTAAGGTGGAATTTTTGTCAAAGTTTATCGTCATTTTGATTGAGGTTACGACTTTTAGCGTTGTTATGTAGAGTCGATATGGCCCGTGAAGTTATTAGGGCCGTGGGGCGGTAGCTTTATGGGGAATATTAAAATATTCATCGGCTATCTAGTTTCATGGTACAATCGGAACCCGATTTGTCTTGCTCCATTATAAAAACATCGAAATTCGTCGTTAATGCGTTACGATGGTATAATATTCAAGTGAAATTATAGACGCGTTGCCTGCGCTTTAGGATGATGTCATTAAACAGGCAATTGCCTGATCTAGAAATCCTAACCTATTTCTAAAGTTGTCAGTACCGAACGCATCAGTAATTTTTAATAATAATCAAGAAAAATGGCGTCTTATGTTTTTAAATATTTTAAAAACTGTTCTCAAAAACTAAAGAAATAAGATCGTGTATTTTTTATTGGTTATTAATGATTATTATATTAATTTACGTAATTGTTGTTAGTGTTATATTTTACTTGTGACTTTTAATTTTTTTTATGGGTTGCACCGGCTTTACGCACGGCACGGCATGCAGTTTGTAAAGACTCTCTGGTTACTCTGTGAGTTTCTGACAGATGATAGTCAAAGATGAAGTAGATTCTATAATTAAGATTTCCCATTTGAGCTTCGCATTAATTTATTTAAGCATATTGTACTCTGTGTCCGGTTACCGAATCCGCCAGTGCAATTTCCAACCTATGACGGTTGTAAATGGCACTTCACTTGAAATTCGCTTTGTTCATGTATTCGCATATTTTGACCTTTAGTAAAAAATATATGATGACCCCTTATAGGAAAAATCAGACCACTAACAGATGACTGGATACAAATCAATCAAAGTAATGATATTGAATCACCTACCTACTAGCCAGTGGTATGTTCATATACCCAGATATTTTTTGCAGTAACTCATAGCCAAGTTTTACCTCATCCGGGAGCATAATACACTATAATCGAGGACAATCGAAAATTTTTTGTTTGTGCCTAAGGATCAAGGAACAGGCAAAGATCTTTCACCATACAGCCTGTTAAATCGTGTTGAATTAATTTGAGTACCTTTATAGAAGAAGCCTTATCTTTATAGTTAACGTATAACGGACATAATAATAAATTAATAATTTTAACATCATAGTCATTAAGTAAATTTCAATAATTATAGTGTATTATAGACAATGTAATTTAGTTATAAGATTATTTTTAAATTTGCATGCTATTTTGTAGCAAATTGTATGCCAACATTTATGTCAAGATCTGTATTTAACAATTTGCAAATAAAGAATTATGAATTATGAATTATCAATCGAATTAAAAAGTGAGAATTCTAGAGGAATGACACCTCTATTTACAGATAGTCTGAGACACGTAGGTTACGATCCATAAAATGGAATAGGACCTCCCTTTATAGTTCATTAGGCGTACAAATGTGGTTCAGTTATAGTTCCTTTTTTAATTTTAATTCCCAATTCATCTAATACGAACGGAGTTATTACATATTTCGTAATAAAAATTGGATAAAAACACATAATTCGAATTTAGAAAACGTCCAGCTCTATATTCTTTATGGTTTCAAATTAAATACTTTGGGCGGCTGTGGAATATAAAATGGGTTATTAAAAAGTTTTAAATACGGAATAACAAATTGACACGCTTTTATGTTTTAAATAATAAAAATGTATTTCATTACAAATTAAAAGAATACATTTTTATTATTTTACAGGATTTTTATGATGTAGCGCATAGTTACAAAGCAGATGTAGTTATAATTATAATACCTTTTTTAGATGTAGGTATCGTCTTGGGCAGAAAAAAAAACCATTATATGGAAGGCATAAAATTTCCCCCTACGTCGTCTAACATATTGCATTCAATGTAAAGTTATTGCGTTATTTATTAAATCTTAAATAGAAATAACTAACGAAAAAAACAGCCTAAAGTAGCCTCTTTCTAGTAGTAAAAGAATTTTCAGTGGGTCCAGACATTACCTCCTACAACCTCTCAAACTAGGTATATCTCTTTATAATATTATAATCTCTTTATAATATCTCGAGCTAAAGAGTTCGAGTGTTTAATTGAACGCGCTAATCTCAGGAACTACTAGTCCGATTTGAAAAATTGTTTCAGTGTTAGATAGCCCATTTATCGAGGAAGGCTATAGTCTATATATCCCGGTATTCCTACGGGAACGGGAACCACGCGGGTGAAACCGCGCGTTGTCAGCTATAGATTATATATTTCCAGAAAATAAGTAATTAGCAACCTACCTACTTTCATCATACTTCCATTCAATGAGGTTTTTCCAATTGGATTACCAGACAGATTCCATTTGTCACCGGAATTATCAACAATACCACCTTTTATGCATATCGGATAGCGATTTTATTTATTGCGTATGCTAATTAGTTTCCGTAAATTCTGGGTCAATGGTTTTCTTTGTTTATTAGCCGTCAGTTGCGCATACCGAGAACCTGGTAACCGAGAGCCTGAAGCAGCCTGACTTACCACATTTTAGGAAAGCTACAACTTTGTCAGCCTATGCTGTTACTTACTTAGCCTACTTAGGTAAGTAAGGTACCAATTATTATGTTGATCATGACTGACCTCTGCCTCCGATTCCGGAGGGTGTGGGTTCGAATTCGGTCCGGGGCATGCACCCCCAACTTTTCTGTTGTGTGCATTTAAAGAAATTAATTATCACGTGTCTCTAACGCTGAAAACATCATGAGGAAACCTGCATACCAGAGAATTTTCTTAATTCTCTGCGAAGTCTGCCATTCCTCATTGGGCCAGCGTGGACTATTAGCCTAACCCCTGTAATTTTGAGAGGACACTCGAGCTCAGCAGTGAGCCGAATATGGGTTGATAACGAACGACATTAACATGACCTGGTTCATGCCTGAAAATCAGCACTATACCTACAGTTACTCAGCTGTAGCATTGCTGAGGCAGTGTCCCATTCAGCCGAATGTTTACAAAGTATTAAGTTTATACTAGCGGCTCCAGACCGTGTTGTTTGGAAGTCCATGTAAGAGGCCTACGTCCAGCAGTGGACGTCCATCAGTAGTTAATTATGTTAATTAAGTATAGACAGAACTAATTTATCTAAATTCTTAAGTAAATTAAGTCATTCTTAATTTTTTTATTAGTTCTGTAAATATGTGCTCAGTTTGTAGGTAATTATTTTTTTTGCTGCATACACGATTTTATATTCTCTAATTTTTTCATTACTTCTTTTTTTTAAATTTTTTACAACGTTACTAAAATACAAAATATAATATGCAATTTAATAATATATACTACCTCCTCTCAGAATTAGAGGGGTTAGGCCTTAGTCCACCACGCTGGCCCAATGCGGATTGGCATTGGGCCAGCGTGGTGGACTGGTATGTAGGTTCCTCACGATGTTTTTCCTTCACCATTGAACGTGATATTTAATTTTTTAAAATGCACATAACTGAAAAGTCCCCAGGTCCATAGGCTGAAAAATTTTCAGCCATCCTACAATAAAGTAGATCTAACTAACACAGGCGTTCATACCATTATATAACTACTATATAACAGCTATGACTAACACATTGTTATCATGCATTTCGATGTAACGATGTTCTATGCAAATTCGTTGCGTAAGTATAAAGGTGTCATAAAGGCACTCCTCCACAGGTGCAAAATTCTGATATGATTGTTCACGAATAAATGTCAATGCATTATATATCCAGTGAACAGCGGTTGGTATAAGAAGTATCTGACGAAACGAGCAGATGGTATGTGTATGGATGGTATCCTCAGACCAATTATTGTATAGGACCTGCCTCGCTAGACGTAACTTTTCTGTCAAAGTATATGATCAACGATCTAATGCGATTATAAAAACTGTCTCTATAGAATCGATGTTAAATAGATGTAATCGTGTTCGTCAGTTAAAGAGCTCCGTAAAAATACCTTTTTGTGTAGTTGAATTGTGTAAAAAACTTACAAAAACTACTTGTTTAGTATAAGATATATACCAAATCTAAGCTCGTTTTCCTCAGAAAATGACAGACAATTTTGTTCGTAACTATGAGTGCGATACAGGTCCTTCTATAATTGGTCTGAGATGGTATCACACTAATATTATAAAGACGAAAGTTTATAAGTGTGTATTTTTGTTCCTCCTTTGCGATGCAGCTACTAAGCGATTTGTTTGAAATTTGGAATGGATATATATTTTACTCTGGATCAACACATAGGGTACTTTTCATCCCGGAAAAACCCATAATTTCATTCGGACGAAGTCACGGGCGTCCGCTGGTGGATTATAAGTAAGTATGTATATATTTTTGTATGAAATTTGATATAAGTAGAGATAATTTGGACGTTGAAGTAAAATATAGGTTACGTACTGTTTACGTGGAAAATCTATGTTTCTAATTTATCGATCACGGACGTCCAACAGTTTATCATATATACCTTTTTATTATTATTTACAAGTTAGCCCTTGACTACAATCTTACCTGATGGTAAGTGATGATGTAGTCTAAGATGGAAGCGGGCTAACTTGTTAGGAGGAGGATGAAAATCCACACAACTTTTCGGTTTCTACACGACATCGTACCGGAACGCTAAATCGCTTGGCGGTACGTCTTTGTCGGTAGGGTGGCAACTAGTCACGGCCGAACCCTCCCACCCGGCTAAAAACCTACTTCAAATACTATATCAATATGGGTACCTACCTCATTTTATGATGGACAATGAAGACTACGTAACCTCCATTGTCCAAGTCATCCTCCACCCCTATTTAAGATGGAAGCAGGCTTACTTAAGGTACAAGTGTTCTACCCTTAGCTCCTCAGACTAATTACATATGAACCAGTATCGCATTCAAATTCACGAAAAAATACTTATTAAGTACACTATCACCTTCCTAAACCCGGGCTGAGAAGCAAACAGCAAACTCTACATTTATCAACACGACCCAGGATCGAACCCAGGACCTATTCAAATAGGTTAATCACTTGACCGAAGAGACTGTCTAACATTTTTTTTTATAAAAATTTTTGTCATATCTTTTAAATACCAAAATTTGCATTCCCCACCAACTAGTCGGGAAAGACTGTATTAGGAGTGGGTACGACAATAGTCCAACGGGGCGGGGATCGAACCACCACCCCTCGGTGATGTGTCCGACCGCTTTACCGTTGAGCTATAGATTATTAGGTATATTACCTAACCTACCTAACCACTTTACTAAAATGAAGCATCATTTTCATTTACTAAATAAAGTCTTCAAGATCATATAAATACACTCATTTGTATTTTAGTACGTAAAATATTTTCGAAACAAAGCATGCAATTCCGTGGGGAGACCATACATAGCACATAACAAAGTACAATGTAGTAATTAACTTCAGTCCTAACGCGGCCATCTTGGAAAAATATGGCGCCGTAAATTAATCTTCGAATTGCTCTTTCATATGTCAAACAACAGGTACCTAAGTAATCGAAGTACGAACTTAATTAACTAAGTTTATATTATGTTGATACCTACCTATACCAAGCTATCTACTAACTGTTTAACATTTTATAATTATAATGTAAATTTAAAACATACCGTCCATACCACAGAATAAAGATCATACAAAATCAGTCTTCATAAGCAACGTGATGAAGCCGGTGAAACCCATAAAAACCCAAACGTCACGCGACTCCTAGGCATCCGCATATACAAACTTTTTTCATAATTTGTAGGTATTTCAAAATTTGACATTAATTAACAATTACGTAAATTAATATAATAATCATAACCATTATCAACCCATATTCGGCTCACTGCTGAGCTTGAGTCTCCTCTCAGACTGGGAGAGGTTAGGACAACAGTCCACCACGCTGACCCAATGCGGACTGGCAGACTTCACATACGCAGAAAATTAAGAAAATTCTCTGGTATGCAGGTTTCCTCATGAGACACGTGATATAGGTATAATTTCTTAAAATGCACACAACTGAAAAGTTGGAGGTGCATGCCAAGGACTTTTAGGAACACAAAATTAAATAAACTTGTTGGTTATCAAGTTTCTAAACCTAAAAAGTTTATTAAGTAAGTATAATCCACTCACACCTACCTACTTACCTATCTAATTTGAATTTAAAATTCGAACTTGATTTTTATGGCTAACGACTGATAATTACGACAATTACGAATGTTTGAAATTCGAATAATGCTCTCAAAATTCGAATAACCAAAAACTCTATCGTGTCTATAGTATAGCTTAACCACCTGTCAGTAAATGTTTGTTTTGAGTTTATTGGCTGTGGTTCAGAGCTACCGTTTCAACGGTCCAATTAGAATTTAAAATTCGAACTCGATTAACTCTTCGTTGTCTCGAAAAACTTCCGATATGTCAAAACGTAGCGCATGTCGATTGCTGCATGGATCAATTTCAAACACTCGTAGCATATTTTTTTATTTGTATTTACATATTTTTAATTTTCAGCAATATGTAGGTACAATGTACATTGTACAATATACACATAGGCAATGATAATTTTATACTATAGATCGGTTACGTCCCTACAATATCTCCGCAAAAAAAAAGATCCGAATAATAGGCTACAAAAATGAGCGCATGCACTATTTTGTCTTTAATTCTATTATTTATTATGTACTTATGTATAGTTTTTACACTTCCTGAACACACAACTTGACATTGAAGGCGATATTTAGGTATTATTTGTTTAAATAATGTTCTTTGTTGACCACAACTAACATTGAGATGTGAAAATTTCCTCTTTTGAGAGACTCATTTTTCATGACCTACCTAGTAACACATCTTACATCATTTAACATCATTGCATTTAAGTATGTAGTGAAATAACAAGTCGTACGTACTAGGTGACTTTAACAGAATTGTTGATTGTAGACACAGATTAAACAGCTATATAGCGCAAGGAACACATCGGTGTCGTAGCCGCTCCAAATACAAAATTCAAAAACGAATATATTTTCGAGTCAGTGCGACACGATTTTATATTATTAGATGTGTCAAAACTGAGGCGGATAAAAGTGGCTAATTGTCTTAGTTAATCTTCTTGTAGTATATAATAAAGTATAATAAAAATATCCTTGATTATGATAGGTCAATGAAAAGTACCATAAAGGTACATTTTCCTTGAGAGTGCCATTTTGCGGAACCCTAAAAGGATGAACTTCGAACTTGACAGAACGCAGCGCATTTTCAAGTTCGACGGCATTCGATTTTCGAATGGAGGTCTTCAAATTACAAGTCCGGTTGTCTTTTTAAGTTTGCGTTCATTAATTCATACGGGCCGTCTTAGGCCGGCCGCATATCATGAGAATTTTACTGTCTGAAAATGATCTAATAAAAAATATTCTGATTAGCGTCACGATATTTTTCGTATGGGCGTCATAAATCTGGTTGACACTTTTTCGTAAATGGTCATATGGGTAGATTTAAAAAAAATAAATGGATAATTTTTTTTGGACGTGGATACATGCAATGATATTAAATGTAAGATGTGTTACTAGCGCATGAAAAATTAGGCGCTCAAAAGAGGAAATTTATAGTTAACTCAATGTTAGTTTGTGGTCTACAACGAACTATATTTAAACAAATAATTTTTATTTTATTTTATGAATTTATTCATTCGTTACTAGGCATGATTGTGAGAGAAGACACAGCTCAGCAGTGAGCGAATATGATAATGATTTATTTGTAATCAACGGCATAACAGTATGTACATAATTATTAGATTGCTTAAACTTAAAATTAAGGCCTAAATATATCGTCTAAATACCTAATAAATATCGTCTACAATTTTGAGTTGTGTATTCAAGAAGTGTAAAAACTGTATAATTGTATATAAATACTTATAGTATAATAGAATTAAAGACGAAATTGTGCATGTGTTGTAGCCTATTATTCGAACCACTTTTTGCGGAAATTCGGATCACTTTTTGCGATGACTTTGTAGGCACGTAACATGTCTATAGTACAAAATGTTGATTTTGGGTGCTATACAAGTCCATAGGTAATTTGTCCGAGGTCCTGTGCATTGTTCTTTACCAATTAATACGTATTCAGTTACACAGAAAACTCCTTACATTATGCAGCCGGCCTAAGAGTCCGTTCATTAATTCCCGCGGACCGCATTAGTCACGGCGCGCGGACGCAATTAATTTCCCGCGGTAACATAAGTCGATTTCAGAACGTGCTTGCGTTCGGAAACTCGTCGCCACGCCAGGCTAATCTGGACTTTGGGCATGACTGTCTTCATTTGAGGCCTGACTGTTTAGAAATGTCTCATTTGAGGATTGATTCCCACCTCCGTGGCACAGTGGTATGCGCGGTTGATTTACAAAACGGAGGTCCTGGGTTCGATCCCCCGCTGGGCAGATTGAGATTTTCTTAATTAGTCCAGGTCTGGCTAACTAGCCACGGCCGAAGCCTCCCACCGGAGGCTTCGGCCGTGGCTAGTTACCACCCTACCGGCAAAGACGTACCGCCAAGCGATTTAGCGTTCCGGTACGATGCCGTGTAGAAACCAAAAGGGGTGTGGATTTTCATCCTCCTCCTAATAAGTTAGCCCGCTTCCATCTTAGACTGCATCATCACTTCCAATCAGGTGAGATTGTTGTCAAGGGCTAACTTGTAAAGAATAAAAAAAAGACTGTCTTCATTTGCGGCCTGACTGTTTATAAATGTTTCGTTTGAGGAATGATTGTTTAGATTCCCAGTAGTGCTAGGTGATGTATAGGATATATAGGATTGAATTCCTACTGGTGAGCCTGCTGCGAGTCCACCATGCTGGCCCAATGCTGATTGGCAGACTTCACACACGCAGAAATTTGAGATTTAAGAAAATTCTGTGGTATGCAGGTTTCCTCACGATGTTTTTCCTTCACCGTTTGAGACGCGCGATATTTAATTTCTTAAAATGCACACAACTGAAAAGTTGTAGGTGCATGCCCTGGACTGGATTCGAACCCACATTCTCCGGAAAGTGTATATATATATGTATATGTAATACTTAAGTACTATTTAAATAACTAGTTAAAAATCGGTAGGTAGAATTGTTTATTAGATAAATACCTACCTAACAAAAATAGGCCACCTTATAAGTAAGTCCTATAATTATGGCCATAAAAAAGTAATGCTCAGCCATGTCACATAGTAAAATGTGAATATACATATTCAATTGAACCATAAGCTAATATTATTGATAATTTACTACACCTAAAGCAAACATTTTACATGGTTCTTTTTTATTATGTCTAGTACGAAAATGCTGTCAAAAGGACTGTTCACTGAAATACCATCGTCTATTAGGGCAATTCCTCATTGCGTTGCGTCGTTGCAATGGAACAACGCATTGTGTGCCACACCAGCGTTGCAACTTCGCTTGACGTCGCAGCACAAGAGGAAAACGTACAACAATGCATAAAAAACAAATGAGCACAGCCCATCGTATGTTGAAACGTCATCTGTGGTATGGTATGGTGGTATGTACTAATATTATAAAGAGGTAAAATTTGTGGTAATGTAAGGTCAAATCTCTGTATGTACTGAAACGATTTTAAAAATTTATTTACCACTAGAAAGCCACGTTATTTATATCATACGCTGTATTTTATCCGCGTATTCTCACGGTAACGGGAAGTAAGTAGGTGAAACCGCAAGGTGTCGGTTTGTTTAAAATAAATGGAAAACGACTATACATTACGTCGACGCAACGTAACTCACCACACTAATAGGGCATCCCTCTAAAACAGACATTTCATACCTCCAGTTTTCTATGATATGTTGTCAATGATAATTTTATTCTATAGATCGGTTACGTCCCTACAATATCACCGCAAAAAGTTATCTGAATAATAGGCTACAACACTGAGCGCTCACATGCACAATTTTGTCATCAATTCCATTATATATTTATGTACATATATAGTTACTACGCTTCCTGAACGCACAACACGACATTGTAGACGATATTTAGATATTATTTGTTTAAATAACGTTCGTTGTTGACCACGACGAGTTGCGTATTTTCCTCTTTTTTTAGCGCTTCATTAATTATACGCTAGTAACACATCTAACAGTATTTAATATCATTGTGCCTATTACCAAACCAAGCATTGGTAGGTACCTACCCACCCACCCCTCCAGGACTTGTCATTAAAATCATTGTCTATTACACAACAATACTTCGCTAGGATTGGTCTCGAATACGTTGCCGTTCAACTGAATAAAAACACAGTGTAGATTCTTATCGCCAGACATACTTAAATATGGCGGCAAAACGTAAGTAGGTAAGATAAACTTACGGTAAACATAAGTACCCAGCAGAACGAAAGCCTGCGCTGGCCTGACTTACCTCACGTCACCTTTCAAGCATCACGTTTTGCAATATTTTACATAAAAATATAAAACGAAAAAAAAATATTTGCATACATTATACGGTCGAATTGAGAAACCTCCTCTTTTTTTAAGTGGGTTAACCATGGTTAGTCGTCGATTGGCTGTGGTCTCCACACTAACCTGTAACGTTGAGGAGACCAATGTATTTACCTATATGTTATTGTTTAAAAGGGAAGGAAAGCCACACAGTTCTTGCTTATGATAGCAAGTTTCAACTAGCTACCTTCCAAAGCCACCACAGCTCTAACTCCATAATTGCCTACAGTTCTTGCTTATGGTAGAAGCATAGGGAATTGCCCATCTCCTGCCCTGGCCTACCCTCAGCACCTGGCAATTTACTTGGGTATTATATCTAAAAAACTGAATAATTTTACTTTATCAATTAAATCATTACTTTATCAAAAACTAAGTTTTAGAGCAATTTTAATTCATCTTTAAGTTGTCCCAATGGGGAACAAACAAGGATCGTTGACCATACAGTCTGAGTTTTAAGACATTTTTGAAGACTTATTATTATTAGGTTTGTATGTTAGTAACAATACAAAATAACACGAAAAAACAATACAGCTTCAAATGTCACTTCGCCGTTTTGGTACACGGGGAACTTTTTGCGCAAGAAGAGTGATAAAACAAATGGTTTTTTTCTTCAAAGACATACATTTATTAAGCCAATTATTTAACCATATCTTTAATAATTATACATCATATTATCATCTCCATATAGGGGTATACCTAAGTTCCAAGGGCCGACGTATTGGCCGGTGGACAATCTCCTTTCAGTCTTCCTCAAATGGGGTACGAGTAGGTCTGACTATTGCAAGCTTTATATGGCTTTATAATGATGTAACTAATCCGACTTTATTCTTTATATACTTACTATACCTAGGTATAATTACTGCTTAGATGAATTACTACTACATTTTATAAATTAACAATGTTATTTTATTTCTAGGTATACCTACCTATTCACATGGTGTGTTATAACACAGCGTTTACTTTTTCAATCATATTTTAGTTTAATGTAGATTTAACTGCTTAATTGCAGGATTTCCTTCACTTGTGAAATATAAACATTGTAAATTAAAAGCTTTTGTATTAAACTTTAATTCACTGGTTAAAAAATTGCAATTTTTTATTTAAATATTAACATTAACAAACACCCGGGTTTTTAAATAATAATTAAAATTAAAAATTTATACCGCAAACGCATCAAACCGTAAAAGTTAATGTACTTTTTTTGTTTAATAAATCTTTGATTTTATAATAAATACGTATTATAATTTTTCAATTAGGTAAATAAACATTAACTAGTTAAATTAGCGTGAACAATAAAATACCTAATTTTTAAGGTAGCTAAAAATAATTAATTATGCAAAATTAAAGTGCGAAAATTAACTAAAAGGCAGACTTATCAATGTGAAGCGATCTATTTAGTTTATATCTATGTAGATTTTTATCGACCATATAGTAATGATTAATTAGGGAGCTTGCGGACAAAGCAGCAATGACCATGACTAGTTTAGGTTTGCCAGCGGCCAAATTTGCAGCCACGACCACGATCGGTCATAAAATGGCCAACTATTTCTGGAATAGGGATGATGACAGTTTTGTAAATTGTATATTATTTAAGAGTATGCTAATAGTAAAGCAATTTTGTAAGAGTAACAGGGTATCTGCGATCATTACTTTCGGAGCTACAGAGATTTAAAGGGCCAGATTTGCGGCGCTGCCGCGGATCCCTGAAAAACGCCCCATACAAAATAGTACGAACTATATAAAGACGTCGGAGGCACTTAATGATCGTTAGATTTGTATGGGCGTTTAAACAAAATTACTAATATCTTTGTTATTTGTGCGTTTATGTTTATAGTTCATGTATTAAAAAATAACACATTTAATGTAAGGAAGCTAAAACTGTATGAATTTTCATTTAATTACGATAAAAGATGTTTAATAGATTTTGAAATTTTATAATCTTATTTGTTTTGCAAATATCCAGTTAATCTTTGCTTTTTATGTATAAATTAGTTAACATTGACCTTATTGACCCGAATGTATCATAAAAATCAATTTATTCAAACCTAGTCATCATCTCATTGTGTTTTGGCATGAGTGTAGGTATATCAGTCCGGGCGCCCCCGAGGTCGTGGGTTAAAACACCCACGTCCGGGTGACGTCAGATATCAGGTATCTCGTATTCGCAGGCGAAGACGCTGGTAGCTTGTGTTTGTGTTGCCTAGGAAGCGTTGTCGGTCATGTCATCGTCAGGATCATAAAGGACGTCTAGATTTACAATCGGCGTTGGGATCAGGGGTAGATGCAAGCCTCAACCACTAGTTGGGATATTCATATAGTTTCTCATTTAATTGGTGGTAGTGGTCGCTGTGGTCATGTCGTGATCGCATAGTTCGCAAGTACCTTTTGGTATCTACCGATGTTTAGAAGCAGAATTATTTGATTTGGTCTACCTATTTACAACTTTATTTCACTGTAAACTTATGTAAATTATTTTTACCTGGCAACTCAACATAATCACCCACTGCGAAAATGATGTCTTACGTTTATTTACAGACATTTTATTATTAGCGAATTTTACCCACCACAGGATAAGACCTCCTTCTATAAAGGACAGAAGCTATGGTACCCTGCTCTAATGTGGATTGTTAAATTTGTGTAGTTTGACACGTTCGTTGATGACACTCCCATGTTGAGCGGGTGACGGGGGGAAGGACCGCGCGGGTATGAAGTCATGCGCTCGGGGCATCGCTACCCCCCGGCCCGCGTGGACCATCGGGAGTGTTACGAATTAATTTGCCAAGTTATACCTACTAATATTATAAATAGGTAAAGTTTGTGGTGTTTGCTGGGGGTAATCTCTGGATCTACTGAATCGATTTTGAAAATTCTTTTACCACTAGAAAGCTAAGTTATTTGTGAGTATCGTAGGCTATATTTTATCTCCGTATTCTCACGGAAACAGGAACTACACAGGTGAAACGGCGGGGCGTCGGTTAATGTTTTTTTAAAGATATATCTCATCATCTTAATACCTAGCAACTTATTCACGCTAAACTGATATAAAGCTATGTTTTTATAGCAAAATTTTGCCATCGCAACGACAATTTCTCTAGGCGTACGACGTTCTAAATTGTTGTCTTATGCTGATACCAAGGAAGAGACTAATATAAAAAATTAATTATTACTATTGTAACATGGGAGGTATTAAAACAACAGATCACTTGGTAGGGACCTAACTTAAAGTTAATTAATTTTATATTCTTACATTTTTTTTATTAGATTTACCTACCTATAGTTAAGATTTTCGGAAATGTCTGTTCGGGTTTCAAGGGGTTTCTATACATCTACCTACGTAGTTGGAAAATCTTGGAAGTTTGAAAAAGGAATCAAACTATAGAACGTTACTATTAATTTCAAAGATTTGTAAATAATAATTTTAAAAAGCCGAGCCGTGATAGCCCAGTGGAAAAGACCTCTGCCTCCGATTTCGGAGGGTGTGGGTTCGAATCCGGTTCGGGGCAAGCATCTCCAACTTTTCAGTTGTGTGCATTTTAAGAAATTAATGTCAAAGGGTGAAAGAACCTGTGAGGAAACCTGCATATAAGAGAATTTTCTTAATTATCTGCGTGTGTGAAGTCTGCCAATCCGCATTGGAGCGTGGTGGACTATTGGCCTAACCCCTCTTTTTCTAATTCTGAGAGGAGACTCGAGCTCAGCAGTAAGCCGAATATGGGTTGATAATGATAAATTTAAAAATAAAATAGTAAGTTGGGTTTGGTAAAACTACGGCCTCTTTTTGAATTAGTTTAACATTCAATCGAGGGAATTTGTGCTGGAATAGTTATCCATATAATCGTAGTTGCTGGTTGGGTTGCGGTAGTTTGCGAAATGTCCCCGTGGCTCAGTCATCAGGTGACGAGTCCGTGGGGTTTTAGTTGGTTGAAATCTGACATAACCTTCTTGTCTCCTCGAGAAGGTATTCATGAAGATTTCCCCACGTTAAAAACAGGCATCCACGTAGTTGGAAAATCGAATCTGCTTCTTTTTGAATTCTTTTAAAATTCGAACGCGAAATTCTTGGTGGAGTAGGAAGATACCGTATGTTAGGAAATTTAAAGTTTGAAAAAGGAATCAAACAATAAAACGTGATTTAATTTCGAAGACTCGTTAATTTAAAAAATAACATAGGACGGTAGGCTTTCCATGCTACAGGCTCATTTTGAATTCGTTCAAAATTCGAACGTGGAATTCGTGTAGCAGCGCGCTGGTGTGCGGCTGCGCACACATCCCGCGCGGTCCACAGATAATGTCTCCGCGACGCTAAGCCGCGCTATCTCAAATCTCGTTTGCCTCTGTCTCACTGTTGTTCTACGTCTTTATCATAACCAACGTTTCGTTTTAACAACACACTCACAATGTTTGCCCACTAATCCCCGCATCCTCTGTTTGTTGGCGGATGCCAAACGGTAGCGCTGAAATTTATGACATACGGTTCTATCTTATCTATGGCCACTCCACAGCGTATGTCACCCGGCGCCTAATGGACTGCCTCGGCTAATTCAACACTCCAGCCCTAAAATCTAATTCATTCGCCGTCGCGCGGAGTAACACAGCGTGTCCGGAATAGCGAGTTCAGTACCCCGTGTTTATGTCTCGGAAGATATTTATTACGGTACACAAAGGCCCGCACAATGAACGAGAGATCGGTTTCCGAACGGGCCTCGCTAATTCGCGCCCTTTCACCTGTCAATCAGGTGTCACGGGCCGCGTAAATGCCGCGCCGGACCGAAATTAGCGATTGCGAAACGTGCGTTTGTAAATTGCGCGGAATTTTCGCCAAAGCGCCGTAATAAGAGAATAAAAGCTATGATTTAACCGCGATACGGCCGGGGGAGGCAACTGGATTGCCAGCGAATACATCGCAGGTTTCCTCGCAGCCATCCGTCAAGACCAGAGGCGTAACCATAGATTTTACACGGGAGGGGTTGCAAGCAAATTTTCAAGGCTATTTTATTGGTCTTTTCTATGACTTTATTTTATTAGTAATAATTATACACAACGAACAGTTGGTCCACCCGATGGTAATTAGAATCTATCGCCTATAAAAAAGCAACACATCGGACGACTATGAAGAAAAACCCACTATAAAATGCCGCCATGTTGATAGATACAACCTGAGACAAAGTTGAGACTCGTGAGCTCATAATTACACCCACTGATTCTACAAGTTAATAAAATAAGTCTGACATAACTTTACACTCTGATTGAGCCAGGAGCGTGATAGGCCAGCAGCTAAAAATAACAGAGTGGGTGAAAAAGTAAGACCGTAATAAATTAGCTGAAGGAATCCCAAATCATTGACAAACGAAATGAGTCCACAAGAAAAACATTGTCGCCAAGCTTAAATTGAAAATGTCTTCGCAATCGAGCATTACAGATAGTAAAGGGGGGGTTTGCGACCCAACCCCCCCTATATAAACGTCATCGGTCAAGACGTCAGACAACACGCTCGTCGGTTATTAAATAAACCAGATTAATCACTAAGACGAAACAGTTATGTAGATACTTTGGCTTAATGTCAAACGCGGTATGGCGACTCTTTATACCGTTTTATAATTAAACTCAAAACGAGAACGCTATCAAAGCATCAACAGGCGGGTGCAGCGAACATCAGCGCTCGCCTGTTAATCTCACAATTAATCAGGCGGAGTTTCGCTGCTTATTTTATTATTTATAATAAATCCCGTTTGCGTAACTAAATATTTGCAACGCGCGGGTCGGGGGTGAACTAGTATCCAACTTTGCGTAACTATCCAAACATTTTTGAAACATCTGGCTTGTAAATCAGGTGGGTAACTTTCCTGAGCAACGCTTGGATAGTGGATACGTCCTATAAAAGTAAAAATATCCAACGCAACCACAGCTTTCGCTCTCTACCTAGCAACTCGGGTGTGAAAATTTTACATCTAACAAGATGCTTTGAAAAATACAGAATTATTTTGTACATAGTAAGTACATATTTTGTATATCCTTGAAAAATTGTCATTTTGCAACGTTGGTTTTAAATCAATGATGTTAGAAGAAAAAAGAGGAAGATTATACGCAGATCGCAAGTGGCACTCTAAAACTATGCTAATTAGCAAACCTGAGCTCAGTCGCCGCACTGTCATCGCGCCGTTGACAACGCCGCTGAAATAATTTTTGTATGACGGTTGTAAATAATAATAATTTAAGTATTTACTTCAGGTTATGAACCCATTTAACCTAACCTAACCTCTTTTTTCTTCTAACATCATTTAAATAGGTAGGTATGTCAAGGTACCTACCACTGGCGTCTTGGTTTTTAGCCTCATTAGCTAAAAGGTAAAGAGGCCGGACTCATCACCCCTGGTGGTGGTGGTTCAACCCCTCCCGTTGGTCTATTGTCATACCCACTCCTAACAGTCTTCCCGACTTGAATGGAATGGAGAAGAATGGAAATATTAATGATTTTAAAGATAGGTATGGCAAAAAAGAATGAAAGTAGATAGGTAGATCGGAATATTTAATATCGGATAGTTATCGAGACGCACGGTAGTGCGTCAGCCAAACAGAGAGAACAGCTGACAAGTGACAGAGGTATCTTTACAGGAACCATTTGATGCAACTTTTGTCTTAATTACTCAAAATTTCACAAATTAAATCCCGTAAGCTTGTCTAGAATTCCTTTTTTTTATTCTTTACAAGTTAGCCTTTGATTACAATCTCACCTGATGGTAAGTGATGATGCAATCTAAGATGGAAGCGGGCGGCTAACTTGTTAGGAGGATGAAAATTTCGGTTTCTACACGACATCGTACCCGAAGGCTAAATCACGTACGTCTTTGTCGGGGTGGTAACGGCCAAAGCCTCCCAAATTTTATAACTACAGCCTAAATAGTTGATGAGATAATAAAATCTAAAAATCGTTCAATTTTTATTTAACATCGCATAATAATTACAAGAGTTTAAAATAATGTATACGTTTATGCCAATAACAGATTCATATACCTTCAAGCTAGCACCATAAAATTCAACCTTAATGAAGCCTCGTTTGAATTACGTTCGTAGATCTCTATGATTTATCTTCTTCTTCTTCTTGATATCGCGACTCTGCAGGTCTTCTTCAGGTCCTGTACCTACCACGTTGACCGTTACCGATCTATTGTGATCGCCACTGACCAGATTTCCCCTCCAATACTGGTTGCTGCCAGGTACAGCAGCAGTTTCTTG
Organism: Bicyclus anynana; assembly: GCF_947172395.1. NCBI lineage: Eukaryota > Metazoa > Arthropoda > Insecta > Lepidoptera > Nymphalidae > Bicyclus > Bicyclus anynana. Next base: position 13,171,722 of record NC_069103.1, on the reverse strand, counting down.
GCTGGGATGTGTTTCACCTCCTCTGGATCCACTGTGTAATGCCCTAAGTGGAGGTTGCGTTTATGTATTAGTGCTAGGCAATGGGGATGATGACTAGGTTTAAATATATTGTTTTTTATGATACATTCGGGTAAATAGGGTCAATGTTATACTAATTTATACATAAAAAGCAAAGATTGTCTGGATATTTGCAAAATAAATGAAATTATAAAATTTCAAAATCTATTAAAAATATTTTATCGTAATTAGATGAAAATTCATATAGTTCTAGCTTCCCTACATTAAATGTGACATTTTTTTAATATGTGAACTATAAACATAAACGCACAAATAACAAAGATATTAGTAATTTTGTTTGAACGCACATACAAATCTAACGATCATTACATTACCTACGACGTCATCAGTTCGTGCCATTTTGTATGGGGCGTTTTTCAGGGATCCGCGGCAGCGCCGCAAATCTGACTCTTTAAATCCCTGTAGCTCCGAAAGTAATGATCGCAGATACCCTGTTCCTTTTACAAAATTGCTTTACTATTAGTATACTCTTAATTTATATACAATTTAAAAAACTGTCATCATCCCTATTGCATAAGATGTGCATAGGCATCTCTATGATGCGTATCTCTATGACGTACGTTCTATGATCGGTGACCATGAACCGCAATTTCTAAATAAAAACATAATATAGTAGATTTGCGCTTGATTACCTACAATCATGCTTGATGGAAAGGAAAGATGAGGTCTAAGTGAAAGCACGCTTGCTAGGAATTTGCCAGAGTGAATACTCACTTTTGCAAAAATCATTAATTTTCTAATGATTTTATAATTATCGAAATAATAATTGGCTTACATAGATAAATAATGAATTATTTTAATAGTTATAGGTTAAAGGTCCTACTAATATTATAAAAGCGAAATTATGTATGTTTGTTTGGACGTTTGTTACTATTTAACGCCGTTACTACAAAAGCGATTTGGCTGAAATTTGGAATGGAAATAGATTTTACTCTGGATTAACACATAGGCTACTTTTGATTCCAGAAAAATCCATGGTTCCAGCGGGATTTGTGAAAAACTGAATTCCACGCGGACGAATTGCGGGCGTCCGCTAGTCGACGATATTTTACAATAGATATGTTATGTGCCTACAAAATCACCGCAAAAATTATCCGAATTTAGCTACTCCAATGAGCGCACACATGCACACATGTTTAGTTAAGTAGGTATAAGTATGTATATTATGTATTTATGTAATGTCTTAACAGTTTAAACACTTCCTAAACACACAACTCGACATTGCTGTTGTTTAAATAACTTATGTACCGACGGCTAACGTGGAGAGATCACATAAAAAACAAGCGCAACGATCTTAACAATCGATTCAGAAACTTACTGTGGATGTTGGGCAGGCAGTCAGAATTGTCTCTTAGCAATAAAGTACTGGTGTATTGCGCAGTTCTTAAACCTATCTGGCTTTATGGAGTCCAGATATGGGGTTCCGCTTGCAAATCCAACATATTATCATTACAAAGAGTCCAGAATAGAATACTAAGAACAATTACCAATGCGCCCTGGTTTACACGAAACAATGAAATACACCAGTACTTAGAAATGCCAACAGTCTTAGAAGAGATACACAAATACAAGCTGAAACACAAAGAACGATTGCTGAAACATCCTAATCCGCTAGCCTCCGGGCTATTAACTGTGGAAAGAGTCAAGCGGTTAAAGCGAGCTGATGTGCTCGACTCTGTGCAGACTTGAAGACAATGGTCTTCCTGTCTGGTAAAGCCACCACCAAATATCTTCACCAAATCTGCTTATAGTCTGTCGACTGATTGCAGATACATATAACAAAAAAAAAAAAAAAAAAAAATAACTTGCGTTGTGTAATATGCGATTAAATTATAATAAGACAATTATGCTCATTGGTCCGCCTTAATTTTGATGCGTTAATGCCCTATCTTTAGCATAAGATATCATTGATTGGGCAGCATTTTAAATCAAGACTTAGTTAATTGCAGTATATTGTTTTCTATTTTTTAGGGTTTTCGTAATTTTTCATCAGAATCATCAGAATAATAAGTAATTTCAATGTGAAAAAATCAATAAATCAATTTCTTGCACACTAACGCACGGCAATTTACTTTTACACCTAATAGTTACAGTGTGAAGTTTTAACGTACTTAAAATAAGTAAGACCAGTAAATAATACCCACCGTAAGCTGAGATATAAAAAGTGCAACAAAATGCACATTACAAGCCATAAGAAGAAAATGTGCGAAGTTTTTAATAACACTTAATGCGGTCACGGAATTTTTTAATTAACCATTAGAACCACGCGAACATATTTTAACGTCAAATGTAAATGATTGTTTGCGTTTACTGGTGTAAGTTTCGAGTTACTTTTTACTTGCCGACGCCGCGCGGTTTCATCCAGGTAGTTCATGTTCCCGTGGGAATATGGGGATGAAATATAGCCTATGATTATCGCAAATAGGGCGGCTTTCTATTGGTGAAAGAATTTTTGAAATTGGTTTGGATCCAGATATTACCTACTGACACCTCACAATCTTACAAACTTTAACATAACATGTCTCGTAGATTATTATTTCTATTTACCTACTGGTTTAATTTAAGTTATTTTTATATGTACTTATTTTTATATGTATTTATCGATAAATTATCAATTTCTTTTGCAAAAAACCTTCGAATACGATAATGGCTTTAAGCGACTTAGACCAACTTTGATTGGTTTGAATTCTCTTCGTAATGAATTGGCTTGATTTCGGTTTAGGAAGTAGTCATGTCTTTGTAATAAGAAAAGATTAAGTACTAATGTGTGAAGTCTGCCAATCCACATTGGGCCAGCGTGGTGGACTATTGTCCTAACCCCTCTCATTCTGAGAGGAGACTCGAGCTCAGCAGTGAGCCAAATATGGGTTGACAATTATGATGACTCTATCCATTTGAGAATCAATGAAAAGTCTTTTTTCATATTTAAAAAAAAACTGTTAGCCTTGGCTGCTAGGAATTTGAACTATTGCGACTGATTATTAAACACACAAAATCCTAAACTCACTCGATCTAAATAAAACCCTCCTCCTAAAGTACCTCATTGGAAACTACAACAAAGAGGTCTTCATCTTAATGAAAATTTAATTGTATCTGTGATCATATAAAATATTTAAAAAAAATCGTTTCTCTACACCCTGTATACAGCCAGGGCCGGGCCCGGCTATCGGGAGCTGTCAAACACATGTCACTTCTACCGCAGCGCTACAGCGTGTCACTTCTATTGACACTAGATACTGCGATCAAATAGCTACCACGCTGTACTAATAGGAGCCACTTTATTTTTTATCTATGGTGCTTATGGGTACCTTTATACCTACAAAATACATAGGTTACTTTTATCCAGGGATAATCTATGCGAATTGTATTTTTTTATAAAAAGTAAAAATAAAACGAATTGAACAAATTGGAACTTGGGGCGAACCTCCGTATAATCAGGAAAAAATATTCCAGGTTACTTAAGAGTAGGTATGTCATAATAGCAGACCTTCTTGTTATAGGGAAGATTTCAATATATTTGTTTTTAAGAGACATTCGGGTAAATATTAATTAATTAATAGGTATATAACAAACAAAGATTGTCTGTATGTACCTATGTGTATTACTAATACAATGGTTATTTTTGTTTCACGCCACATGTCCTTAAGTTTACCTAAACCAAAGGCTGCCTGGAAGAAATCGCTACTTATAGGCCGCCTTTTATATGCTGATCTCTTCTTAATATGTTTTTATTTCACTTGTACCTATTTGTCTTTGCGGTGTGCAAATAAAGAATATCTATCTATATATCTATTGTCTAGATGTTTATAAAATAAGATTTTAATATTTCAAAATCTTTTAAAGTAGGTAATTAGATGTAAATCAGTGGCGTAGCCTGACTTGGAGGGGCCCAGTACCAAAATTAGGTGAGGGGTCCAATACGACGAATAGACGAGTGGCAAAAAATTATGTTAAAATTTAAGAAATAATAAGGGATCAAAAAAATATCCAAATTTTTCGAGGTTTTTCAAGTGGCTGTATTACCTACCCTGAAAAGTGGTATAGGCAGTTTTGTATTTTGTTAAGGGCTAAACCACAAGGTACAGTTTTTTTTTTAATGACAATGATAGTATTAAAAAGCTACGACCAATTATATAATGATTTATTTATTTTGCTATCATCCGCGAAAATTCGGCGAACCCATGCGACAACGTCACCCAGGTCCGACAAAATACTCTCTACGTACGTTTCACCCCGAAACTGGAGTATCCTCAGGAGATGTTGACTCTACAACGTGCAATTGCAAAGTGTCGTTTTCGACCTTTGCTTCGTCTTTTATAGACCAAAAAGTAGGTGGGGCAAGAGGTGGGCGATGCCAAGATACTCATAATATAAGCGATTTATCTTGCATCGCATTCAAACATTTTTATTAGTGGTGACTTCGATAACTCTATTTGTTCATTTAATAAGGTAATTCCTGACTTATTATGTTTTATTATTTCTAATTGTTCCAAAACGCATAGTCGTAGGCCTTTATTGCAAGTGTGTAAAATGTCATACATATGATTATCTGCCAGCTTATGACCAGTATCTAGGAGATGCTTTGCAAAGTGCGACCTTTGTGGACGGTCATTTCGAAAATTCCGACCGGTTTGACCAATATATGTTGCATTACATTCAGAACATTGCAATTTATATACTCCCGATTTATGTTGCTTTTCTAGTTTATCTTTACCATTGCAAATATTTTTAAGAGTTATTTGTTCTGAAAGCCACATTTATATCATGCTTTCTAAGTGTTTTTGCAATACGTTCCGACACTGGACCAAAGTATGTTAGACTAGCTTTAAATTTTTTAGGTTTTTCTAATGGAATTCCATAAAGTTCTTTTCTAATCAACACCAATTGTTTCTTATTGATTATTCTATTTACAATATTCGAAATGGCCATGCGATATATTATATTTAATTCCTTTTTATACTGATCCCTAGTTAGAGGAATGGACATCAGTCTATGAACATAACTATGGAAAGCTGCTAATTTATGTTGCCATGGATGACAAGATGAAGCTGGTATGGTTATATCTGTATAAGTTGGCTTACGATAAATCCCAAAGTGATGTCTATTATTAACTCTAGTGATTGTTACATCAAGGAAATTTAAAGAATTATTCTGTTCTATTTCTAATTTAAATTTAATTTTTGGGTGCAAATTGTTTAATTTATCTACAAAGACATCCAATTGTCTGTCCGTTCCAGTCCAGCATATAATTATATCGTCTACATATCGATAGTAATATAAAATGTGATTATTTTTAACAATATTTTTATTTTCAAAGTCATCCATAAATATGTCAGCCATTAAGGGACTCAAAGGTGATCCCATAGCTAGCCCTTCATTTTGCTGATAGTAATCATTATTAAATCTAAAATAATTTTGTTCCATACATATATGTGTTAACTCAATCAACTCTGCCATTTCAGTAGGATGCGTTTTATTTAATTCTAACAATTTATTTAAAATGTCCAGTGTTTCGTTTACTGGAACATTAGTAAATAAGCTATCGACATCTAATGATATTAATTTACAACAGTTAGGTAAATCTATATCCTTGATTTTGGTGACTAGTTCAACAGTGTTTTTAAGTGCAAATACTGGCCGAAAAGAGGTTTTTAGTTTAATTAAATTATTTAATTGCTTTGCTAGTTCATATGCTGGCGCTCCAATATAGGAGACAACTGGACGCATTGGGATGTTATCCTTGTGAATTTTAGGTAAGCCATACAAAAGTGGGGCATGAGTGTTCATTACAATAGCCTTTTGTTTAGATGTACATTTGGGGAATATAAATTCTGATTTATTTATAGCTAGTCTAACTATTGCAGCAAACTTTTTAGTTGGATCTGTTGATAATTGATGGAATTCGTCTCCAAATATCAACAGATCCACTTTTTGTGAACAGTTTTTAAAATATTTAAAAACATAACATGCCATTTTTCTTGAATAATAATGAAAATTACTGATGCGACGCTTCGTGTCGTACTGACTAGAGAATGTATTACTTTCCAATTTTGTATTTGGAGCGGCTACGACACCGACGTGTTCCGTACGCTTCATCTGCCTATTATTGATTAATTAATCTATTATTGATTAATCAGTGCATACCTACTAACTTACTTATGTATAGATTTTTGCCAGTGACCCTTGGTTGGTGACTCCTGAATGAAAATATGGATAGATGTCTATATCAAACACATTTTACAACTTACTTTCAAATACTTAATTCGCTGTCTAAGTCCCCATTCTCAACACTAAACACACCATAAAGGTGGGTAGAAGTACCTACCTACATACTTACTATAGTTTCTAGTTCGATCAGCTTCTTATTTTTACCTAACTATGTATTTTAAACTTATGCGCTTATTACCTATAGGTACCTTATCAATTAGACTCTTACTATTTACGTATCGATTGGCTGAGAGAAATACAAATTCTAGTTCAAGATTAACGGTGAACTCAAAATCAAACTAAACGCCATTAATAAATCCTTAATCAAAGCATTATTTACGTACCTACATAATAAATAACAATAAATCCTTATTTTATTTCAAATTTGGAATCCAATAAAAAAACCATTTAAATAAACAAATCACGTGTTCCAAATTTAAATGTTTTCCGAACGCTGTCTGAAGCGGTAATGGTCGCGCTGAAAGATTTAGGCCTTTGCCGAGATTAATTTGTCTCGAATATATTTTTAACTGACTTAATGATCGCCATTTTGTATACCTTGACATGAATACCTACATTTAGATTAATATAAAATGTTGAATGAAAAATGCTTAGGTACATTTATGTAGATAATCAAAAAGATTTTAATTGATTTATAAGTAGAAATACTCGCGAGAAAAACTGATGCAAGTTTTATTTATTTCAATACCAGAAAACGTTATCACAAAATTGCAAGTCTTATTTTGCAATGCTATCACATTTTTCAAACTTTGTCGGTTTTTGATGATATTTTTTAGTGATTTAGTTGCATCTGCAATTAGTAGGTACCTAATAGGTATTTGCAATCAGTACCTAATAGCATTATCCTTGTTTTATTTCGAACTTGGAATCCAATAAATAAACCATTTAAATAAACAAATCACGCGTTCCAAATTTAAATGTTTTCCGAACGCTATCTGAAGCGGCAATGTAATAATAATAAACATTTAAAACTAGGTAAATTATATTTATTTACACCGTGACAGGGTGGTATGCACTGTGGATTTACAAGAAGGAGGTCCTGGTTTCGATCCCCGGCTGGGCAAATTGAGTTTTTCTTAATTGATCCAATTCTGATAGGAGTCTTCAGCCGTGGCTAGTTTACGCCAAGCGATTTAGGCTAACTTGGAAAAAAAACCTCCAATCAAAGCAGTTACAGGGAGCCGCTATATGCAATCTGCATACGGTTCAAGATCGTGATGTATAGAAGTCCCTTCAAGAGGCCTATATTCAGCAGTGGACAGACGATAGACAATGAAGATAATGATGGCTTTATTTATACACCACAGTAACAAGAAAAATAGAAACATTATAAGGAGCGAAGAATACAAAAAGCGACCTCATTACTTAGAAACTATTTCTTTCAGGCAACCTTAAATCAATATGATGATAGAGCAAAAACTAAAATTGCCACTGTTAATAATTTTGAACAACATAGATGATTGTAAAACCCACTAACACCAGCTAAACACACTAATCTACGAACAAAATGTTCCCGTTTTCTGACACCGGCCGGCCATTAGCTTCGAACAGCGTTATAATGGCACGCTATCAAGCTAATTCCCGCGTAACTGTAGACTCCATCAATTCCTCAACGCCAAATAGGTTAATAGACCTAACCCGTCGTATCGAAACGGCAAAAAACCCAGTAGCCACCCGCCCACCTGTGATATTTCCAGACATCCCCGATTAATCACCCACCACCCATAAATCCATCAAACATCACAGCAACGTGTTAATTCGACGTCATAAATCTCTGATAAATTTACGTTATGTGCTACCCGCGCCATCTTATAACCCGGCGGAATGAAAAAGGAGCGCGCTGAAACACTAAAATGTGAGGACAGGTGTCGCGTTCGATCAGCTTCATAGCGCGGTCGCGTAACCATCGGACGAGCGCTGAAAAAACATTTACTTCAAAAATAGAATTCGAATTCCCGCGCTTAATTGCTCGCCTGCCAATGAGCGGGCAGTGAGTGTGAGCGAGACGCGCGTCAGTGAGTGCGTCGACGGAGCGGGATGGAACGAGAAAGGAGTTGATATCCCGCCCCGTTAACAACATGGCGGATATGTTGATTGGCGGGCTTTGGTGCCTCCCCGTGTAACGTGACGCGGGAAAACGGAAGGCCGCGGGAAATATGGAGGAGGTGCGAGCGATACAAAAAAAATACAGCCTGAACGATAAGGCCGTTTCGCTTGAAGTTACCACAATGCAGGATATTACATACAAGAAATATACGAAAATTAATTAACGGATTTTTAAAACCAACAGTTAATTTATTTTTAATTTTCAGTAGTGATTGATACCTAGTCATTTTCAGTTTTAAACCGGTGTTTAAAATACAATAGGTAGGCAATACCTACTACCTATTAGATTTGATTCTTACCTACTCGTAAGTAGGCTTTTATATTGAATAGGTAGGTTGGTATCGAAAAATATTATTACTATTACCTACCTAAGTACCTACCTACTTACGAATACGTACCTACCTAAGATAAAATCATTTTACATAAGTGATGATGACCCAAGCATTACCTAACATTAGGTAGAAATTGTATGATTATGAATAGGTAATTGATGTTGTCCCCAGTGTCTAAATAAAGAAATAAAAAAGTACTTTAAAACAAGCATAATTCTATTGAGTAGGTAGGTAGGTATATGATGCCTCAACCATTAAAAGGCATCAACCATCAAGGGCATTAATGATGACTTAAGGATCCGCGACTTGGTCGCTTACTATGCTAACTGCTATGGATCATAAGAAGGATCCGAGCCACTAGGTAGGAGTAGTGTAGGTATAGGTACGTACCTACTCTGCATGATCGAATCACGAATGAAGAAATGAACCAAAGTTACCGACATATTTATATACAAAGACTAGCTGACGCCGCACGGTTTCACCCGCGTGGTTCCCGTTCCCTTAGGACTATGGGGATAATAAATAGCATATAGCCTTCCTCGATAAATAGGCTATCTAACACTGAAAGAGTTTTTCAAATCGGACCAGTAGTTCCTGAGATTAGCGCCTTCAACCAAACAAATAAATTCAGCTTTGTAATGTTAGTAGGTATAGATTTGCAAAAGTTGCAAATGACGGCGCACACAGTTTAAAGACCCGATTGGATATTGAGTTCCAAGGTGCTGGAATGACAACCCCTCACCGGAAAGCAGTATCAGACAAACTGCAGAAGATGGACCGAATGACATCATCACCAGGCAGTAGCGTTTACTTCATAGAAGCGAAACTTTACAGCACTGAGGACTCTTTATAAATGTGTATTGGAGTAGCAATGGTTCATTTTACAATTACTACTATCTAGACGACGCCTCGCGGTTTTACCACGTAGTTCCTGTTCATGAGAATACAGGGATAAAATATAGCCTATGACACTCACAAATAACGTGGCTTTCTAGTGGTAAGAGAATTTTCAAAGTCGGTTCAATAGATTACCCCCTACATCATGTCGGCCGATGGACGTCCACTGCAGTACGTGGGCTTTTTGTAGGGACTTTCAAACATCGCGATCCCCACTTTCAACCCCCATCAAATTCCTGCATCGTCCTTGATTTCGTCTTTCCATCCGAGGAGGGTCACACCAACTAAACGACCAACACGGGGAAGTAGGTACTTCAACCATACCTATTACCTACGTATGGTTGAAGTACCTACTTCCCCGGACAAGCAAAGTCAAGAGCTCTACTACATTTAAATTTACTTACCTATATAAGTAAGTATAAGTGAGTTTTGGAAGTAGGTTAAAAATTATTACATTAGGTATATACACATGCGAAACCATAATGAAAAAAGAAGGTAAGGTACTTACCTACCCATTCAAAATGTCAATCACATTCGTCACCGACAACCATTCCTTTCAGACCAAAACATAGTAAGTATGGTGTTAGTACATCCCCGTACGAGCTACGTCACAAATAGCTCTACAATTATGGTTTTTAAGAATTCAAAATATCGACATGGGTGGTTGCAATAAAATAGTTTTGTTATGTCAACAGGCCATGTTATCTATCACTACGAGATCCACTTGAAACTTCTATTTTTTGCGATCTCAGGACCACCGAGGTAGTGCTAAATATGTTCACTACGCTAATACAAATGTTTTGTTTGGTATTTCATCATCATCAGTCTATTTTAATGACCATTATAGAGCCTGACCTCCCTCCTTATAGGAGAGGGCATATAGAGCTCAGTAGAACAGATATAGAATTAGTCTCAGTAGGTACCTATAGAATTTTATTAAACTGTATTAAAGTCTGGGTGGTTATGTAATGATAATTTTTTCATATCAAATAAACACTTCTACATCAGCCGATAAAAACCATTGGGGGTTTTGCATCAATCGAGCGAAGAAGGTGTGATGCAGAACCCCATGGTGTGATGAAGATGGTGTGTGTGTGATCCCCCAATTGTACCCTACTGAGCTCTGACCCACCGCGCAACCACAATACGAGTTGGTGGGATTAGTGATAATGTTAACATCGAGGTATTACACAAGGATTTTCTTAAAGATGAAGGTGATTGGAGGCCATTTTTTACACCCGACGCTAATAGAGGGTTGTTATAAGTTTGACGTGTCTGTCTGTCTGTCTGTACATATACTATAGTTCCCGAACGTATAAAGCGATTTCAATTTAGTTTTTTTTATATGAAAGGTGACTTATTTGCGAATGTTCTTAGACATGTTTGATGAAAATCGGTTGAGCCGTTTAAAAGTTCTGGGGGTTGAAAGTGGAGAACAATAACCGAATGTTAATATCTACTAAATTGGGGTCTCAAATAGAAGTGCTCTGAAAGAGAATATTGATGACTTGATTGAGAGTGTAATTAATAAGTTAAAGACAATTGAAGTTTTTTTTTTTTAATTTTAATTTTCATGTTATTAATCCATGTTTGTAAATAAGTATCGGGGTAGGTAGCTAATAGATTATCTTGATTTGAACTAAGTTGTGGGGGGGGGATTTTTAGTCTGCTTCGAGTGGCGAAAATCTACTCTACGCCCGCCACTGATAGGGTCTACCTGATTGTACGTGAAAAAAATGTGAAAAACCATCGTCATAACGGAAGACATTTCGGAAGAAATTCTACCATGCTATGTCCTACAATAGGTAGGTAGGTATCTATGTTTGACGGTCCATGTCAACTTCAGAAATGTTAAATGTTAAAAATAAGCCTTAGCTTATTTTTATGTTTTACTGATCAATAAAAACAAACTAGGATTATTTAAACCTCGATTTTTCTTGTGTGAAAAATTCAAATGAACCTTAAACAGTACAGGTATACTTAGAAGAAAATTAAGGCTTAAATCTTAACCCATGTTTATAAATATGATGTCTAAATACCTACTCTGATAAGGGAAATAGGTAAGTTACCCAATAATCTAATTTTATCTTAACAATATGAATGTTAAGGTAGAATATGTACCTCCTTGTCATTGTGGTCAATAGAAAAATATTAAAGACTAGCAGACGACGCACGGATCCACCCCTTGTTGTTCACATTCCCGAAGGAATACGGGGATAAAATATGGCCTATAATAACTACTCGGGGATATCATCACAACAGTGAAGGAATTTTACAAATCGGTTCAGTAGTTTCAAGAATTCAATTCAAACAAACAAACAACAAATTTATCTTCTGTGTATTAGTACTCATAGATAATGTTAGTAGGTATATAGAATAATTCAGAATAGAATGGTAGGTACCTAATAGACTAGCATTTTATATACCTACCTACCTTATATACCAAGCTAGCTAGGTAGGTATATAGTTACATAAAGTTTTCTGACCTCTACCAATGTAATTAGGTAGGTGGGTACTTACTTTGATAAATGGTTCGGATGTTTTTAAATTAATTTCAACATTAATTATTCAAAAAAGAACATTACAATATTATAAGGATACCTAGTTATTTACTTAATACCTATTCCACGTTTATGCTTAGGTACCTATTGTAAAATATATAGTGGACGCCCCCGACTACGTCTGCGAAAATTAAACTTCAAATGTAGTTGACCATTTTTTAGGGTTCCGTAGTCCACAAGAAACCCTTATAGTTTCGTCATGTACGTCTGTCCGTCTGTCCGTCTGTCCGCGGTTTAGCGCAGAAACTATTACTACTAGAAAGCTGAAACTTAGCATAGATATATAAATTAAATACGTGAACAAAGTCGTAAAATAAAATCTTGAAAAATATTTTTCACTACTCTTGATCAAAAACACTGTCATATTACCACTCCACAGCGTGGCTAAACAAGCATTTCAGCCTCTTAGGCGCTAAAGTAACTTTATTTTTAATTCTTGTCTGTTACGAGTACTAGCCAAGCACTAGCCTACTATAAAACGGTGGAGGTTTTATTCGAAAATAGAATCATTACCTATAGGTAAGGCCCTGATTGTTTTAAAAAATAAATAAAAAACTTTAAATTCGAATGAAATGCAGTGTTCTTGTCTGTGGAATGCGTTAATTTTTTTATTTCATTTTTATTGAGCTGCGAATAGAGCGAGATTTGAAGACATGGGACATCCTGTACGATGTAATAATACCTTTGCCTTTTTCTCATGTGAAAGAAAAATAAAATTAAAAAGCGAGAATTTTAAAAACAATTGAAAGTATAGAAATTTTAAATGCATTACATCCATAAAAATCAACATTGTTCAAATAAGATACAAGGAGAACAAAATTTCTGATTTCTAATGGCAAGGTTAGAATCACCGTCTCTGATCTTTTAGCCTGGCCCTTCTGGCTTCTAGCCTTCTACGGCCAGCTCTCTGACAATGCTAGACGACATTCTGGAGTAGTTAACTATGCTGTGATTTGCAACCTAGAGGGTCTAGGTTCAATTCGGAGCTTGGGTCAATTCTGAATTTAAATGGCCTTGAATAAGTTCTCGCTGTTTTTTTGTCAAAAAAATATATTTAAAACCTAAGGTTATAATAACATTTGACTTAACGTATTTGTCCATCACTAGAGAGCACTTTCACTATTAAAATTCCAGGTCAGAAAACCGATTCGTTGTTTCGGGGTTTCTAAGTATCGAGTGAGGTGAAGGAAAATCTCGTGAGGAAACCTGCATACCTACCTGAGAATTTTCTTACTTTCTCAATGTGATCTGTGATAGCTCGGTGGATATGACGTCTGCCTTCGTTACGGAGTGCATAGGTTCGAATTCGGTCCAGAGAATGCACCTCCAACTTTTCAGTTTTGTGCATTTTCAAAAACATCGTGAGGAAACATGCATATCTACCTGTGAATTTTCTTAATTCTCTACGTGTGTGAAGTCTGTTAATCCGCATTGGGTCAGTGTGGCGGACTATTGTTTAACCCCTCTCATTCTGAAAGGGGTTAAGGCAATAGGCAATACTCGTGCTCAACAGTGAGCCGAACATGATCAATGATTAGGCATGACATTGTATGTTTAAATGTAACGCCTACTCCGATTTGCATAGCAATATCTGTCTGCTACTCATCAGAACAGAAATGTTAACTTTACTTCATTGATTTAAGTTAAAGTCAATAATCACTGCCTTTTGTATCCAACCCTCAAGGGTTGGATACAAAAGGCAGGCAGTGATTATTAATATATATTAATTATATATTATTAAATATATTATATATTATTAAATATATATATTATTAATTATAAGGCAGGCAGGCAGGCAGTGATTATTGACTCAGTCAAACAGTTACCCCAGATCCAATTAGAAGCTAACTAAGTACCTATATACTACCTAACTAAGCATTAATTACTAAGTAACTATCGTAAGATGTTGGTCGAAGCTTTTCGCTATGAGACAATATTGAGTTTTTTTCTCTCATACTTTTGTAGCTATAGATCTACATTTTTATTTATATACATTTTTTTTAATTTTTAAGCATTAAAAGTTATAAAATTTATAAAAAAATTCATCCCTGTGATTTTTTGAATGAAACAACTGACGATCAGGGGTTGGCCAATTAGGAGCCTCCTAACAATAAACGCCGTCTCAAGGATTAATGCCTTCTGTAACCAACAGTGAAGCGAAAGCTTCTACTTTGGTTATGGATTTCTTCTCTTCATCCTCATCCATTCTCTTTTTCAATACATTGAACTTCAGGTCACACAATTGGTAGATTTATTTAGATTAACTCACATACCTATATTAATGGTTGTTATAAATTTAATAAAAATAGTAAATAACTTATTAAGTTTACCTTCAATTAGGTACCTATAGATATTACTGCCGTTAGATAAACTTGAAAAACACAGCCGTAGTTGTCTAAAAAAAGAAAAAAATATATTTGAAGTCGGTAATCTCTGGTAAGAAAAAGAAGTATTTCTGTCTATAAGCATAACAACCGTAACAATATAATGATGTCGCTTTTATAACATGTATCGAATTTACCTAAAGAAGGTAGAAACCAATCCATGTCGCCCACCGTACGCGTCGCATAAATCACAGCCGCTCGTGTTGTGACAGCACATCTTGAGTCGACGGGATACCGCTGTGTGGTCCCTGGTGCCAATTGTGACGTTCGAAACTTTTTGTCCACATCATTCATTGATACATCTATATATATAAAAATGAATTGCTGTTCGTTAGTCTCGCTAAAACTCGAGAACGGCTAAACGGATTTATCTTATCTTGGTCTTCAAATGTTCGTGGAGGTATAGGGAAGGTTTAAAAGGTGAGAAAAATTAGAATAATTGCCGGGAAAACCATAACCCTTTTCTATTTCCCATACAAACGTTTAAGAGTCAAGGGTATGGTAGGGGTATATTAGTGTAGAGTAGGGATAGGGAAGAAGTGCACATAAGTCAAAGCGAAGCTTGACCGGGTCCACTAGTTTTTTATAATTATACCTAGTTGCAGGACCAAACAAATTATAGAAAGAAAGAAAGAAAATGTTTATTTAAAAGTTGCGCCACATATTTCAATGTCTTACTCGTACACTAATGGAGATGATGACTAGGTTTGAATGTATTAATTTTTATGATACATTCGGGTAAATAATGTTAACTAATTTATACATAAAAAGCAAAGATTGCCTGGATATTTGCAAAATAAATGAGATTATAAAATTTCAAAGTCTATTAAAAATCTTTTATCGTAATTAGATGAAAATTCGTACAGTTTTAACTTCCTTATATTATATGTGACATTTTTTAATACATGAACTATAAACATAAACGCACAAATAACAAAGATATTGGTATTTTTTTTAACAATACAAACCTAACGATCAGCGAGCCAACGACGTCACTAAATCGTGCCATTTTGTATGGAGAGTTTTTCAAGGATCCGCGGCAGCGCCGCAAATGTGACCTTTTAAATCCCTGTAGCTCCGAAAGTAATGATCGCAGATACCCTGTTACTTTTACAAAATTGCTTTGCTATTAGTATACTCTTTATTTTTATACAATTTAAAAAACTGTCATCATCGCTATTGTGACGTTCGAAACTTTTTTGTGTACATTCATTGATACATTTATAATTATACCTAGTTGCAGGAATATTGCGTAGGGAGGAAAGTCATATTACTAGAAAAATGTTAAATGTGTAAGTGGAAGGACATAAGAGGAGAGGAAGGCCAAAGAAGAGATGGTTGAATTGTGTGAAAGAGGACATGTGTGTAAAAAGAGTGGATGATGAATTGACGAGTACCTAATAGAGACGAATGGAAAAGATTGACATATTTTTACGACCCCACTTAAGTGGGATAAGGGTAAGGAGATGATGATGACCTAGTTGCAGGAACAAACAAGTTGTAGAAGGAAAGAAAAGAAGTTTATTTAAAAACTAGCTGGCGCCGCGCTGTTTAACCCGTGTGGTTCCCGTTCCCATAGGAATACGGGGATAATACATAGCCTATAGCCTTCCTCGATAATTGAGCTATCTAACACTGAAAGAATTTTTCAAATCGGTCTAGTAGTTCCTGAGATTAGCGCGTTCAATCAAACAAACAAACAAACTCTACAGCTTTATAATATTAGTATAGATTGTGCCACACATTTCAATATCTTACACTAAATTGTAGTGTTAGATGCAACAACCATCTGGGCATTGTCGTTATCAACCCATATATACTCAGAATGAGAGGGGTTAGGCCAATAGTCCACCACGCTGGCCCAATGCGGATTGGCAGACTTCACACACGCAGAAAATTAAGAAAATTCTCTGGTATGCAGGTTTCCTCACGATGTTTTCCTTCACCGTTTGAGACGCGTGATATTTTTTTTTTTCATCTGGGCACATCAAGACTATAATCCAAGTAGTGTAAACAAACACCACTTTGTTATGTTTGGCACAACCTTGAAAAAGGTAGGTACCAGCTCACCATTATAATACATAACATACCTAAGCATACAGCGCTGATTTAAGCTGGCATCCTGTTCAGGTTATAGATTGGTTAAGTTTATCGCAATCAAGGCAATTTTATTTGTATTATCAAGGCAAAAGTTTTTATTATCAAGGCAAAAATTACGAAAAGACTCGAGCTCAGCAGTGAGCCGTATATGAGTTGATAACGATGTCAGCTAGTTTTCCTGATAGATCAAAGATAGGTATAATATTGAAAAAATCTGGAATTGGTTTAAAAAACGTATAAATTGTACTTAATTATGATTTGTATTCAAAATCGCAGAACCTATTATAATTATATAGGTACGATTTTGCCTCCAATCCTGCTTCCAATAAATATTATAAGCTATTTAGCAAATTTTTATATGAATTAGTAACTTATTAACGACAACTTTTTTTTTACCTATAAATATTAACATTATAACACCTCCCAAGTATTAACTACCAACTTGTATTAATTACGACGTGAACTGTGTAGAGGTACAAGTTAATTAGTTAATTAATTAATCGCACGTAGGTATCTACTGATCGATAGTTTGTCAAACAAAAGTAATTAACTTTCTGTCGATTAGTTTATCTTCATTTAGCATCTGTATGTATCCTTTCAGTGGTCAATATGTGACCTCGAAAGTTTCAGTGATCATCAATGATATTAAATACTGTTAGATGTGTTACTAGCGCATGAAAAATGAGGCGCTCAAAATATGAAATTTATAGTAGACTCAATGTTAGTTGTGGTCAACAACGAATGTTATTTAAACAAATAATAGGCACCTAAATATCGTCTAAGTCGAGTTGTGTGTTCAGGAAATATAAAACTATACCTATGCAAACAAACAAACAAACAAAGAAACAAACAAACAAACAAACAAACAAACAAACAAACAAACAAACAAACAAACAAACAAACAAACTCTTCAGCTTTATAATATTAGTATAGATTTAGTTATTTTGCTATTAATTGCGAAAAGCCGACGAACCCATGCGAAAACGAACCAGAGCATCCTCAGGAGATGTTGAATCTACAACGTGCAATTGCACAACATCTCCTGAGGATGCTCCGGTTCGGTCCGGTACGTAGAGAGTATTTTGTCGGACCTGGATGACGTTGTCGCATGGGTTCGTCGGTTTTTCGCGGATAATAGCAAAATAAATAAATTATTATATTTGTAGTAGTCGTTGAAAACGACATGTTTATATTACCTAAGTATCTATTCGGTGTATTAAAAAAAATAATAAAATATTTCTTACTCAATGCACCCGACAGTCGTAACCCCTGACGTGTAACCCGTCGCTTCCTCACTCCCACCATTATTGACGCCGCGAACAAAAAGGTACATTTTAATTAGTTAATTAATTAAATGAAAACAAACAGCTATCGGTGGCCGCCATCGCGTATCGCGTACAAACTAATCGATAGTTTGTTCAACCAAATTAATATATTCATCTAAGTCGGTGCGAGCAGCTGCGTGTCACGTGACCCGTACAAGGTTCCTGGCGAAAACCGTCATTTGTATAGGTCATTTTTGTACCTATGTATTCAGTGCTCTGTGGGATTAGGTATTTATATTTGTAGGTCTATATACCTATTTATTGCTCGTCTATACTCTGCGAATACTAAATCTATACTAAAACTATAAAGCTGAAGATTTTGTTTGTTTGAATGCGCTAATCTCAGGAAATACTGGACCGATTTGAAAAATTCCATCAGTTTTAGATAGCCCATTTATCGAGGAAGGCTTTATTCTTGTACTCCTTCGGGGACAGGAACCACGCGGATGAAACCGCGCTGCACCAGCTAGTCTATAGTAAAGTTATATATAATATTTTCTCTGAAATAAGTAAGCGCACGCTAGTAGATCTTAGTTGTTTTGTTTGATATCCAAATAAAAATAAATCATTTACTTAGTTTAGTTTAGTTTACAAGCACTTTTTTAACGTCAAGTTTGACTATTTGTAAAGGCTCCATCACCGGTTCGGAAGGCAGGTTCTGCTGAGAATAGTCGACAAGAAACTAAACAGTTAGTCTTTATAAAAAACATACATTATTAAGAGAAATGTGGGATAGTTGCCACAATTTTTAAAACAGCCAAATAATTTTCAGAATAATGGTAATTTTAAAATCTTAAACGTTTCTGATGTGTTGTGTAATTAACATCTGTGGTATTTGTTTAGTTACTAACTCAAAATGCATAAACCTTAGGTATAACCGGGGATAGATTCCCAATGTGTGGATTAGTATGCCGTAATGATATTTTGAATCATCTATATAAAACTTTGTAAATAGTTAAAAATAACAATTTGAGATTAGCATCAAAATCAATATGAATATTGTACTTGTATTGTTGTGTGCATTTTAAGAAATTAAATATCACGTGTCTCAATCGATGAAGGAAAACATCGTGAGAAAACCTGCATACCAGAGAATTTTCTTAATTCTCTGCGTGTGTGAAGTCTGCCAATGGCATGGGGCCAGCGTGGTGGACTATTTTCCTTACCCCTTTCATTCTGAGAGGAGACTCGAGCTCAGCAGTGATATGGGTTGATGACGACGATTGTACTTAACGAAAACGAAGATGCGAAGTACAGGGTCCTGCTGACAGGTAAATCTTGAATTTCATATAAATTGAAATACCACGCTGGTACAAACCTGACCGCACATTTTAGTAACGACTATAATAGGTAGGTATAAGTAGGTAGGTACTAACTAGGTTATAAATCACTTTAAAAGCTGTTGCACTCTTCGCACTATATTGAATGTTTTCCCTAATCGGGTCACTTAGACCCAGTATCGCATCGGACGTGTTAAAAACGTGTCAGAAGCTAGACCATTTCAGAAACTTGCCAAGGAGAAAAAAATAGCCACAAAACGCCGACGTACTCAGTACAAGAGTGCCTCGCCCATGCAGGTGTGAACCAATCAAGCACATCCGTATGTCAATCAACGTAACCTTCACGTTCAAGGTTTTTAGATATCAATATCTACCTCTAATTAGAAAGTCAAAGACCGTCAATAGCACTACCTATGACATTTAGGTATAAATTAACTGCCCCTGGTTATTAATCATTGTAATATTTGTAAAGCTGTGATATTCCAGTCGCAGGGATTCGCTGGATGCAGGCGGCTCAGTATCGTGATGTTTGGATGTCCCTACAAACGGCCTATGTCCTCAGTGGACGTCCATCGGCTGATATGATGATGATGATGATGTGATAGTCCAATGAAAATGGTCCCAGTCTTTGATTCGGAGCGCGTAGGTTTGAATCCGGTCCGGGACACGCACCTATGTCGAATCATCAACCCATATTCAGCTCACTGCTGAGCTCGAATCTCCTCTCAGATTGAAAGGGGTTAGGGCAATAGTCAACCACGCTGGCCAAATGCGGATTGTATGCATGGTAGACTTCAGAGAATTAAGAAAATTCTCAAGTATGCCGGTTTTCTCGCGATGTTTTTCCATCACCATTTGAGACATGTGATAATTAATTTCTTAAAATGCACATAACTGAAAAGTTGGAAGTGCATGTCCCGGATTTGAACCTAGACTTTCGGAATCGGAGACAGAGGTCATATCCACTGGGCTATCACGGGTCTTTTTTATCACAAACTCTCAGATAACATAAAATGTTGAAGATACCACAGGTTCCATAAAAAACATAATAATATTATATACTAGCGGACCCGGTCAAGTTTCGCTTTGACTTATGTGCAATTCATCCCTTTCCCTACCTCTATCCTACCCTGCCCCTACCCCTTGACTCTTAAACGTTTGTATGGCAAATAGAAAAGGGTTGTTTTTATTGTTTTTTTTTTATTTATTCTAATTTTATCTAATTTTTCTCTTCAAGACCAAGATAAGATAAATCCGTTCAGCCGTTCTCGAATTTTAGCGAGACTAACGAACAGCAATTCATTTTTATATATATAGATTCTTCTCAAAATAAGTTTCGACTAAGTATAGTGAGAACTAAATTTGTAACATATTTAAATTCAGTTCACACCTAAATGCACTGTAGCTACTCGTAGTTAGCAATCATATTATAGGTAGGTAGGTACTTATAAAATTGAAACAACTATATTGATAAACATGGATTAAGATTAAAACCTGAATTTTCCTCAAAGTAACGTGAACTTTAATAATTATTAGTGCTTAAGTCCATTTTGCTTAGAAGAAACTTAATGTTTAAATCTTAGTCCATGTTTATAAATACGACCGTAGGTGACCACCGTGACCTCCCAACAGAGTTGTAATATTCAAATCAGCTGTGTAATTGATTGCAACGGTCCCGTTTGTTAGCGTTAGCGTTAGCATGTTATGCTAATTGCTAATTCGATTCAATTGAGGAGCTAATTAACGCCGCAGCGGTCGCCGGAAGTGCTATCGGTCTTCATTTTTCGTTTGACTCGGGATAATTAATTCGGGACCATTTCACGACATAGATTGGTCAGTTGCTTAGACCATTAAAAGAATGGACCTGTTTCGCACCCAAATTCACCAACAAAAAAGTCTGTTGTTTTTTGAGGGGGACGAGGTAAGCTCACACATCTAAAACATTTACAACCATTAAGATTATTCTGTGTCCATACACTACACACAACTATATAATTGACTTGCAATACACACACGCGTAATTTTTACACAGACTAACCAACACATCGCTTAGACTATCCACAGAATATATATAAAGAATGTTCGATTACTTAATCGATTTTTTGCTGTTCCGTCAAAAGAATCGATTCATTTTATTTTAGAAATAGTTTTTATTACAAATTTATAAAATTATGGTAGAAATACTTACAAACGAAACGTTACTCCATCTTTTACTGAACTACAAGTTTTTGGCCGTTTTTTATGCCATTCAACTACACAACCCGGCATTTTTAGGGAGCTCTTTACACGACTAAAACGATTGCACCAATGAAACATCGATTCTATAGCAACAGTTTTTATAAACGCGTTAGATCATTGATTCTTGATCTTTGGCAGAGGGGTAACGGTTTACGAGGCAGGTCCTTTCTTTTTATGGTCTAAGGTCAGTTGACGTTGGGGTCAAATGATGCTAATTTTGTTTAACAATAGGTGGAATAAATGTCGTGTTGTGGCTTGATGCGTTGATAAAAGCCTTTACATTTTTTTTAATTTTTTACAAGTCTCAATAGCTCAACGGTAAAAGCGTTTGGACTCCTCACCGAGGGGTGGGGGTTCGATTCCCGCCCCGTTGGTCTATTGTCGTACCCACTTCTAGCACACTCTTTCCTGACTAGTTGGAGGGGAATGGGAGTATTGGTCATATTACAAAAAGATATGGCACAGTACTTCCCTTGACTACAATCTCACCTGATCGTAAGTGATGATGCAATCTAAGATACCTTGTTAATAGGAGGATGAAAAGCCCCTCGGTTTCTACACGACGTTGTACCGGAACGCTGAATTGCTTGGCGGTACGTCTTTGTCGGTAGGGTGGTCACTAGCCACGGCCGAAGCCTCCCACCAGCCAAATATGTTTGACCTTTCAATAGATGACCTTTTCACGACCTTTCTGACTAACTACTAACAATGGTCGAGGTTGTCAAAAAATTATAGAAGTATCAGTATCGTACCCATATCTGAGGAAAACGATCTTGGCTCACTGATCAGCACGAGTCTCCTCAGAATGAGAGGGGTTAGGCCCATAGTACACTTCCATTCTCTGGTATGCAGGTTTCCTCACGATGTTTTTCCTTCAACGTTTAAAACACGTAATATTTAATTTCTAAAAATGCACATAACTGAAAAGTTGGAGGTGCATGCCCCGAACTGGATTCGAACCTACGTTATCCGAATCGAAGGCAAAGGTCATATCTACTGGGCTATCACGGCTCGATAAGTCATTACGAGCCTATAATGCAATGGAAATTTTCCACTTTGTACCTTTAGTGAATACTATTTAAACACCCTGTACACAGGCCAAGAGCTAACTTGTCATTGAATAAAAAAAAATAGAGTGAAACTGAACTCGCTCTATCTATCTAATGCAGCACTTTGGCGCTACGTAACAGCACATTACACTGACGCTAAAATAAAGAGCGAAGTTAAACAAAACAAAAAGGTCGAAACGCGGTCAGCGGAACAATGGCACACTGAGCGGGGGCGGCGCAAGCCACAAGCGGAGAGCTGTGGCGTGCTTTTAAAATGTTTTTCAGATAGATAGATAGATAGATAGATAGATTGATTGATAGATAGATATAGTCTTTATTGCAAAAAAAAAATAATAAAACAAAATTCTAGGAACCAGTTGGGTAATTTAATAAAAATTAACGGCATACAAATAATTTATTTACACACACATGTACTTTGTTATAAGAATTTAAACAAAATCAAAGGTTTAACTCTTTAATAATACGTACTATTATCGTCAATCGTGGTAAACTTTCAAGAGTAAAACGAACTTTGTAGAGTTTTTCAGATTGGGTACTTCACCGTAAAATATGTTTTTTGCAATAACGCTGGAATAGCCCAGTGGATATGACCTCTGCATTCGATTCCGGAGAATGTGGATTCGAATCCGATCCATGCACATACACCTCTAACTTCTCAGTTGTGTGCATTTTAAATATTTTAAATTTTAAAAAAAATTGCAAATTAAATATCACGTGTATCAAACGGTGAAGGAAATACATCGTGAGGAAACCTGCATACTACAGAATTTTCTTAATTGTCTGCGTGTGTAAAGTCTGCCAATCAGCATTGGGCCAGCGTGGTGGACTATTGGCCTTATCCCTCTCATTTTGAAAGGTGAGTCGAGCTCAGCAGTGAGTCGAATATGGGTTGATAATTAATATTTTTGTAACCTATTCTCATCATCCAAATATTTTTCAGTTGTGGGAATCGAATCCACGGCCTTTGATGCTAAAGGTAACTACTAATAACTGCGCAAATTGGCGGTCAATATCATAAAAATTATCAAAATAATTTTGATAATTTTTTCAGGCACCAAATCGCTACCTTTCATGACTTGTGAGCCGGATATACATTTATTGGCAGCGTTATGTAAGTCTGATGTCCGAACGAATACATTTAATAAGAACGCACAAAGAATCTGCAGCAGATAGTCATTAGATATTTAATTACACCAACTCCTTTCACACTTCATAAAAGTGATGAATGGCGATGAAGTCATGAAGTTGCAACATTCTGAACTGCGCACCTATTGTAGCCTCTTTTTCAGAGATACTCGTAACTTGAAGTTTCACGCATATTCTCGTAGGTATCATCCACTGCAGTACATAGGCCTTTTGTAAGGACTTCCAAACATAGCCGCCTGCATCCAGCGAACCCCTGTGACTCGCTTTTACTTTTTTACTTGTAACATTAACATTTGCTTGTAATGCGCATAGGCGTATATAGCGGGTGGTCCGGGTGGGCCGGGCCCACCCAAGAATGGTCCAGTGCCCACCCTAGGATACTGAGCTACCGATTTGAAATTCTGTGATGGACGCGGAAATACTAATAGTTATACAAAAAATATCAAATAATAACCATTTCAACTACTAATAAAGATAAATATAATAAAGATTTTGAAAAAAAATTAATTATGACCTTTTCGGATACCTACCCTAGATGCAAAGAAAAAATAATAAAATAAATCGAGTCGTAGCAGAGTTCTGCGTCCACAAATATTGTTAACGAAATTTTTATATTGAGTGTCGTCTCTGTTCAGTAATATATGGGTCCACCCCAGGAAGTAATCCTAGATACGCCAATGGTAGAGCATTCATGCGAATGTTACATCACAGAAAAATACGAGAACACTTTACCGAGCATACTATCGAGCATTCTGGCGAGCATTCTAGCGAGCAGCCCCAGTAGCCAAGCCATATCCAAGCTCTAAGAAGACTGATAATAATGATAACAGCACATCACATCAAGTATCGACTACACGTAACGTTTATCAGTAATCGAGTGCATCCATCATTACGGAGAAAGTTTACCTATCTATCTAATCTATCTAAGTACTGTGCCCGTCAAACCGGTAGTAGAATCGCTACAAACTAACCAACTTATAAAGCTACCTGTGTGTAAGTAAATGCGAAAGTTTACGGATTACTGTACGGATTTTGATGGGATTTTACACAAAGGTAAATTTATATATTATTGGAATCTAGACATAGGTTCAAAAAATTCTAAATTAATTTATTTCAAGTAGGTTCAGTTTACAAGCATTTTTGACACGTCTGATGACTATTTGTAAAGATTCTACCACCGGTTCGGAAGGCTGGTTCTGCTGAGAAGAAACCGGTATGAAACTCAACAGTTGGTCTTTAAAAAAAACATACAGTAATATAATTGATGACAACATTAGAATTTCTTATAGTTTTACTTCCTGTGTGAAGGTAGAAGCTGATCCAACAGCCTCCGAGCGCCTTTATATTTAAGGAACTCATCAATGGTGTAGTAACCTCGACTAAGTTAATAAATGTGTTGTGTTGTTGAAATTCAGTTACCTAGTCCATGATTGCGATCTCACCTGATATATTTTCTTTTATTGAATATTTGCCATATCTTTTTAATGTGACCAATATTCCCTTGGGGGGGAATCCTCCAACTAGTCAGGAAATACTGTATTATGAGTGGGTACGACAATAGACCAACGGGGCGGGGATCGAACCACCACCCCTCGGTAATGAGTCCGACCGCTTACCGTTGAACTATTGAGGCTTTAAATAATGCAGTCTAAGATGGAAGCTGGCTTAGTTGGAAGAGATACAAGTTTATTCTATGCCTCTGATGGTTTTTACGCATCATACCGGAACGCTAAATCGCTTGGCAGTACGTCTTTACCAATAAGGTGGTAACTAGCCACAGCCGAACCCTACCACCAGATCAAAACCTTTTTTCTTAACATGGGGAAATCCCCATGGATACCTTCTCGCCACTGAGAGGCAAGAAGGTTATGTCGGACTTCAACCTACTAAAAGCCCACGGTGTTCCGACTCGCCGCCTGATGACTGAGCTTCGGATACATTCATAAACTACCGCAAATCTACTAGACCTTAACTGAAGGGTTGTTATGTACCTAACTCCGTGTAGCATTCAAACAATCAGTCACTACATCGTTTTTCATCGTATTTTCATCTAACATTCTGTTTTCAACGAAATGACATAATTATCGTCATTTTACATAAAGTAAAATTAGTTTACTCGTGGTAGTAGCCGACGGTAACGTTATTTTAACGAAAAATAGTATTTACGTAATTCCGTTGAAATAATCATGTTAGATGATCGTAGAAACTAAAAAAAACATTACGATGCAAATGGTGTAGTCGGTTAATTCAGTCAATAGTTTACTTACACACATACAATATACATGCAGGTGTGGCGAACGAACTCTTTCGTTCGCCCACTTCAGGTTAGGCCATCTACATTCACATTCCAGATTCATTTCATATTTAGAATTCCCCCGAACGCGCATGCGTGTATATATTGTTTCGCCCATTCATTACATCTTTAACCACTTCTTCATTCCACATCACATCATCTATTTGATAGTACCTTTATTTTATATCCTTTTACAATTGTTACAATCAGTGAAATAATAAATATACCTACTAATCAACATCGCCTCATTCAAGTACCTAATATATCAAACCTCCATGGCGATATTGGTGACCCCGACGTGATGGAACACGCAATGCAACAAAAGAAAAATCGTAACATAGCAACCGTTTGTGTCAGAAAAAATATATTCAAGACTTCAATACAGTGAAAAAATAATGCTGAAAACACAAGAAATGTTCAAATTCAATCAAGAAAAATCGTCCATAAATGTTGCGCCCCAGCGCTGATTCAGGATCCGGTGCACTTCGACGCCGTCCACGCGTCGCTGCGCCGCCCTCACTCGCCGTTTGCCCTTGTTGCGCGGCAACCCAGCGCTGGTGACATGGCGCCCGGCCTGCCTCGCCGCCTCTTCTCAACTTTTGCAGCGCCCCAGTGCTGATTTTTTTTTTGGCACACGACGCGTTTCGGCGCCGACCACGCGCCGCCGCGCCTGCTGCCCCCTTGCTGTCTGCTCATTATGCGCGGCACTGCAGCACTGGTGTCTTGGCGCACTGCGCACTATCCGCGCCACTGGCTTGCGCATACCGCTGCCAGGCGCGCTGTCTCCGCGTCGCTTGCTCACGCGCGACGCCCAACTGCACATCTGATGTCATGGCCCTGCGCGCAGGGTGCGCCGCCTGGCTCGCGCACATCGCTGCCCGGGGCACTCTCCGCGCCGCCACGCTGACATCATGCCGCCCGGTGCGCTCATCACGCCGCCCGGCGCGCTCTACGCTGCTCGTCGACTCCACGCCTTTAAAGCCGTGGCTGGACGAGTCCTGCTTCTCTAGTTCAATTACTAATACTTTTATTTTTATTATTATTATTTTTTTTCTCCGTAGGGCGGTGGTGTGGCGAACGAACTCTTTCGTTCGCCCACTTCAGGTTAGGCCATCTACATTCACATTCCAGATTCATTTCATATTTAGAATTCCCCCGAACGCGCATGCGTGTATATATTGTTTCGCCCATTCATTACATCTTTAACCACTTCTTCATTCCACATCACATCATCTATTTGATAGTACCTTTATTTTATATCCTTTTACAATTGTTACAATCAGTGAAATAATAAATATACCTACTAATCAACATCGCCTCATTCAAGTACCTAATATATCAAACCTCCATGGCGATACATACATACAAGATACTCGCGAAAAACATAACCCTTCTTGAAATCGAGTAAAAAAGACGTCTTGTCCTTGTAAAAAAGACGTATTTACACTGGCAAGTCCGACAAACACAGCATTTCGGTAGACTTAAAGAGCCGTGATAGCCCAGTGGATATGACCTCTGCCTCCGATTCCGGAGGGTGTAGGTTCGAATCCGGTCCGGGGCATGCACCTCCAACTTTTCAGTTGTGTGCATTTTAAGAAATTAAATATCACGTGTCTCAATCGGTGAAGGAAAACATCGTGAGGAAACCTGCATACCAGAGAATTATCTGCGTGTGTGAAGTCTGCCAATCCGCATTGGGCCAGCGTGGTGGACTATTGGCCTTACCCCTCTCATTCTGAGAGGAGACTCGAGCTCAGCAGTGAGCCGAATATGGGTTGATGACGATAAACATGGCAGTATTGCTTCCAAACTGTTTAATAAAAAGCTCCATACTACTTAGGTATCTACTTAAGTAAAAGCTACACTGTAATACTTAGTAGATACGTAGCTAACACGTCGTTAGCTGATGCGGAGAAAGTAAAGTGTTTGATCTCCAGTTATCGCTCGGAATGCACCTGACATTTACTGTGGAACTACCTAATTATGTAGCTATACCTGCACTTACAATCAATGTAGGTATTCCTTTCCTCTGACATACTAGCGAATGACCGCGTTTTCGCTCGTGTACCTAATAACGTTTGTTTTTCTATTCCTAGAGAAAAGTGCATTTTTTTTAAAAAAAAATTTTAATCTTTTTTTCTTTTTTTTAATTTTTTTTTCTTTTTTTTTTAAATTTAATCAATATTCCCAATCCCCTCCAACTAGTCGGGAAAGACTGTAGTAGGAGTGAGTACGACAATAGACCAACGTGGCGGGGATTGAACCACCGCCCCTCTGTGATGAGTCCGACAGCTCTTACCGTTGAGCTATTGAGGCTCTATACAAGTTAACCCTTGACTACAATATCACCTGATGATGCAATCTAAGATGGAAGCAGGTTAACTTGTTAGGTTTCTTGAAATCCACACCCGTTTAGGTTTCTACACGATATCGTACCGGAACACTAAATCGCTTGGCGGTACGTCTTTGCCGGCCATGGCCGAAGCCAAGACCTGGACCAATTAAAAAAACCTCAATCGATCGAATCCAGGACCTTCGTGTTGTAAATCCACTACGCATGCCACTGCGTCAGCAGAGGTGTCTTTTTTACCCATTATGGATTTGTCTGGTGGGAGGCTTCGGCCGTGGATAGTTACCACCTTACCGACAAAGACGATTTAGCGTTCCGGTGCGATGTCGTGTAGCAACCGAAAGGAGTGTGGATTTTTATTCTCCTCCTAACAAGTTAGCCCGCTGCCATCTTGGATTTTATCATCACATGTAAAGAATAAAAAAAAAAATGGGACAGATTCTCTACTGGTCTTATACTTTATCTAGGTTTTGAGTCATAACTAGAATAGGTTCATGATAATGACGGCAACGGACGGCTTAACGTGCTCTCCGATAGACACGGCGGATCTCGATCGGATTCGATCACGCAGAGAAACTCAAAGCATAGCTCGCCCCATCGCCCGCCGAGTGATAGTTATCCACTAGGTGGACTGAGGATATCAAGCGTGTTGCAGGGAGCCGCTGGATGCTGGCGGCTCGAGACCGTTATGCTTTGAAGTCCATGCAAGAGGCCATGTCCAGCAGTGGACGTCCATCGGCTTATAACGATGATGATGATGATAAATACGAATATTTATTCAATCAAAGCTTTATATTTTACTAGCGGACGCTCGCGACTTCGTCCGTATTTCACCACTTAAGAAGTAGAATTTTAAAATTTTTTAAGTCACATTATATTTCGTATTTTTTTTTTGTGATTTATGAACAAATTTTTAAAACTGTAACTCCAAAAATTAAGGACTTTCCATACAAACTTTCATATTTCACCACCTTATTCTATTTTCGAAATAAAAAGTATCCTTTAACCTTCTCCGTCTTAAACCGTGCCAAGTTCCTTTTGAATTTATTCAGTAGTTTCAACGTGATGCCCGGCCAGGAATCACGGACAGACAGACAAAAAGTCGAAAAAAATTATTTATGGCTTCAGTATCGATTATAGGTAGGTATAATGCCCTCCGACAAATATTTTCAAAATTTTTCAATGTACAGAATTTGACCTGTTACAGTTTTATTATAAGTATAGATTTGCAAGTAAGGTACCTAATAAATATTAACATACGACCTTGAGAAAACGTAGGTATCCGTTTTCTGATTTCCGCTCCTTACATCGACTAACATTACAACACTTTCTATCTTCGGAAGTTCCGAATGTCGAAAAACAAAACTATGACATATTATAAAACATAATAAAAAAATCCTTACTACGCCTAAGTGTATCAAATCGTAATAACAACATTCCTTCCATCATAAATAAAAAAACATATCATCTCGTATACATTGCTGTTTCATCCATATTTATTTTTCCATGTCTCTCGCTAAGCCACCGATGGATAACATACAAAATAAGATACATTAAAAAATCTGTATCTTTAAAAAATTAAGAAACAAAATTCGATTTACATCATCTACATTACTGTTTTATTTCCAATATCGTATAAAAACACTATACTACGCCAGCAATGGATGTTGTATAAGCTAGTATTAATAAAAACCAATTGCGTCTAAAACATCGAGGTATGCAGTAGCTATCACTGAATGGAAAGGCAAAGTTATACATTTCACCAAGTATAAAATGCTCGTGGGGATTGTAGACCGCATCAGTCATTACTTTGAAGCCAACACAAACTTAATTCACCAACATGATTGCATTCGTAAGTATTTTTTATTATTTTTTTTTTAAGTTATGCAATTCGGATACTCGTACCATCAGGAAGGAAGGAAGTCCAAAAAATTAACATAATATTTTATTACATATTAACCATGTGGATTTCGAAGCTAATCATTTCCATAAAGTTTATTTTAAATAAGAAAACATTTTTGTTTATAGTGTAACTAGTTGTAATAATTTTTTTCTTTAATAAATAAATCGATGAATATGCCTCAAAATCTGCATAAAAATGTATCTAATTTTAATGATATAAATTATGATGAAATTCTCAGTTTAAATCTATCAATTGTGCTGGTTACGTAATTCGGATACTCGTAGGTATAAAATATTTGAAGTTAGCAAAAAATTATAATATTAATTTAGTTCAGCCACAGCAAAAATACATAGTTTATATTGCATAAAATTAACTACCTATTTTGTATATTTATTTAATTTAAGAGTGCATTTAACATTTCGTAAATGTTTTATTTTATCTAAAATGTATTATATAGATCACCATTTTAAATTTGAAGCTAATAATTAAAAAAAAAACACCGTTAGTGTCGGCTTAGTTGTATTTAACGTAGCAATAAAGTGCTTCGACTGTAAATTTGTGTTCCGAATAAATTAAAAAATAATTAACATTTCCAAATAAACTTTATAATGTGCAAATGGCCGATAAAGATTGATATTTAGTACGTTGAACGTCTATCAACTATAAATATTATAAGCTATATTGATTGCGTGACTCATGCGTGACTCATAAGTATAAAGTGTCAACAAAAACTATTAAACTTTATTTATGATGTACTAGCTGCTCGCCCCGGGGTCGCTTGGGCTTTATAATTAAAAAAAAAATCTTTTCCGGTGTAACCTTTTGAGAAACAACTGCAAGCAATTCGTGGGGCTATTTCCAATAGTTGAGGTTGTACTTTGCTATGTCAGTTATGTTGATTTAGTTATGTATTTTGCCTTTAATCTTGCATAAGTAATATATCCATAACATACATTAAAATTTTGAGAATTTTACCTATAAACGAATAAAGTTTCATAGATTTGGTTTGTAAAAACATCGCAAGACTTTACTCCTTTACAAGAAAACTTAGTCTAAATTCTTAATATAACTTACTAACATACAAACAGATGTCATGACTTTACAAAAACGCTTATAAAATAAGTCGATTTAAAACAAACTAGGTAATTTATATGTGAATTACTAAATAAACTTATTTATTTATTTAAGTATAATAAATAAATAACATTTTTACATCAAACGTAAAAAATATTCCAAGCTCACGCACACCAAAACAATTTGCATAAAGCATACGCTAACACTCACTTTAGGTTGCGTTCGGATAGTCGTACAGTAACAAAATCAAGAGCAATTCTAAATGACATAACAGCGGTCTAGATGAGCGATAAAGTGTTACATAAACCGACTTCCAGTGAAAGGGTTTGGTTCCTACAGTCTACGACGCTTCCTCATACCTTGCACTGATAGTTTATCGAGTGAACTCCTTTCTCTGAACTCTAAGCTGGCATTTAGAATTGCTCTTGGTTTCTGGATTTTGTTACTGTACGACTATAATTAAAGAATTACTTAGGTATGTCGTTCTGGGGCACGCACTTCCAACTTTTCAGTTGTGTGCATTAAAAAAACATTAAATATCACGTGTCTCATACGATGAAGGAGAAACATCATGAGGAAAAACCGTCATACCTGAGACTGAAAATTTTCTTAATTAGAACTTGTGTGAAGTCTGCCAATCCGCAATTGGGCGTAGCATAGTGGACCTTACCCTGAGAGGAGATGTTTCACCCTAAATTACCCTGTTTAATGATGAGGTACTTTCATCATTAAACATCATCATCGGCTGATGGTCCTGCTGAACATGAGCCTCTTGTATGGACTTCAAAACACGGCTTTGAGCCGCATCCACAGGCTCCCTGCAAATCACTTGATGTCCCAGTCCACTTACACATTGTTGGGTTACTTGTGATGAAAAATTAATTGATTTTCATGTAATTTTCCAGAGAACAACAGCCATCCTCTTACTGGTAGCGTACGCGAGCGCGCGGCCCTCCGAAGACTGGGAGCCAGAAGGTCACTCGCACACGGAGCACACTAAACCGTACCATGTCACGGTGGTGAAGAAGATCGGCGTGCCTGTACCGCATCCCGTGGCGGTCTCTGTACCGCAGTACGTGAAGATCCCCATCCCGCAGCCATACCCCGTGCATGTGACTGTCGAGCAGCCCATACACGTACCGGTGTACAAGGTACGTTTATATACACGTTGTACATTCGAGCACACAAGTTATTATGATGCTGGTATAGGTACTGTACAAGATACATTCCCACAAACTATTGTATACGCGAGGAAACAAACTACTAAGTCTCGGTATACAAGATTTGTTGAGAATGCTTACTGTACACGCAAGACCACACTACACAGGCTACTACGTGAAGGTGAAGAAAAATGGCGTGATACATCTCACTCGAGCACACAAGCTACAACTTGACGGTACAAGGTTTGTTGACGCAACGCGTTGTATACGCGAGCACAGAAACTGTATGTTTCGGTCACACACACACACACACATCACATTACCAACTACAAAACAACATAACGGTGGTGACGAACATCGGTGTCCCCGTCCCAAACCCCTTAGCAGTGTCAATGCCGAAGTACGTGAAGATCCTCATCCCGCAGCCGTACCCCGAGCAATCCATACACGTACCGGTGTACAAGGTACGTTTGTATACACGTTGTACACTCGAGCACACAAGCTACTACGCACCGGTATACATGGTACATTGATACAAATCATAGTACATTCGAGCACACCAGCTTGTATGATGCCGGTGTACAAGGTGTCAGGTATGTTTTTGATACAACCCGTTGTACTATCGAGCACACTAAGCTTAATCTAGTGGTGGTGGTGAAATAGATCCGTTGAGCAGCCCATACATTGTACAGTCAAGCACACAAGCTACGTGGTAAAGTAAAAGGTATAAATCAATAATTGTACAGGCGAGCACAGAAGCTAAACTTACGTACAAGGTATGTTCATATCTTTGTGGTCTTAACCACAGAATACATATATAATCTTGCAAGGTATTCTATAGAAAACATTACCCTCCTTCTGACGCAATCGGGTAAAAAAACCTGTGCCTTGTCCAAAGTACTTTATCCAAGTAAACCCGCTTCCATCATAAGACTGCATCGTCACACTTAACATCAGGTGTGATTGTAGTCAAGGGCTAAATCATCATCGCATAAAAAAATCAACTTAATTAGAAAATAGAAACAGTAAAGTAAAACAAACAGTAAAGCAATCAAGATAACTATCTCTAAACACTGAACAATCACGAACAAAAAAGACTACCCACAACTACAAATGACAATGACAGTAATCATCAGTTCAGAAATTAGTTTTCTCCTATTTACTCTGTGATACTTTGTCGATGGTTTCACCGATTGTGTGACACAGATTATGTCATTTCTATTGTGTTTTTGTAGCTGTTGACATAAATATACCAATTACCTATTTATTATTATGTAAAGCGCTAACCGACACGAAAGTAAAAACGCTATTCATTGGAGCGTGTATTCTTTTTTCAAATCTCATTCAAATCAAATATTGACGCTGCTGCCAATTTTGAAATTGGAACTCCTACTATTCATAAATATAGTTATTACTCTATCAATTGTTTTTTATAGTCTACATTTTAAAATTCTGATTGTTTTACAATACTAATAC
The DNA here is from genome assembly GCF_947172395.1 of Bicyclus anynana. Taxonomy (NCBI): domain Eukaryota; kingdom Metazoa; phylum Arthropoda; class Insecta; order Lepidoptera; family Nymphalidae; genus Bicyclus; species Bicyclus anynana. The sequence goes on along the minus strand of NC_069103.1, from coordinate 13,137,721 downwards.
TGATAGTAATATACATTTTTTTTTATATCAAGCAGTTAGTTTTAAAATGCTTCAATGGTTAGTAGGCTTCGATGCACGACCTTTATCGATATAGAAAAAGGCTTTTGTAGACTCATCACACTGCTTCAATCCCGGTTGGCGAGCGTAAGGTGATTCATTATCAATTCTTATTACACTGGCCAATATCGACGACGTGCTTTAGGTATTTAGGTGTATCACCACTAACTTGACTCCCGGCTGCTCCGTCCATTATTATTTTTCATTTATTTAATAACTAGCCGACGCCGCGTGGTTTTACCCGCTTGGTTCCTTGGAAATACGAGAATGCAATATAACCTATAGCAATCGAAAATAGTTTAGCTTCCCAACAGTGAAATAATTGTTTAAATCGGTTTAGTAGTTTCAGAGCCTACTCAATGAAAAGAAACAATCAAATCTTTTCTCATTACTTACTTAGATTACTTATAATATTTATCTATTTCAGGTCGTCCCACAAGTGGTAGAGAAGCCAGTACCCTACACCGTCGAGAAGCCCGTACCCTATGAGGTAGAGAAGCCCTACCCCGTCGAGGTAGAGAAGAAGGTAGAGGTACCCATCCCCAAGCCCTACCCCGTCCACGTACCAGTTTACAAACACATCTACCACCACAAGGGAGGCAAACACTAAACAACGCAGAAAAGCTTATTTTATAAGCTCCGCGATCCGGTTTCAACCGGTTTAATCTAGTTCGAGCTAGTTTGAATTGGTTACAAAACCAGTTTTATCTAGCTCTAATGTTTTAAAAAATCACAGATTAAAGGAAAAGATATAGACCTCGCGAGCAAGTATTATTATTTTAAAAGACTAATTAGAAAAGCAGACTGCGACAACAAAAAGATGTTGATTAAATGTGGTTGTTGCCTTATTTTTAATTTTGCTTCGCGGGTTGCTTTCTATCTTTTTCGTGTAGTCTGTGCTGTAAATACTCATAGAATGTAGTTAAGACGGCGATGTGGTTGTAGTATTCAAATGTGATATTTATTGTGTGCAAATCATTATGTTCTGTTTGTTGTCTTTGTTGTTCGCATTCGTTGTTGTTGACTATTGTGTAATTGTTGTTGATTAGATTAAATACTTTAAGGATTTTAAAAGAATGTGTTGTTTTAATATTTATCCCTCATAAAATTGTTGCTTTTTTGGCATAAATTGAAAACTCCGTCGCTCAGCTTGTTGGGTATTCTCAAGTCTGCTTTATTAACCAGTAGTGGTGCAGTCACCTACTCCACAAATAATAATTAATTAATGATCCCATCTGTTGCTCAAGTGAAACACGAACAAAGACTATTGTAATTTTTAACCGACTTCAATTCGACGCGTATTTTTCTTTCTTCGTCATATTTTGTTTACCAATTTTTTTAATTATTTTTTTGGTTTAAAGATTGGTCCCATTTAATTTCATGAAAATCGGTTCATTAGTTTTATGCTAAAATCAAAACGAAATTGCCCATACTGTGGCGTTTACAGCCACTATGCTAGGAGACACTAAAAACAGAAAAGTTTTAATGATGTTAACAATTGTAAATAGGGATGATGACAACGTTTGAATATATTGCTTTTTATGATACATTCGGGTAAATAATTTATACATAAAAAGCAAAGATTGTCTGGATATTTGCAAAATAAATAAGAATATAAAATTTCAAAATCAATAAAAATCTTTAATCGTAATTAGATTAAAATTCATACAGTTTTAGCTTCCTTACATTAAATGTGACATTTTTAATTATGTAAACTATAAACATAAACGCAGAAATAACAAAGATATTAGAAATTTTGTTTGAACGCCCATACAAATCTAACGATCATTATATGTTACCTACGACGTCATTAGTTCGTACCATTTTTCAAGGATCCGCGGCAGCGCCGCAAATCAGACCCTTTTAATTCCTCTAGCTCTGAAATAATGATCGCAGAAACCGTGTTACTTTTACAAAATTGCTTTACTATTAGCATACTCCTAATTTATATACAATTTAAAAACTGTGATTTTCCCTATTATTAAAAACCTATTAGATATACGATTTTTTTTACAAAGAGCAACTGTTGAGTTTGTTGCTCAGCAGAACGTGCCGTCCGAACCGGTGGTATAATCTGGTCGTTTCAAAAGTGCTTGAAAACTATGCCTATTTGAAATATATGAATTTTGAATCTATAGAGGAGTACCCCCAACGAAAGGCTTCACACGTCCCGCCATCGTGTCGTTGTCGTCCCGTCAGCTGTAGCTAACCCTCCGAGCTCCTTGGTCCGCAATCGGCGAAGTGATACTGGATCGTTAGATAACGAGACTTTCACTGTCGCGGTCAAGGCCCCGGCCGGTGACCCCGCGCGTACGCGACGTCTCTGATGTCATTGCAAAGATTCAAGTTCGATACCCGACGATACCAAGAGCCGTGATAGCACAGTGGATATGACCTCTGCCACCGATTCCGGAGGGTGTGGGTTCGAATCTGGTCCGGGGCGTGCACCTCCAACTTTTAAGTTGCATGCATTTTAAGAAATTAAATATCACGCGTCTCAAACGGTGATGGAAAACATCGTGAAACCTGCTACCTGAGAATTTTCTTAATTCGCTGCGTGTGTGAAGTCTGCCAATCCGCATTGGGCCAGCGTGGTGGACTATCGGCCTAACCCCTCTCGTTCTGAGAGGCGACTCGAGCTCAGCAGTGAGCTAAATATGGGTTGATAACGAACGAAACCGACAGAAACAAATTCGATAAAGCTTTTGAATTTAGTAGTACCTAGAGTTCTTTGACGAAGTTTGTTTTCCTCTTATTTCTGCCTTAATTTCTGATTCTTTTGCTTTTTTAATAGCATACTTACATACACCACATAACCACATTAAAGTTCTATTTTACAGACCGTTAAAGTGTACTTGTGTTTTTTTTTTTATTCTTTACAAGTTAGCCCTCAAATAACGCTAAATCGCTTGTACGTCTTTAATGGTCGAGTGGTAACTAGCCACAGCCGAAACCTCCCACCAGCAAGAATTAGAATCAGAATTTTAAAGCCGCGGCGAAGAACTGCATTGTATAATATTGCTTACAGCAATTCATATTTTCGCATGTTTTATATAAAATAAATACAAAATCACAAACCCCCGGCCGAAGGCCGGTGATCAAATAAGCGCGCGGCCGGAGGCCGCTCTTTTTTATGTTCTTCGGTAAAATGCCCAGCCGTAGTCACGGTCGGAGGCCCTATCACAAACCCCGACCGAAGGTATTGAAGTTCTGTGTATGTATGTGTATTGAAGTTCTTTTTTCATGTTAAACCTACCGTTTGTGGACCATTTTTCACAAATATGACTGTTAGATGTTAGATTTTTAATTTCAGAAAAATTTTAACCTCTTTCAACCCGGTGTTGAATTTTTTTATCCCTATTGCATTTCACATTCTATTGATAGTCAATTTAATCTATTACCGTGAACAAAATTTGAGAAATGACGGACTTTCATAAAAAAGATCAACCCTTTTTTAACCCTTTACGGGTGAAACCTGCCACCTGACACCTCCCATTTCCCTTGAAGGTGTAATTTCTAAAAATCTTGTCTTAGAAAGTCTCTAGGATATCTCAAAAGGAAACTACACAGTCCCAACAGCTTCTTAAGCATAATAACTGGGCGTAGATAGTTAGATCTAGGTATCAGTCAGTAAATCTGTTATCTACCTACTTATATTTGTACAGTTAACTATGAACACAATAACCTAACTGAAAATAAACCACAATAAGTGAAGGGCTAAAATAAATTAATATTCTCAAACTTTATTACGACTCCAGGAGTTTTACGAACCTATACAGTCACAACAAATTCAGACTCTATTACTATGGGTTTAAAGTCTTAATTCAAACAGCCGAGGTGAAAATAATTACTGTACCTTATGATTTTATTGATCTCAACTCCATTTTGATTCTCACAGAGGGGGGTTAAATTGGATTTGCGATTTTATCCCTCTATACTCGTTTTAATTCTGACTTCGCTGATGTTGGTAAAACTTTGTCAGTAAGTATATTTAGCCGAATAATAAGAGCCGTGATAGCCCAGTGGATAACCTCTGCCTCCGATTCCGAAGGGTGTGGGTTCGAATCCGGTCCAGGGCACGCACCTCCAACTTTACAGTTGTGTGCATTTTAAGAAATTAAATATCACGTGTCTCAAACGGTGAAGGAAAAACATGGTGTGGAAACCTGCATACCAGAGAAACTTAATTCTCTCCGTGTGTGAAGTCTGCCAATCCGTATTGGGCCTATTGGCCTAACCCCTCTTATTCTAAGAGTAGACTCGAGCGACTTGATAACGACGAAGCATATTTAAGGAAGAAACCTATTGAAATTTAAAAGAAAATAGTTACTTACCCTCAGACAAAGGGCCTAAGGGTTGAGAGCAGAGTGAAGTGGAAGCACCAGCCTGTCATCTACCTTGCGGCATGAGGAAAATGCCAGCAAACTGCCATCATGAACGGGAAGTACCAGTAAGAGGTTTCTTGGAAAGCCTCCTCAATTATGTGTGTAATGTGTGGCCTTCAAGAATGAATAAAGAGTCCTACATAATTCTAAGGCTTGGCCCTTTGACTCTAGGGACTATTAAGGTCCACTTCGTCTTCGTTCCTGGGCCTTTTCCACATTTAGTCATGTTGGCAAAGCCAACGTGGCGTGGCAGCCAGCCGAGCTTACTCCAGAGGCTTAGCAGGCCACCCAACGCCTTCTGGAGTGATACTTGGGAGCCGTTGCAGACTAACATTCTGATTCTTTGCTGCATCTAAGCGCACCATAGGATGATACCTTAGTTATCTCGAAGCAAAAAATAAATAAATCGGCTGAATCTCTATACCTGCTGCAATTTCCCATTATTTTCGTATCAACAAAACATTGCGGAATATCGCATATAGCCACGTTTTAACCTCTTTGAGCTTTGTTTTTATGATTTCTCAAAATGCGAATTAGTTTCGTGATGACACTTTGGTCAGCGAAAAGGCGATGTTTTAAAAAGATGTCCAAGTATGACATATAGTATAATATAGGTATGTCATCACATACGTTCCGTTTCTGTCCTTTATTGGTAGATTCAGCTCCCGTATTCTGTAAAGTTACAGCGCTGAGATATCGTTGGTTTCCATAGAAACTTCGTTGTTAGTGACACTTTATTTAATAAGATAAAGTTCAAAATCAAACCTTGATAAAGGTGAATACACCAATTTGCTTCTCTAACACTGTTTATTTTGTTCAAATTGGTTATGACGTGCAAAAGTTTAGAAAACATTTAAAAAACGGGGTGAAACCAGCATCTTCAAACGTGGAGAAAATTAAAACGTGGTGTATTTTAAATGCAAAATATTCCAAACACTACAAACTGCATGTACTTTCTTGTAGAATTGTAGAACGCAACATAAACGCAAGCACAGACGCACTGGTGTGGCCCGCTATACCGACCGTCTCAAGCTCCCGCTGCGCAGGAGTCGTTCCGACGCAGTTACATTACATACTAGTATACGTATACTTGCGTCTTGTACTTGATATGTGGGCCTCACTCCGCTTGCCAATATTACGTAGTTAAACCTTTATTCGCCCGTAAATTAATAATAAATTATGTGATTATGATACTCGAGTCTCGCTGTTTACGGTTGCAGAAATGGCTTTACTGATTCCCGTAGAACTAATTCAACTGTCTGGGATTTCGAGAGTCTTTGATTTGTTTGCTTCTTTGTGATGACGTGATATGATAACGTAACGCGTTACAGCTAAAGTTGCCACTTTTGACACTTGACAGAACTTTTTTTTTTTTTTTTTTTATTCGTTGCAAGTTAGCCCTTGACTACAATCTCACCTGATGGTAAGTGATGATGCAATCTAAGATGGAAGCGGGCTAACTTGTTAGGAGGAGGATGAAAATCCACACCCCTTTCGGTTTCTACACGGCATCGTACCGGAACGCTAAATCGCTTGGCGGTACGTCTTTGCCGGTAGGGTGGTAACTAGCCACGGCCGAAGCCTCCCACCAGCCAGACCTGGACAAATTAAGAAAATCTCAATCTGCCCAGCCGGGGATCGAACCCAGGACCTCCGTCTGTAAATCCACCGCGCTTACCACTGCGCCACGGAGGCCGTCAAACGAACTTCGGACTGATTTTACGATCACAGACTATTTTAAATCGTGTTGCTGTCAAAATGTTTTTCGCACCGCCCGACAATACAGGATTCCTACCCGTAATTAAATTCAGTAATTAAATATTTCAATTAGGTAATCAAAGCAATTTAACTTATCACTACAGCCGAGCGTCCCGAGACGCACAAGTTTTTTTTTATCGTCTTTTTAAAAGATTACTCACTCAATAGTGGTGGTATTCTAGGTCTCTAGGTTATCTAGGTACCTCGTCCGGGGAAGTTAGGAAGTTAAAGGACTGTGATTTTGGTTTTTACGTCTGATGTTAAGCAAAGATTCAACCTACTGCGAAACGGGCTAGACGATATGATGCCTATTCATTCTTTACTTGAAGATACCTACGTTGTAGTTTAGGTCGTAGAGAAAACGAAAGCTGTAAGGGCATTCCATAACTTCGCAGTGCGCAACACAAACGACGAGCCATAACGCTTTAAACAAGTCATTACAAAACAAGTATTATTGCGATTCCTGGCAGTGTATGCCAATGCCTAAATAAGGTAGGTACAGATACAGTGTCAGGTCGCTGCATTAGACTCGGTTGATCGTCGCGCTAGACGTATCATGGTCATGAACCGCTGACACGGACGAAACTGCAAAGTTTGCAACACCTGTCTATCGGTATTTTACCGAATATACCTACTCGTAGGTACCTCTTCTTCTTGTTCCCTATCTTGTTCCTCCATCCCCATTCTACCACAGAACAGCGAGACGTCGCGACGTAAAAAATGGCATCCCTTTGTTGTCGACGTTCAGTCAACGCGCACGAAACGTTTTGCGTCAACGTTTCTAATTAGAACGGCTAACATGTGGAATGCCCTTCCGACGTCCTATGTTTCCTGGCACCTACAATTTGTGCATCTTCAAGGCAAGGGTGAATAGGCATCTTGTAGGCAAGCGCGTCTCATCTTAAACCTCATCATTGCTCACCTTCAGGCATGATTCTAGTCAAGCGCAAGCCTATCCAAGATAAAAAAAAATAAAAGAAACCACAATCACATCTACGTATACTATCTATGAGGATAGCATATACTAGTAGGTAAGCAATCTGTACACGTAACGTTAACAGGCTTACCTATACATATACATATCTCTTGGTTGTGATTGAAGATCAAAATTCATTTATATCTAGTAAGTATGCGTTGAACTAACGGTGGAATTCATAGTCGTAGTAGCGGGCCCCTAAGGGGATTATTCAGCCGCTATGTGTCGAATTCAACCCCTACGCGTTTCATAGACAAAAGAAACCCCTCATTTGACAGGAGCTGGCGGCTGACTGCTGAATTACCGATATTTGTCAGCCAAACCATCCCCTGGCATTTTTTTTTGTTGTTATTCGTGATTTATTTATTAGAAAGTGGACGTTCGGATCGTTATAAGTGAAGTTATAAACAGCGAGTTATATCAGTGCCCAAGATATATATTCGCAATTGCGTAAACCCAGTATAATACTATGGCGATATGGAATGTACGAAAGATTCTCATATTAGGCATAATATGCCCCTGTTTGATGAAGAATGAACACAGAAGACCAAGAGAGGAATACCAATACCGCTAGTATTATACATTCTAGCAGCACTTCGATTCTATGAAACGGGATGTTATCAGGTACGTACCTTTGTTCATTATCAATAATTTTTTGTTCATGAAGACGCCGCGCGGTTTCACCCTGTGTGGTTCCCATTTCCGTAAGAATATGGGGATAAAATATAGCCTATAGAGCTCGGGAATAGTGTAGCTTCCCAACAGTGAAAGAATTTTTTAAATTGGTTCAGTAGTTCCAGAGCCTATTCAAAACATACAAACAAACAAATCTTTCCTGTTTCTATTATTAGTAAAGATAAATTAGGAGTAGATATAAAACCAATTAGCCCAGTGGGTATGACCCCTGCCTTTGATTATGATGGTGTAGGTTCCCAACAGTGATAGAATCTTTCAAATCAGTTCAGTAGTTACAGATCATATTCAAAACAAACAAACAAATTTTTCCTGTTTATAATATTAGTATAGATAAATTAGGAGTAGGTCAAAATCCATATAGCCCAGTAGATATGACCTCTGCCTTCTATTCGGAGGGTGTAGGTTCAAATGCTGTCTGAAACATGCACCTCCAAATCATTTCAGTTATGTGCATTTTATGAATTTAAATGTATATCACATTTCTCATACGGTGAAGGAAAAACATTGTCTCTACATGTGTGAAGTCTGCCAATTCACATTGGGCCAGAGTGGTGGACCTTATCCCTCTCATTCTGAGAGGAGACTCATGCTTAACATACTCATGATGAAGAATTTAATTAGTTTGTTTGTAATCTAACCTATATAAATGTTAGGTATACCTATCTAGTTTTGATTTAGGAAATATACCTATAACCTACATAAATGTAACTAACATAATGTTTATTTTCAGACTGTATGTGCATTCCATCAAGCATTCTATGAAATAACAGAAATGCCACAAGTCAAGCTGTATTGATGGCACGCATAGGTATACATATAAACAACCCCGGAGGACCCTATGCACAGATTTAAAGAAACCGGCTATCATGGCAGGGAATAGCAGTGATGAGCTCTGAGAATACTGTTTTACCAAGAATACTGAGAATACTTTGGTCCTTGAAAATCCGAGTTTTCAGATCACAGTAATTGGAAGACCCACATACCTTGAAAAGTCAGCAGCATTTAATATAGAGGTAGTAGGAGTGAGTGCAGTATGTTGTAAGGTGGTCACTCACTCTGAAGTCCATAACAATAGAAAATGTATACAAATCTTAATTGAATGAAATTTATTGATTCACATCTTTAATAAAGATAATTATTAAATGTTTACTTCTGCATTTTTCATTTAAGTCTGGCCCTATAAAAATATACAATAATAACAATAAGTTATATTATGTAAATTATGTATTTATTGTTGTTATTAATTAAACTTTGTATTAAAAGGATATAGGTTTGATTTTAGAATTGCAATAAGTACTGTGTGGTTCATTATTATCAGCCCATTACCGGGCCAAGCCTACCTCCTAAATATATAATATTATGTGATCTAAAGCTTTGTGAAATGCAATTTTACCACTATTCCTAAGGATAAGCTACACTTATATTTATTTACTGCACTTACTATAAATTGTAAGAAAATACAGCATAATAGTACCTACTTGTAATTATTTCAGGTAATTATAGGTGGTTTTAAGTAAAATAAACAAATTTCCTCTTACAATATTTTTTTTATTTCAAGTAGGATTCCACATTACAAAAGTATGAAATATCAAACTACTTATATAGTAAATAGTATGCTTGGGATTTCTCTGCGTGATCGTTTCACAAATGAGGAGATCCGCAGACAAACCAAAGTCACTGACATAGGTAGCACAGCGAGTCGTGAAGCTGAAGTGGCAATGGGCAGGCCACATAGTTCGAAGAGCCGATGAAATCGCAGTGTTGGTCGAACCCCCACTAGGTGGACCGAGGGCATCAAGCGGGTTGCAGGACGCTGGACGCTGGCCCCTCGAGACCGTTGTGTTTGAAAGTCCATGCAAGACGGCTATGTCCAGCAGTGGACGTCCATCGGCTGATAATTTTGTATATGATCATGTTCGTCCACATAACTTCAATATTTTTCTAACAACTCCTTCTTGTGAGAAAGAAACTTTTTGATAAAACTGATCTATTGTACACTTGAACGAATTAAATTTTACTACGATAAATAAAAACAAAAAGTAAATGAAAATATTAGAAACTCAATTATTTTGTAAAATGTCAAAGAATTAACAAAATACGTCTCTCTGTGGTTGCGTCACAGAATTTTCAAAGATCTAATGTAAAATCATAGACAACATTTGCTTGAAACTCCAGTCACCTAGGGGCTCTCCAGTAGTTTGTTTATGAAATGCAATGAAGGATGATTCAATAGTCAGCCCCTGGGTGAATACTGAATATTGGTTTGTGGGGGATTGTTCACTTCACGACTATGAATTCCAGGGTAAGTAACGTTGAGGCCGACATAACTCAACGAGTTGCGTAGCTGCGGCTATGGGCGGGGCACATAGTTCGAAGAGCCGATGGACGTTGGGGTCCCAAAGTGCTGGAATGGCGACCCCGCAGTAGTAAGCGCAGAGTTGGTCGACCCCCCACCAGGTGGACTGACGACATCAAGCGAGTCGCAGGGATTCACTGGATGCAGATGGCTCAGTATCGTGATGTTTGGAAGTCCCTACAAAAGGCCTATGTCCAGCAGTGGGTCCATCGACTGATATGATGATGATGATGATGATGAAACATAAAGTTTGATTATTAGTAAACAGTCTACATGGAATCATTTTGTCTCAAATCAAATGCTCAAGTGCTAGAGAGAGCAAACTGCAAGCGCGAGCTGATGACGACTGCAATGAGGCGGGAGGTTGCATTTTTTGGTCATCTGCAAAGAGGACCCCTCTACTCGGATTACCACCGCTCAGAAGGCGGATTAGGTAGATAAATACTAGGGTAGGTATAGGCTTGACAAGTTCATTGGTGACACTCCCATGATAAGCGGGTGTGGTGAGCCAAGGAGTTCGCTTTACATAAGACTGGCTGTCTCATCGCGTGTTTATTATGTACTATTAATGGGGATGATGACTAGGTTTGAATGTATTGATTTTTATGATACATTCGACTAAATAGGGTCAATGTTAACTAATTTATACATAAAAAGCATAGATTGTCTGGATATTTGCAAAATAAATGAGATTATAAAATTACAAAATCTATTAAAAATTCATACAGTTTTAGCTTCCTTACATTAAATGTGACAGTTTTTAATAAATGAACTATAAACATAAACGCACAAATAACAAAGATATTAGTAATTTTGTTTGAACGCACATACAAATCTAACGATCATTACATTACCTACGACGTCATTAGTTCGTTAATTTATTTTCTCTCGTTCTCTTAATTTATATACAATTTAAAAAACTGTCATCATCCCTATTATTGGAATATATTATGTTATAACCTACGGGCGTCTTATTCCCAAGTAATTAAAGCAAGCATTGAGACTAGTGCCAAACAGGCGACGGGGGGAAGGACTGCGCGGGTATGAAGTCGTGCGCCCGGGGTACCGCTACCCCCCTCCCAGCCCAAGCGGACCATCGAAGTGTTACGGACGATATACCAAGCTTTAGTACGTAGGTACTATTAGGAATCAAGACACAGATCTCAGAAAAACGTTCAGAAGCTTAGAATACAGATTATTTTTTCAATAAAAACTCTGTCGCCATTTCAGCACCTTATTAAGGATGGTAGAAACTAATTACTATTCATGGTACTTTGAACCAAAATAGCCGTGAGAGCATAGGTCAATTGCATTATTTATAAAAAGCGTTTCGAGATATTATAATGACCTCCTTAAACCTTTAACCGCGGGTTAGGTTTTTGTGTATAAAAATGGAAGAAAACCCGGCATTAATCCGTCGGCATGAGCGCGGCGCCGCGGGGGGCTGGCAGGTGCTGCGCTGGTGTGGCTACAGTAAAAAATTGAGAAAAAACATTTCGATAAGATGAAATTATATTTTGTTGCGTTTGGTGCCGTATGTTTTGTGATTTCTGTATGTATATGGTTATAATGTTGACTATTTATTCTATTTGTTACTTTATTTATATTTCAGGTATATGCATTTTTACATATAGGTACCAGCGGCGAAGAGTCCATACAGGCGGATTCATAAATATATATTGTATGAGAAACCGGAGTTTGTACGTACCAAGCGGTATGAATTTATTTTCTTTGGGCAGGCTAATTCAAGCTAATTCACTATCTTTGAAATTTGTTAGTTGACATACCTTGCCATCCCTTGCTTACTGGTGGTTAACCTCTGTAACCTACCTCCCAAGGCAACCATAATTCAAACATGCCATAGTTACCTATTTCCCATCTATACCTATAGGATATTTCACTGCCTCCACGAGATTATGTCATATATGTTAGTTACTTAGGGGGTTATTTCAATTACATTTAGCATTTAAAACATAACAGGGGACCATACAAGCTTCACAGTCATAGGTACATTGACGGAGATCCCGGAGCATCCCAATATGCACTGAGGGTGGCCAGTTTTCCCCCCCGAAAAAAAAAAAAGGTACATTGACTGCTACTGGTTTTTCCATTCCATAAAGGAATCCAAATCTTAAAAAAAAATACGCCTCGGCGCGCGCGCGGGCGGCCGTATCCAATCGCTCAGAGTACGATTACTTCTTATTTTCTGTGTATTTCGCTTCTTCGATGATTCACACGCCGATTATACCGTACCTACGTTGGTTGTTGGTTTAGGTATATACCTAATCGAAGCTATGCGTTCTGAATGGCGATGGCTGACGATGACTCGTACAAGCGTTTCATCTCTTTTGCTGCTTCCGCTTTTCCTTGCAGTTCCTGCATTCTGTAAAGTTACAGCGATGTGACATCGCTCTTTTCCATGGCAACTTCGTTTTTATCATCATCATCATTATCAACCCATATTCGGCTTACTGCTGAGCTCAAGTCTCCTCTCACAATGAGAGGGGTTAGGCCAATAGTCCACCACGCTGGCCCAATGCGGATTGGCAGACTTCACACACGCAGAGAATTGAGAAAATTCTCTGGTATGCAGGTTTTCTCACGATGTTTATCCTTCACCGGTTAAGACACGTGATATTTAATTTCTTAACTGCACACAACTGAAAAGTTGGAGGTGCATGCCCCGGACTGGATTAGAACCCACATCCTCCGGAATCGGAGGCAGGGGCCATATCCACGGGGCTATCACGGGTACCACGGCACTTCGTTGTTAGTGACATTTTATTTTTGGCCTCTTATAGATGATAAAGTAGAAATTCTAATAAAACTTGTTACAGGCGATATTACATCGACGAGTATAAAATAGCGGAATCACACCCCTGGACTCTCAGCCATAGTCAGAAGCACATCGCGTACAAGCGTATTGCCTCTTTGCTCCAACAACGTGATATTTAGAAAAACGCTATTTCACAGGACATTTTTTATTTATAACTTTCCAAAACTTTTCGTGTCAAAAATAATGTTTTCAAGGATTATATTTTTAAATTTACTTAATAAACACATCAATTTAGAAACGAAAATTTTATGTAAATTAAATAATGGAATCCTATAAAATTGTCTCAGAAGATTCACGTCATTGATACATACCAGTAGCGAAGGATGGAATCTACATGAAATATGAAAGTAAGCGGTCACAAAGAAAAGGAAATTCTTGTAGCATGATACAAACTCCGGTTTCTCATATATCATATACAGTACAACGATGAATTGTCATATACAGTACGACGATGAATGCTTGGATTTTTAAAGGTAACCCGGCGGGAATCGGCTTACATGAATTTCGCCGCTGATACCTTCCTATATCGGCGTACCGCGAACCCCCGCCTCCTATGAACCCCCACTATAATTACTGCACAGTGCATTGACATTCTGACACTTTCGTTATAAACGATATGAGTTAAAAGGTTAATTTTGTTACCTAATAAAAAAAACATGCATTCTTTCCCTTTTCTAGTAATTACAATTTACCCAATTACTTAATTAAAAAAAAAAATTAGTAAAATCAATAAATCAATTATTAAGTAGGTACTAGCTGACGCCGCGCGGTTTCACCCGCGTGGTTCCCGTTCCTGTAGGAATATAGGGATAATATATAGCCTATAACCTTCCTAGATAAGTGGGCTATGTAACACTGAAACAACTTTTCAAATCGGACCATTACTTCCTGAGAATTGCTCATTCAATCAAACAAACAAAGAAACTCTTCAGCTTTATAATATTATTAGGTATAGATTATTGGCATAAAAATGTTTTTTTTTTCATGCTCGCTTGAATGGACTTGATTGGATTCAATTATTCTTTCTTTTCTTTTTTTTCTCTTAGGAGTACAAAAGGTGTAACCCCAGCACATCGGGCCCCATCAGTCACGGATCGCGTGCGGGTGCGATGCAAATTAAGTACTTAGGTCGAACATGGAGTCCCGACCCTAACTGCAGTGTACTGAGGTGCCCTCATTCACAGCCATTGCGACTACAATATTTGCTTACAGGATATTAAAAAGTCGGTTGTCTGTAATGTCTGTTTACTGACGATAGTTGAACGTGAAAACGTCATAAGAAAATACTGATGGAATGGTTGCATTTTTCAAAAGAAAATCTTGTTGAGAAATACTGTTTAATAATCTTCATAGACCAGAATATACTTTATTGTCAACCCTAGAGCGAGAGAACGACGCATGACGTCATCTTTTTTCGAGTTTGCATCTATCTGGCTTTATAATATAAGACGTTATCACGTCAAAATAAGATTTTTTTTTTCCAGATAGCCCAGTGGATATCTCTGCCTTCAATTCCAGCAAAGAGTCGAATCCAGTCCGAAGCATGCACCTCCAACATTTGAGTTATGTGTATTTTAAGAAATTAAATGTCATCACGTGTCTTAGACGGTGAAGGAAAACATTGGAGGAATTGCCAGACTTCTCACAGGAAGAAAATTCTGGCAATCCGCATTGGGCCAGCGTGGTGGACCATTGGCCAATTACAATGATCACAATGGCTATTACAATGATTATTTCGGGATATTTCGGATTTTCTGCATGAAATTTCAGGATCATGGGGCACATGCGTCAGGACAAGTATCGGATCATGCAGCGTCATCATCATCATCATCATCATATTATTTATATTATCCCCGTATTCCTACGGTAATAAGTAAGCTAAGTTCATTGACATGAGCGGCAACTCTACCGACGACCGCAGTCGACTGCAGTCAGCGAGGTCTCGGCGGCAGCCAACGGCAGTCGACTGCAGTCGGCAACGTCTCGGCGGCAGGCGACGACGTCGCCGACTGCAGTCGACTCTCGATGGCGGTTGCCGACTGCAGTCGTGTCGGTAGAGTTGCCGCTCATGTAAATGAACTTAGCTTACTTATGAGTAGGTATACCTATAATATTATAGTTCAGGTACGACTGTGTATCGACGTTGTACCTACCGCTTATGATTATTATCATCGGATCCAGTTCAAATAACGCATCCTCAGTAAAATACCGTTGATTTGCAATATTTAGGTATTAGCCACGTAATGGTGACTGGATACCTTCTCCAAGTGCGTACTATGACGCAAACGTACTCCCGAACTGTTTACGATGCACTAATGCCCCACTTCGCACATTATTATGTATCCAATATACACGTTGTGAAATACGAAATGGTTTCTATTAACCGCTTTATTTTGGGTAACGACCTACGCTGGCAACACTGTCCAATTAATATTATTGAGAATAACAATATTCGGCCGCTTTGGTGTGTCAAACAACACTGAGTCAACCGTTTTACACGCTCGCTGCGATGTAGGGTACAAGTGACCCATGAGAAGTAATATTTTCTCACACGTTACATAAAAACAAAATTACTTATTAATTTATAATTTACCTATTAAGCCTCTATGTAAATACATAAAATAATTCAAAATAAATAACGAATGTTGAATTTTTGAATTTAATATCAACAATACAAAATAAATAATTGCATTAGATAAAGTAAAAATACTTAACATTTTACGATTATTATTTATTTATACTGTATTTTTACTAATAATTATAATAAAGTGAAGTTATAACCTAGGATAATAAACAATGTCCTACTTGAGGTAGAGAGAAGAAAAGATACGGCTAATTTGCACCCTATCCATCCATCTATGGTTAAAAAACCCGAATCGGTTATGCACACGGTAATTAGAGAGAGAGAGAGATCCAGACTAAATTTTAATAAATTAAATTGTTTTTCATGTCAACCTTGCGTCAAAGTCGCTGACATAACATTTTGTAGATATCCCGTCATACATAAAGAAAAAGATTTTTGATATCATTAGATTGATTATTGATTGATTTGATTTGATGAACAATTAATTCCTGATGCTAATTGTTGAAAACCTTGTGATAATTTACACAGTATTTTATGGAATTTGTCCCAAACTCAGTCAGTCAGCAAGTCAGCATAAAAGTTTAATTTATTTAATCAATATTGACTACGGGTCAAAAAGACCTAAGTGAGGTATTTTTACCCTTGCCATACCAGCTCACACTGACAGTGTTAGGTCCAAATAGATAAATAGATGGGAATAGAGCTGTTTGGATTACGTACATGAAATATAACAATTAATTGTTAGAAATAGCTACAATAACTGTCAATTCATGCAAATTGTTAAATTATCAACGTGGAATCAAAGTTATGTATTTTGAAATGGGCAAATTATGTTCCCGTTAGGTACCTACGTATTGCTGAATAAAACTATGTCTAATAAAATTTTGTATGTAGTGTGCCTATATTTAATTCTGTGGTAATACGTGGTAATACTTTGTTTATTTATTTATTTATTTTTAAGAAAAATCAACAGCCAATTACAGATTTTCCATAGTTAGAACAATTTATAAAAAAGCACAATCTGAGAATACATTCAGGAAAAGGAAATAATAAAAAAAGAGAAAAAAAATCACATTAAAACGTATGTATGAGTGTACGTTGGTATGAGAAATTGTGTGTGTGTGTGTGTGTGTGTGGTTGAGTGTGGTGTGTGTGTGTGGGTGTGTGTGTGTGTGAAGACGGTGTGTGCTAAGTAATTAACTATTTAGTTTCCGCTAGATGTCGCTTAAAAGTCTTTTTTGAATATCGGAATATGTCAATTTGTGTTCTTAGTAAAGATTTTTCTTTTATGTGGCACTTGGAATAACGTCTTTCGGCGGAGTCGAGAAGGAGCTGCTAATTAAATTAAGTTTTGATAACAAGTGAGGACTATCAATATGCCCATTTTATTGTAATGTAAAATTATAGTACATTTTTTTGTGTGTGTAAACTAAAGTGCTTATTTATTTATTTATTAAAACTAAAGGGTCAGCACAGCAGAAATGTGCCTATTTAACTATTATTTAGCGATACAGGAGGCGTGTTACATCGAAACCTGTTTACCATCTACACACCAATGCGCCTAGTCTGTCCATCGTCTGTTTGTATAGGTAGAGTATCTTTAATTTTTTTGGTTCTAATTTCAAAAACGAAATATATAGGCCAACTCGATAAGTACATAACTTAGTAAGTTATTCATATACGAGTATTACACAGTTATATTTCTGTTCCTTACAAAACAGGTAAGTATAACAGAATCTCTAAAGATTACTATTAGCACCTAGGTAGGTAGCAAAAATCTATCTCATAATCACAGTTACATAAACCATCTTAAAAATACAATCTCCTTTTTAGTCACAAGTGACGCAATAAAACAACAACCTACCTATTTCTGAACGTTCGCCTTCGATCCGCAGTTTGTTGACGGAGCGCGCGAAATTATCCAGATTTCGCGCGCTTTTGTTTACCAGCTGTCAAAAATACATTTACCATAGACAACATTCACTGCTGATTGATTTTTTTTTTATAAGGAAGGAAATACTTTTCGTATAATTATATTTTAGTGTTTACTGTGTATGAACATCATAATACCTCTAAAGGTATAGCTTAGAGCAGGTTGTAGATATATATCTGCGAGTACATAGTGTATTTTAAGAAGTTTTTTTGAAAAATCCTTACAAAATAGATACCTATTCGACTATTATTACCATTATTAGATTAAATTAAATTATGACGTAATCCTGACCTTTCAAAAGTGCTAGTAAACTGAGCCTAATTGAATTAAATGAATTTTGAATTTTTGAATTTTATTCCTCTGATGGTACTTATCGAACGCATACGGTAGTAAGAGTTCATTTACACGAACAGCACGATGGCAACTGCAACTCAACAACGCAAAGGACCCCTGTAGTCCGGTGGCTCTATTTATACTAATATTATGAAGCTGAAGAGTTTGTTTCTTTGTTTGTTTGAACGCGCTAATCTCAGGAACTACTGGTCCTATTTGTAAAATTCTTTTAGTGTTACATTACCCATTTATCGAGGAAGGCTATAGGCTACTTTGTATTATTTATCCACTAAGCCGCATTGCAGTATCGTGTCTAAACCAATCTACATTTATGCCTCTCCTGTAGGTACGAGGCCATTTTAAAATAAGCTGATAATGATAATGATATAAGTATAAGTTATTCTACCTTTTCATGGTTTTACTAATATGTACTTTGATCCTTTGGTTGCATTGTAAGGATTATTTTTAACACTCTACAACGCACAGATGAATAAAACTTTTAGATAAATACATTTGTAGGAAATTATCTAATCAATTAAATATTTAGAAAGCTCTATCTAAACAAATAAAAATTAATCATCAGCGAAAATAGATAGAATAACCCAACCAAATCACAGCTTAGCTTCTTATAAATCATAAAAGTTTTTATATCAAATGTTTTCATAAAAAGATACCAAGTTACCAACTATCTTAGTTACACTGCCTTATCTGTGATCCCTAACTAAACAAACAAACCACAGAACATAAGGCGGTTGACATTCCAACCTCCTTTGAATACTTCCAGCCTGATAACACATCTTACCTCTAATCGAACTAACCGATCGAACTCCTACTAACCACGATCTATTTTACCATTTGAAAAACTAAATAATCCAATTCGTAACCTTATTACTTTGCATTAAAGGTGGGGTTACAGAAAATATGATTTACAAAGTTTAGATAAAGTTAAAACACTCAACATTCCTGGTTGTCGATTCAGGATGACTCAATTTGAACGAATTTATCTCTCATAACTCTACGTATAAGATGATTTTGACTGATTAATAATTCTCGCTACCAGGTATTATTAAAATGTTTTTTTTTTAAAAATTCAAACAAAAGATAAAAGGTACTTTTTTAAATTAAACGAAAACAATTTCTTTAGTCATTGATCACTGCCAATTCCAAAATACTATAAAGAAAAAAAACAGTCCATAGATTGTAGTAAATTAGAAATAAGTAGTAGTTTGTAAATACACCTAAAAATAAGTCGATATAGAAACTATTGAGCAGTCATCATTAATATCATTCGCTGACATTCTAATTCTAAACTCGCGCCTTTTTCAAACGCGGCACGCCAAACATTCTTGCCCATAGACAACCATTACTCAAACTGTCAAATGCGCAAAGAACTGTCAATGAGCTATCCATAACGCTGTCAATGGCCGCCGGTAGCCGAATTTGAAAATGGAACTTGACAAGGACAATGGGATGGAATCACCTCAGGCGCACTGATGTATTGTGACGTGTTGCCAGATTTTGATTAACTACCCGACAAGTGACGTATTGTCAAAACGTATAATAGAGTTGGTGAGTTCAGGAATTAATCGATGTCCGCATTAACGTAATACGGGCGTCCCTCGTTCATCACTGATAAGTTGCGGTTAAAAATCGGCCAAATAAAGCGGTTGGCAGACAACAATGGCGGAACATTTGAATTGAATTCCTTCCTGTTTGTTTTTTTTTATTACAAGTAGGTACAACATTTTATCGTTCTGAAATCATTCACTGAGTGGAAACGGACAGTGAATGATACGATTATTTTTGTTTAATTTGCCACAATAAATTACATTATATATACTTACATTATTATCTACTTGGGCAACTATCTACCTACATCGAAACATCCATACAAACTTTCGCGTTTATAATATTAGGTTAGGATGAGAAACCAGAGTTTCTATCAAGCGGTATGAATTTTCTTTTTTTTTTGAGACGGCTTACCTTCGTCTAAATTCCATCATTTTAGGCGAGCGCCGGTCAATGGATTGAGTTAGTTAAATATTTCATAGCACAGAGTTTTATTATTAACCCAGGGGCCATAAAGCAGGGCTAAGTCTGCGTAAAAGGGGGAGAGTAAGGGAGGGATCCATGGCCTCGAACCTAGGACCTCATGGAACGTAGCCGATCAAATTAACCCATCATCCCAGGAAAGACATAAAAGGATAGACGAAGCCAATACTAATAAGAAGAGCGTGTGTAAAGTCTGCCATTACCCAAGTTACATTTTGTTTATTAAAACTAACTCAAAAATTACATTTTATACAATGAACGGATAAATAACAGATTATATCAAGTAATGACCATTATCCTAAGTTCAGTAGCTCTAGTGACAATTACACTCCAATTCTAACTCAAACACTTACAAAATAAGGTTTATATTAGCATAGAACACGAATTATTAAACGGCATTATCTTCGACGATAGCGCGATTTAAATTTCGAATAACTCGCGCGCGCGCAGCTTGCCCGCACCTGCGGTCTCTACTGTCCGCCATATTTTTAATTATTATCGACATTTACGCGAATGTATTGCAGGTAGGTACTTTGTCACTAAAAAGTTTAACATAATCGAATAATGTGGGCGTGTCACACTCACATTCGTCACAGTACTTAGTCAACCTAACCCGCCCGCTACGCGCACGAGTGGTGTGGGAAGTAGCGAGGGAAGTTAGCAAAGACGTCGTATGGCCACGTTACTCGTCGCGCACCTAGCTACCTTACCTTACAATACAATTGAATTATTTTATAACAAAATCTATAAAATAAAAAAAATTAAAATTAAATGCTTAATTAAAAAATTAAACAAATGATTCTAGGAAAACACCTGATGATACCTAAACATGACTTAGGTACAACGCGAAACCATCCATATTGTGGGCCATCTTTTTTTTTTACTTGGTAAAATTACTGAACATCGTGAAGGTTTCTCCCATAACCTTAACAGACACGCCATACGTGAAGGTAAATGCCAAAATCATCTTTTCGGCCCCACATTTCTTAGATACAGGTAACCAATGATGTTAAATACTGTTAGATGTGTTAGGTACTAACGTATGAAAAATGAGGCGCTTAAAAGAGGAAATTTCCACGTCTCAATTTTAGTTGTGGTCAACAAAGAACGTTATTTAAAACAAATAATACCTAAATATTGTCTACAATGTCAAATTGAGTGTTCAGGAAGTGTAAAAATTATAGATACATAAATATATAATGCAATTAAAGACAAAATTGTGCATGTGTGCGCTCAGTTTTGTAGCCTATTATTCGGATCACTTTTTGCGGTGATTTTGTAGGGATGTAACCGATCTATAGTATAAAATTAAATTATCATTGTAGGTAGGTATTTAATGCTTTAATAAAAAAAGGTATTAGTTTCATGTTTATACCACTCAGGTACTTAAGTAGGCTATGCAAAATAAGTACCTACATAGCCTACCTAAGTAAGTTTTAATGTTATTAATATTAAAATACAAAGAAATATAGTACTAAGTAAATTGAACTAAAAATAACTTGCAAACGATCGAGTGTTAATTAAAGGACGTCATTAAAAAAAGTAACTTTTGAATTTCGAAGCGAGTCGGCCATGTTGATTGAACAAAAGGGCGCGCATTGCAATTTGTCAGCCGAGGGCGTACCGAACAGCGTAATTGGTGGTCAAGGGACGATAAAAAAGGGCTTTGTTTATATGAGGCTTAACGGCATACGCCCATGTCGTTTATTTACCTGTGAACAGTAACTACTATGTTATATTCGTACCTATCTATCAATCTATGGTTACTCTCATAAAGGGTATAGTTTAAGTTTTTGAACGTAGTTTCTAATTTAAAAAAAAGGATTTAGATAGGAAAAATTCTAATTAGAAATTTTCTTGCAAGATTTTGTTAGTCTTGTTTGAAATTCGAATGTGATACATATCTACTGGATATTATAGCATTGGAAAATAATGGATTTGTTGTAGATAATAGGTAAGCAAAGCAAAGCAAAGCCGTGATAGCCCAGTGGATATGACCTCTGCCTCCGATTCCGGAGGGTGTGGGTTCGAATCCGATCCGGGGCATGCACCTCCAACTTTTCAGTTGTGTGCATTTTAAGAAATAAAATAGCACGTGTCTCAAACGGTGAAGGAAAACATCGTGAGGAAACCTGCATAACCGAGAATTTTCTTAATTCTCTGCGTGTGTGAAGTCTGCCAATCCGCATTGGTCCAGCGTGGTGGACTATTGGCCTAACCCCTCTTATTCTGAGAGGAGACTCGAGCTCAGCATTGAGCCGAATTTGGGTTGATAATGATGAATAGGTAAGGAGATAGCTACGTAGATACGCAGATAGATAACTACTAGGTACGTAGCCCTAACTGATTGGCCTAGATAGGCCTACTTTGATTGTGATTAATTAATTATTATTACCGGTATGATGACTAGGTTTGAATATATTGATTTTTATGATACAGTCGGGTAAATAAGGTTGTGTTAACTAATTTATACATAAAAAGCAAAGATTGACTGGATATTTGCAAAATAAATAAGATTATAAAATTTCAAAATCTACTAAAAATATTTTATCGTAATTAGATGAAAATTCATACAGTTTTAGCTTCCTTAAATTAAATGTGGCATTTTTTAATATGTGAACTATAAACATAAACGCAGAAATAACAAAGATATTAGTAATTTTGTTTAAACGCCCATACAAATCTAACGATCATTAATTGCCTGGACGTCATAAGTTCGTACCATTTTGTATGGAGCGTTTTTCAGGGATCCGCGCCAGCGCTGCAAATCTGACCCTTTAAATCCCTGTAGCTCCGAAAGTAATGATCGCAGATACCCTGTTACTTTTAGAAATTTGCTTTACTATTAGCATACTCTTGATTTATATACAATTTAAAAAACTGTCATCATCCCTATTGCATTAAAACAGTATATATTCCCAGTGGGACCCCATTTTTATTTGCACCAGGGACCTTGGTTACCTAGCTTCGACACTGATGCCAACTCGCATTAAAGCAGTTTGACAAGAGTTACATCGACGTATCGCCTGCAGTCTCCACTTCAGATTAGCTATAATTTAATGTAAATTATTATTTATGAATTAAATCACTCTTGTACCATCATCCTTAGCGTACTGTTGTGCGTTTGCCACTTTAATAGGGATGATGACAGTTTTTTAAATTGTATATAAATTAAGAGTAGGTATGCTAATAGTAAAGCAATTTTGTAAAAGTAACAGGGTATCTGCGATCATTACTTTCTGAGCTACAGAGATTTTAAAGCGCTGCCGCGGATCCCTGAAAACGCCCCATACAAAATGGTACGAACGTATGACGTCGTAGGCAATTAATGATCGTTACATTTGTATGGGCGTTTAAACAAAACTACTAATATCTTTGTTATTTCTGCGTTTATGTTTATAGTTCATGTATTAAAAAATGTCACTTTTAATGTAAGGAAGCTAAAACTGTATGAATTTTCATCTAATTACGATAAAATATTTTTAATAGATTTTGAAATTTTATAATCTTATTTTTTTGCAAGTCAATCTTTGCTTTTTATGTATAAATTAGTTAACATTGACCTTATTTACCCGAATGTATCATTAAAATCAATATATTCAAACCTAGTCATCATCCCCATTTTCTGTATTACTTCTATTTTCTAAATTAAAATCAATTATTTTTAAAAAGCAAGTTACCGCATCCCGTTCATTAGTCTGAACTCTCGATCCCATCTCCTACTCATCAAGAGAGCCTACTCCCTCCTAGCCTAATAGTAGAGTAATAAAATAAGCCGAATATGACCTTTTCACACAGTAACTATGTCTAGCATCTGCTACAGAAGGCACCTCCGCCATTTATGACTTTTATGGCACGCGAATATTTAGTTATCGAATACCAATAAAGCAGATGTTCTCGAATCATTTATACCTACATCAGTTCAATTTCTCATACGTTCGGCCACCTGTAATTATAAGTTATTGCATACGTGAACACATCTGCGATATTTATTATTACTTTGTTTATTTTAAAGGTTGCAGATATTTGTTAATGTACTGATGATAGGTAGGATAAAAGACAATTTGTAACTTTGGAGACATTTGGCTACAAAATCCTACCTATGAACCTTTAATGGAACGAGATCCGGCATAAGAAAAATAACCTCGTGTGTTATTTATTTGGGATACGAAATAAATGATAGAAAATTTGAAAATTCACATTGACACATAGGTTGCCTTGTGAAATTGCTTCCTATACTTGTCTGATAGAATAACTTCTAATTATTAATATTAAT
Organism: Bicyclus anynana; assembly: GCF_947172395.1. Taxonomy (NCBI): domain Eukaryota; kingdom Metazoa; phylum Arthropoda; class Insecta; order Lepidoptera; family Nymphalidae; genus Bicyclus; species Bicyclus anynana. The sequence goes on along the minus strand of NC_069103.1, from coordinate 13,113,479 downwards.
GGGTAATAACTAATGTTCATAGCTAAGTCAGTAAATGCTCAAATATTAAAAGTAAGACCAAGCTCACCTAATAAAGTGTTCATCTTTGTAGGAACACTCTCCAAAAATAAAGGAGTGTATAGACGCGTCTGCAATACGAATAATACCTAATGGTAGAGCAATGGATTTTGACTTTGCAATGCTCTTGAGATATTGATTTGTCAATTTCACAGCTATAAAATATACGGAAAACATAAAGTCATATTGGTTTGCAAATGCCATAATATCCGCTCTATTCAACTATTAAATATCTGGACCATATTAACGGCAATTTAAATAAATGTCTGTGTTTAAGCTACTCGTTAGAGTTTTATATCGATAAAACGAATTAAGGCGCGGTTAAATTGACACAAACGCTCAATAACGTTCCACATTTTCAAATATCGAACGTCATTATCGATATTTTTTAATCTACTGTGATAATGTAGTCTATGTACATATGTTTTCTGTGTCTATGCTACTGTTTATTTAATATTTAGCTGTAGGTACTTACATAAAGCAACGCTGAGAACCAATCTATGGACGTTGGTCATTGGGGTCTTATGATAGTGACGGTCGACCCCCACTGTTGGAATGAGGACCTCCAGCAAGTCTCTGCGGCTGGCTGGACCGTGATTTTTGGAAGTACCTAGCAATGATGTGGAGACCTACCTTTTGCCGTGGAGACCCTTGGGCCCAGCGCCGGACCGAGGTAAATTTTAGAATGGAGCGAGATCCAATTATGGCGCCTTTTCTGTTTGCTCCTAACATTATATACTAGGGACGTTTGAAAAGTTCGTAGCCTAACGTATATCGGAATGTCATACATTTTTAACCGACTTCAAAAAAAGTCCCAGGTTAAAATCAACGCACTCCCTGCACCATAGGTAAAGAAAGACGCCTCAATTAGAAGTAAATTCACGCACATCGCGTTCATCTCTTCGCTTTAAATATAGACGATCGAAAAGAAATAAATTTCTTTTCGATCTTGTCTTTACCATTTCGGCGCCCCCTAGGATTTGGCGCCTGGAGCGACCGCTCCGTTCGCCGTATGGACGGTCCGGCCCTGCTTGGGCCATGAGTCGCAGTGCCAAAAAGTTTTACCGAATCATTTCACCGCGGCTAGTTGCCTCGACTGGTGACAGAAGGGCTGGCTCATTTTTTGCGAAAAGGATCAGCCTGGCTGTCCAGCGCGGAAATGCAGCCAGTATTCTTGCCACCATTCCACGTGGGCATGATTTGTATAGTTATTAGGATAAGTTAGCTTAAGTTCCATATTGTATTCTTTCGCAACGATGTTAAATACTTACTGTAAGATGTGTTACTAGGTCATGAAAAATGAGGCGCTCAAAAGAGGAAATTTCCACATCTCAATGTTAGTTGTGGTTAATAACGAACGTTATTTTTAACAAATAATACCTAAATATCGTCTACAATGTCCAGTTGTGTGTTCAGGAAGTGTAAAAACTATATATTCATAAATATATAATGGAATTAAATACAAAATTGTGCATGTGTGCGCTTAGTTTTGTGGCCTATTATTCGGATCACTTTTTGCGGTGATTTATTAGGGACGAAACAGAGGGCCTACTGGCAGTTTGATACTGTTACTGTCACGTAACGTAAACGCGAATTTCTAAGGAATTGAAACAGCGCCATCTAGTGGCACTACTGCGCAACTGTTTCAATTCCATATAAATTTTACGTCAACGTGATAGTAGCAGTATCAAAATATTGAAAACTCCCACTAGGCACACTGATCTACAGTTTTAAAAGACTAGCCTATTCCGGCTTTATTTTCAAATAGTCAAACAGAGCACAGATAACAAAAAAACTGACCGTTTTTTTTTTAAATTAGGCATGCACTGGCTATCTGCGGTCGACATCTAACCGGCGGCGCGGCAGCAGTAAATTACGGCAAACTGGAGCGTTGCATTGTATGCAGATCGCAAATGCCGAGAGACGCATCTCCGTTCTGATTTGCATCAACTTTCGGCGGGAAATTTGCAAGCTACTTAACGATATTGAACACTGTAGCGTATACTTAACTTATAATTCTACTTAAAATGTTTTTTCTTCAAGATAACAAACCCGCTTCCATCTTAGACTGCATCATCACTTACCATCAGGTGAGATGAAGAAGAAAAATAACCGATGCCACGTAGGTATAGGCTAACCAAGGAATCTAGTAGAAATATAATAGAAATACTATTGTTAAACCACTTTAATAAATATAGGTCGTCGTCATCAACCCATATTCGGCTCACTGCTGAGCTCGAGTCTCCTCTCAGAATGAAAGGGGTAAGACCAATAGTCCACCACGCTGGCCCAATGCGGATTGGCAGACTTCACACACGCAGAGAATTGAGATAATTTCCTCCGGTGTGCAGGTTTCCTCACGATGTTTTCCTTCACCGATTGAGACACGTGATATTTAATTTCTTAAAATGCACACAGCTGAAAAGTTGGAGGTGCATGCCCCGGACAGGAATCGAACCCACACTCTCCGGAGGCAAAGGTCATATCCACTGGGCTATCACGGCTCTCTAAAACATATATATGTAATATAAATATAGGTACATAATCGGAATTTTAACTACAGAACAGAAAGATACAAATTCAATATGATATAATCAGTCTCGTCGGAAAAATCTAGATTATAAATGGAGTCTATTTTTAATGATTGTTGTATGTATATATCATCTTTACCTCCAAATATCTCTTTATCGTGACATTTAGGGGTAACATGTTACTTGACATTTTTTGTTTGTCCTATCTTCGATGTTTATTCTGTATTGGAAAAATTAAAACATCAATGAGTCCATTATGCCCTCAGACCAATTATTGTATAGGACCTGCCTCGCTAGACGTTACTTTTCTGCCAAAGTATATGATCAACGATCTAACGCTATTATAAAAAATGTCTACAAAGAATCGATGTTTCATAGTTGTAATTGAATTCGTCGGTTAAAGAGCTGCTTAAAAATACATTTTTACGTAGTTGAATGGTGTAAAAAACGGGCAAGAACTTCTAGTTTAGTATAAGATATGCACCAAATCCAAGCTCGTTTTGTTCGGAAAATGACAGACAATTTTGTTCGTGAATATGGGTGCAATACTGGTCCTTCTATAATTGGTCTGAGATTATGCCAGTCTTTAAGCAAAAAAAGTTTAAACCATAAATAATTAATAAAAACATAAGTCCATTTTAAAAAAAGTGTAACTAGCTTTCATCCTAGCCTAGCCTAGCCTAGCTATTCATCATTAAGGTTTTAATGCGGCATGAATGTTAAATCGCTTGGCGGTACGTCATTGCTGATAGGGTGGTATTTAATCACGGCCGAAGCCTACCACTAGACAAAAATATAACAGAAGAAAAGTACCAGTAAAAAACTACTAGAAGACCAAACCTAGTCCATTCAGACTTCATTCCACCCTTCAGCCACTGAGCTATAGAGGTGTTTAATAATAATAATTTAAATTATTTATAGCGTGTAAACGTCGATAAACCCGCGCCGCCCACGACCCACCGCCCATATTTCATTTGCCCACAATTACAACCATTAAACGGGGCGCAGCCTTAGCGCAACTCTTTGATATCTTTCCCCCCATTTTTAGGGTTCCGTAGATAAAGCTGAGAGCCGTGATAGCCCAGTGGATATGACCTCTGCCTCTGATTCCGGAGGGTGTGGGTTCGAATCCGGTCCGGGGCGTGCACCTTCAACTTTTTAGATGTGTGCATTTTAAGAAATTAAATATCACGTGTCTCAATCGGTGAAGGAAAACATCGCGAGGAAACCTGCATAGCAGAGAATTACCTTAATTATCTGCGTGTTTGAAATCTGCCAATCCGCATTGGGCCAACGTGGTGGACTATCGGCCTTACCCCTCTCATTCTGAGAGGAGACTCGAGCTCAGCAGTGAGCCGGATATGGGTTGATGACGTAAGGTAAAGCTAAAGGAAATAAGATCAGTTCGTTGTTCGTCAAGATCTTTTTTCTCCGGAACACGTAAAGGTTATTAGTAGGTAGGTACAAATTTATACCAACTACTGAGGTCTATAATCCCTCGGAGTTGTGATCAAACCTTTAAGTCAACATAATCATAAAAAAATTCATACATTACAGCTAACCGCAGTACTCCTTTTTGGAAATCATGGTTTAAGACATACAGGGTGGTCGGGGAGTTGACGTTCAAAGCTATGGATGCCTTGTAACGAGGAGTATCCGAATCACCCCCATGTATATTCTACGACTAGCTGGCACCGCGCTGTTTTACCCGCGTGGTTCTCGTTCCCGTAAGAATACGGGGATAATATATAGCATATTGCCTTCCTCGATAAATGGGCTATCTAATACTGCAAGAATTTTTAAAATCGGACCAGTAGTTCTTGAGATTAGCGCGTTCAATCAAACAAACAAACAAACAAACAAACTCTTCAGCTTTATAATATTAGTATAGATTTTGCTTAGTTTAGGAGATAGAATTTTTTCTATGATTTGAGTTGTGTTGTATATCCCGTTCTTTCGCAAAGGGAATTAAAAATCTATAGGGTAGTTTCCCGTTGACTTAGAATTATGAAATTTGGCGTTAGGCAATACGAGATATTAGTAGTAAAAGTCTTTGAACAGTCTAAATCCTAAAATAACCTGATAAATCTTTCAGTATTGTGATATAGTACAGAACACTCAATGCGACAGTAAGACTCGCACTTGCCCGGTTATTTTATTTATTGTATCAAACTTATTAGGATACCCTGGCATTAATGATGACAGATGAGACACGGTATCACTGCTTTAATGCTTTCTGTGGCGAGATTCTTTCCAGTTCGGTATAGTTTTGTTTCTTGTGAACTTGTGAAATAGAAAGAATACATTTCTTATTGGTTACGTAGGTGGTTATATAATTTGTCTAATTTGCTTTCTACACTTCTGGACTGAGCTTGTTTTATTTCTTTTCAGTTTTTTTATACTTTATGCAGTCAGGTTTTTTTATTTGTTTAATTAATTTATTTATTATATACTTACCTATATTTTAAAGTCACACTTATATTTTTTTAGTTTTCGAAGCGTTTGCGATTATAGAAAGAGAATCGACGTGCCACATGGCTACAGACTGGTTTCTTCTGTAGGTATTTGTTAATTAACGAAACATGGTCGCTCTGTTGTGTCTCGTGCTTAATACGTTTACACGCTATAAATAATCTACTATATTAATATTATAAAGCTGAAGAGTTTGTTTGTTTGAATGAACGCGCTAATCTCAGGAACTACTGGTTCGATTTAAAAAATCTTTCAGTGTTAGATAGCCCATTTATCGAAGGAGACTATAGGCTACCTATATATTATTCTCGTATTCCTACGGGAACGGGAACCACGCGGGTGAAACTGCGCGGCGTCAGCTAGTTTAAATTATAATCTTAATGCGCCACTGCTTGTTATTTACATACGACACCGCGGCAGAGGGCGGCGGGTCTTTTGCACCCCATTGCACACAGACTATACAAACTATAGACGGACAATCAATAAAACTTTTAGCTTGAAAGATTATCATTTTTGGACGGCCTCCGTGGCGCAGTGGTATGCGTGGTGGATTTACATGACAGAGGTCCTGGGCTCGATCCCCGGCTGGGCTGATTGAGGTTTCTTTATTGGTTCAGTTCTTCGGGGAGACTTTGCGCGTGGCTAGTTACCACCCTAGCGGCTAAGACGTGCTGCCAAACGATTTAGAATTCCGATACGATGTCGTGTAGAAACCGAAAGGGGTGCGGATTTTCATCCTACTCCGAACTAGTTAGCCTGCTTCCATCTTAGATTGCATCATCATTTACCAATTACCATTACGTGAGATTGTAGTCAAGGGCTAACTTGTAAAGAATAAAAAAACTCCTATTAGTCATTCTCTTGCATTAAACTGCAACCTGTTTAAGTGTTTTCTTTACTTTTGGATATCTCATCATTATCATCATTATCAATCCATATTCGGCTCACTGCTGAGCTCGAGCCTCCTCTCAGAATGAGAGGGGTTAGGCATTAGTCCACCTCGCTGGCCCAATGCAGATTGGCAGACTTCAGACACGCAGATAATTCAGAAAATCCTCAGGTATAAAAAATTCATACCTTAGAATTTTCCTTCACCCAGATATTTAATTTCTTAAAATGCACATAACTGAACTTACACCCTCTGGAATCGGAGGCAGAGGTGATATCTACTGGGCTATCAAGGACCAATATTCCTAATAACTCGACTGAAATAAGACCCGGTTAGAGTTTATATTATTACACAAGTGTTCTCTACCTAAATACAAGTCTGTCTTTTCATTGTTTGCCACAACATTCTGACAAACCTGTGTAAAATTTTTCAAAGTCATGACGTATGATAAAGTGTCAATGAACCCGTCTATCATTTCCCCTCTTGCGAGTCTGTGGTCGCGAAATGGCCGCCAAAATAAACGCGCTTTCATCAAACGCCGCACATAAATAGTGGAACTGCTACCTCCAGGTTGAATCCATTACCCGACCGTATTATGCGCGTCCCTGTCGAACATCAGACGCTTATTTGTGTCCGAAAAGCGCTCGGAAGACTTAAAGCCCTCACGGTTGATGTATGGCGGCGACACGCGATCGCCGACCTTTATATTCAAATTGGGAAGTATTCAAATGCGCCCGTTCCTCGTTGTCTATGCTTGACAATTCGCGGGCATTTCAAAAAAAGAACGCTCGTATCATTCGCCCAACAATCCCAACATTCGGATTTTGCTTTTTGGCTCGCCGATACGCATCTGGCTTCTGAACGTCCGATGTGTTTTTTTTTTCATTTCCCCGATTGTGTCCAAGGACTAAGGAGATACAGTTTCGAGATGGGGAGATGTTTGACGTGAGGCACTGATAAAGTTAGTGTTTTGCGGCGGTCGGGACGTTAACGAGCGGTTGAGTAATGAGACGTTGCCATTGTAGTTTGAACAATGGGTGCTTCCGATCGGCTATTGTTTCTATTATTGAAAACGATACGCGACGCGATGGTCGGTTATACCACCTGTCCTCAATAAAACATGCCGTACAAGACACTCGTTGTATCTACCTGTTTCTAACGGCCAACAAACGTTAGACCTTTATAATACAAGCACTTTAGTGTTATCAAAGTAGATAAATAGTAAATACCTAGGTAGGTACACTCGATTGGTTTCTCACTATATACTCGTAATTAAGAGAAAAACAAGTAACTAAGTGTACCGACAAAATGTCGGCAAATCAGGATTTTTTATTATCAGTTTTAATTTTATATACCTAGGCACCTATCAACCTAGTTCTTCAACGCTTACGTGAATTTCAAGAACTATTATTAAGAAAACACATCGTATTGATAATTATTAGGTGTACTCAAAAAGATTAACAAGACTATTTAACTTTTAACTCCCATTCTACAGGAGCAAACTAAATGATAGATCTGTGGGGCAGTCATAGACAAATTAGCGCAGATCGAATCTTTCGAATTTGAATAGAGAACGCAGCGAGCGGGAACAGGAACACGTTGTTTTTACCGCGTTTTAATTTAATTTTGAATTCCGAATGTCGTCCGGCGCGCGTTCCCCGCCGCGTTACAAATGGCGTCGATACATCATGCCGATGATATCTCTTTCAATTTTTTGAAAGGAGCCCGCCTCGCAGCGAATTAATAATGGTGGATATAAAAATACTTCGTAACGTGAACTATGTGAATGAGTTAAATTTAAATACCACTAAAAAAATTAGAATTTAGTGATAAAGGTGTCGTTAGGTATGTACTCATAGGTACCTACCTACTCGACGTTCTATTATATGATAACGGTAATACAATAAGCAGTGGCACAGGCAGTGGTGTTGGTGTACACTTCATAGATGCAATAATGCCTTGCCTACCCATAAGACTCAATATGAACCTGAATAGGAGAGGAGTTTTTTTTTATTTTGTACAATTTGTTCTTAGCAAAGTAGATAATTGTGTATAGACCACAGCAAGTAAGTGAACCAAAATGCTAGTTGTCTGCACTGGTACAATCATAAAAAAAAGTGTTAAATGCATACTCCGTGGTTGCCCAGAAAGTGAAAATATCTTAAAGGATGCTTTAAGCCTTCTTATAAGGCCCATAGTTAGCGACCAAGTCTCGGAACCATAGGTCATCACTGGCAGGACGCACTATTTTCTTCATGCAGTCTGCAGACTTTGTCTTCAGACACTGAGGAACTTGAACCGAATCCGGCCCAGCCGAGTTGGAGTTCAGCTCTTTCTCGAAGTTGGTTCTAGGTATCACCATTAGACCATATGTAGGTCCACTGGACCATATGTCCTAGGTATATGTATTCGTCTACAATTTCGAGTGCAGCGTTATCAACTATCACTTACACAACACTCGCACGCATTACACATTGTTTTTGTTTTACCCATGTTAATTTTCAGGCCCACCTGTTGATAAACTCTACTGAGGTCATAATACTAGACCATCCAGGGTCTCTACAATGATGTCTACATTTTTTTTTTTATTCTTTACAAGTTAGCCCTTGACTACAATCTCACTTGATGGTAAGTGATGATGCAGTCTAATATGGAAGCGGGCTAACTTGTTAGGAGGAGGATGAAAATCCACACCCCTTTCGGTTTCTACACGGCATCGTACCGGAACGCTAAATCGCTTGGCGGTACGTCTTTGCCGGTAGGGTGGTAACTATCCACGGCCGAAGCTCCCCCACCAGCCGGACCTGGACAAATTAAGAAAATCTCAATCTGCCCAGCCGGGGATCGAACCCAGGACCTTCGTCTTGTAAATCCACCGCGCATACCACTGCGCCACGGAGGCCGTCGAAACCGCGTCGACATCATCCGCGAATCGCAGTTGAGTGATGTACTCGCCATTGATGTTGATGCCAAGTAAGTCCGTCCCAGTCCAGAAGCTTAGAGACGTCTTCTAATGCGGCGGTAAATAGCTTCGGAGTTCGGAGAGACTGTCATCTCCATGACGCACTGCTCGCTGCAACTGGAGGTACCTACATACATAAATGAACTGTAGGTTTCATTTAATTATCACTGCGCGGCCACTTTTTTGTGCAAATATCTATACTTATGTATTTTTATTAAATTAAGCAAAAAAAGTGAACTGTGTCACAATAAACTGTTACTTAATAGTTTAAATTTTATTTTAGATTCAGTGTAACTGATTATTGCGACACATGTGCTATTAATTCCAAAATAAAGTAACGATCGTATCATGAAATTTATCTAAAAAAAAAATCTTTTTCGGCTTACAAAAGGCGGCCTACTGCCTACGCTACGCTACGCCTTTGCCTAGCGGCTACTGAATGAATAGATTTTACTCTGGATTAAAGCATAGGCTACTTTCATCCCGGAAAAATTATGTAGTTCCCACGAAATTTGCGTAAAATTGGATACCACGCGGACGCGCATAAGTTAAAATATTTGCAATTAAATTAAACTGGTATCTAAAGTTTACTACCCAAAAGAAATATCCTGAAAGAAACTTTATGATAACTACTAATTTACCGTTTACCTACTGATACTAGTACCTTCTCCTTGATAGAGGTCGGTTAAAATAAAACACCAAAAAACATACCGGCCAACTTGAGAACCTCCTCCTTTTTAAAAATAAAAACAAAAGACAGTAAAGCAATAGCAATTTTATTCTATAGCAGTATTGCTCTAATATAGAAGCAGGCGCTTATATTAATATTAGATCAATCGAGTTGCTCTGAAAGATCACACTTCATTAATTTGTAATTTCATCAATGAGACTATTTTCAGGACTTTAAATAAGAATTATTTACTTATAATATTTTATTTTATTAATCATTTTTAGAAATTCCGTATCCTTCATTGGTTTCTGGACGAAAGTTAACGTGTCAGAAATGTCAGGGTGACATTCCGTCAATCCATGTTTGACTTTGACGTTAGCTGTCATAACAAAGCAAATGAAGACGGAACGCACGATTTGAATTTCAATATCTCCCCACCACGAAGACCAGCTTTCACCATGGTAAACCCAGATATTCTCATTAGTTTTGAACTTGTTTTAAACGGCGATGCTCGCGGCGTTACGTGTTTAAAGTAACTGCACTTGTGACAGGGCACAGCGATGTTCGCTCGAGTTACCTTCTACCCGACGCTGTTGTACAATGTTTTGATGGAGAAGGTGACCAGCAGGCGCTGGTACGACAGGATGGACGACACCGTCATCCTCGGGGCACTTCCATTCACGGGAATGACAAAACAGGTATGTTTTTTTTAAATTTACGTACACAAAGTTTCGCGTAACCCAAAAAGTATGTGTACCTATTTTTTTTATTTGAAGTTATAATTTGGCTATATTGTGGGTGTTCTGACTCTTATCTAGTAGGGACTGTGTTTAGGATATCATCCAAACAAAGTATGTTTGAGGTTAGGTAAACATTGGCTCAAAGTTGTTAATGTTTTTTTAAGTTTATTTCTGGATTTCCTATAATCTACATTTAAAATAATTTTAGCGACTGGAAAACTATTCGTTTCATTTCTAGTTTAGTAAATAATAAAATCTTTATAACAAAAAAAAAAGAATTTTCAAACCGGTTCAGGCGTCTTCAAGTAATCGGGGAACATACATGAAAAAAATTCCGACGAATTGATGACCTCCTCCTTTTTTTGAAGTCGATTAAAAAAGTTGAACCAAAATCAAAAAAATAAACTAAAACGCTAATAATAATATTGTATGTGCTAGCTTCTGATCACTTTGACGGCAGTGCCAAACCAGTGTAATATATAAAGTCTTAATTGTAATTATTTAAATTAAGTTTAAATTATAATGTTTTGATTACAGTTGGTGGAAGAAGAAAACATAAAAGGGGTAGTGTCTATGAATGAAACATATGAATTAAAGATATTCTCAAATGATGCAGAGGTAAATTATAATTTTGTATGCATGATGCCACATAGATTCTGAAATGAAGTCACAAATCACACTATTATTAATTAATATATTTTTTAATTTATCTCAAGTATAATTTTTTTTAAAAAAAATTTAAAACATTATACTTTGTTAAATGCAACTCTTGATCTTAAAGTGATTATGGATTAAAATAATATACATAATTAGTAATGGAATTGAAAAATTTACAATAATGGGGATGATGACTAGGTTTGAATAAATTGATTTCTATGATACATTCGGGTAAATAAGGTAAATGTTAACTAATTTATACAAAAAAAGCAAAGAATGTTTGGATATTTGCAAAATAAATAAGATTATAAATTTCAAAATCTATCATATTTTTTTTATCGTAATTAGATAAAAATTCATACAGTTTTAGCTTCCTTACATTAAATGTGACATTTGTCAATAAATGAACTATAAACATAAACGCACAAATAACAAAGTTATTAGTGATTTTGTTTGAACGCCCATACAAATCTAACGATCAGCGAGCCAACGACGTCACTAGTTCGTGCCAGTTTGTATGGAGCGTTTTTCAGGGATCCGCGGCAGCGCCGCAAATCTGACTCTTTAATTCTCTGTAACTCCGAAAGTAATGATCGCAGATATCCTGTTACTTTTAGAAAATTGCTTTACTATAAGCATACTCTTGATTTATATACAATTTTAAAATCTGTCATCATCCCTATTATATTGAATAGCATGTGTATGTAAAACATACTTATAAATATGTACATATGTATTCTTCTATTACACTGTATCATAGAAAAAAACAGAAAAAAATCTAGTGTGTTGAAGAACATGTTAAGCCATTATAGTGTTTTTCAGATAGCATAGGTAAGGTGACAGTTCATTTCACTCTTGAAAGTTTTTCACGATAATAGTACGTATTATGAACGTCATAATGCAACTGTCACCATACCCATGCTATCTGAAAAACACTTTAGTCTCTGTTGTTATCATTAACATCTAAAGTTAATAAGTCAAATATTATTATCAGCCCAACTCAGCCAAATAACATTTGAGTAGCCCTGTAATGGGCTATTAAAATATTCTGCTATATGATAAAAAGATAGCAACTTTATCAGTATAAAATATTTATATGCTACTATTTTTTATAGGAGTCTAGAGACTGTGCTATTAAGTGTACAGCTTATTAGCATAGTCCTCCTAACAAGTTAACCGCTTCCATCTTAGATTGCATTTTTTAACTATCAGTCAGACATTGTAGTCATGGGCTTGTTTGATGGCCTCCGTGGCGCAGTAGTATGCGCGGTGGATTTACAAGACGGAGATCCTGGGTTCGATCCCCGGCTGGGCCAATTGAGGTTTTCTTAATTGGTCCAGGTCTGGCTGGTGTGAGGCTTCGGCCGTGGCTAGTTACCACCCTACCGACAAAGACGTACCGCCAAGCGATTTAGCGTTCCGGTAAAGGAGTGTGGATTTACATCCTCCTCCTAACAAGTTAGCCCGCTTCCATCTCAGACTTCATCATCACTTACCATCAGGTGAGATTGTAGTCAAGGGCTAACTAATAAAGAATATAAAAAAAAAAAAAAAAATTGTAAAAAACTTAAAAAAAAAGGAAAAATAAAAAAAAATAGTGTAGTAAGCAACAGCTTCCCATCTTTTCCAATCTATTTTGCCAATCATCTGATTTACCAATCAATTTATTTTTTGCAATTCTATAAATGTATTGCTGTCTTTATTTCTGTCGTGTTCGTAATTTTATATACTTGAAATAATTTATTCAACATCAAACAACCAAACAAATATAGCAGACAAATCTTTGTAAGTGTATACTAAACTTCCGCCTTTTTGAATAAATAAAATATATTTTCGAAGGACATGTGCACAGAATAAAGAATGATCCAGAATGAGTCTTTACAAGCAGTGTGGTGAAGCCGATGAAACCCATAATAAAAAATAAAAGTTTTTATTTAAAATTTAACACTAATAACAATAATTTAATATACTTAATAATAATCATTACCAATGAAAAAATACTCCATCATTCTTTAGTTTTTGTGAACAGTTTTAAAAATATTTAAAACATAAGACGCCATTTTCCTTGAATAATATTGAAAATTACTGATGCGACGCTTCGTGTCGTAGTGACTCGAAAATGTATTCGTTTTTAAATTTTCTATTTGAAACAGATACGACACCGTCGTGTTCCGTAGGCTCTATCTGCCTATTATTCTTTAATCTGTGGATGTGGAAATATTATAGATGTTGAGATAAATCACACATGGCACTATTCTAGTACCATCCCCAGAACACAATGGAATTTACATAATAAAAAATAAGGATACAAAATTATTAAAATGCGGAAGCTTATTTTTAACTGTCTGTCTGATTTTCAGTGAGATTATGACTTCTAACGCCTTAAAGATTTATATTTCTTTGTATTAGTGTAACTTTTGAATTTTAATATATTCAACTCAGACAGAGTTTGGCCTTACAATGTTTTATAGATATGTTATTCCATTTAAACATAAATGTGAAAATGGAAGCCAAATTCTGTATTAAAAACGTGTCTCGACTTCACAGACAAAAGAAACGATATCTAAGTGGGTGCCAAATGCTATAGATAATAGTAAATTTAATTATTTTTCGAGCTTTGCAGACTGCCTATACTGTAACACAGACAACATATGTTACAAGTACTGTAGTGTGTTGCTGTTAACTTGTTCAAATGTTTAGATTTACAAGTTAGGCTACTCCTTATTAAAACTACCAGAATAACAGTTATCTGAAATATATTTACCGTTATATTTATATCTATATTTTTCGCTAATTTAAATAAAAATAATATCCTACTATCCTACTAATATTATAAACTCGAAAGTTTATTTGGATGTTTAGATATTTGTTACTTTTAAACGCCGCTACTGCTGAAATTTGGAATGAAAAATAGACTTTAATCTGGATTAATCCATAGGCTTTTTATCCCGAAAAATCCATGGTTTCCCGAGATTTGCGAAAACTAATGATTTTGATGATATGAATGTTTGTTACTCTTTCACGTCTCGACTACTGAACTGAATTAGCTGAAATTTGGCATTGAGATATATTATAGCCTGGATTAACACATAGGCTACTTTTTATCCCGGAAAAATCCATGGTTGCCGAGGCATTTGAGAAAAACTAAATTTCACGCGGACGAAGTCGCGGGCGTCCGCTAGTATTTTATACGTAATAATTAAATCTATATTTTCTGCTAATCTAAATAAATAGTCAGTGGTTAATTATTATAATAATTAACACCTGACTGAAGGTGAAACTATCAAGTCAATTATCATAGACAATAATAATAGCATAACAAAATGATGTTGTTAATTGCACACAATTGCCTTTTTGACCCAGTGGTTAACCTATATGGTTTCAAATTATGAGGTCCTAGGTTGTAACCCCGGGTTTATGAGATACTAAGTTTTTCTTTCTTCTAAGAAATTTGACGACCTCCGTAATGCAGTGGTAAGCGCGGTGGATTTACAAGACTGAGGTCCTGGGTTTGATTCCCGGCTGGGCTGATTGAGGTTTTCTTAATTGGTAGGTTTGGGGTGTGGCTAATTACCACCCTACGTGGAAAGACGTACCGCCAAGCGATTTAGCGTTCTAGTACGATGTTGTGTAGAAACCGAAAAAGGAAATCCTACTTCTAACAAGTTAGCCCTCTTCCATCTTAGAATGCATCATCACTTGCCATCAGGTGAGACTGCAGTCATAGATATCCTTGTCTGATATGCGTTTCCTTTCCTATAAGGAAGGGGAATTTATTCTGTTAAAGTACAAAAAAAACATGTAGTTTTTTTTTCTTTACAAGTTAGCCCTTGACTACAATCTCACCTGATGGTAAGTGATGATGCAATCTAAGATGGAAGCGGGCTAACATGTTAGGAGGAGGATGAAAATCCACACTCCTTTCGGTTTCTATACGACCGCTAAATCATGTGCCAGACCTGAACCAATTAAGAAAACCTCAATTGGCCCAGCCGGGGATCGAATCCAGTAATGGTGTTTAATAATTTCGATGTGTGAGATTTACCTCGTCCCCATCAAAAAAACGACAGACATTTTTGTTGGTGAATTTGGGTGCGAAACAGGTCCATAGTCTATATAGTCAAAGGTTGATAATAATGATTATAGTTACATGTGTTTGTTACAGAAATGGCGGGAACACAACGTAGAGTTCCTGCAACTGGCCACCACGGACATATTCGAAGCGCCCGACCAGGACAAACTGTATGAAGGAGTCCGGTTTATTAACAGGTCACATATTCCACACTAGCGGATGCCCGCGACTTCGTCCGCCCATAACCCCTTGAGACGAATATCTTAGCATTCCATGGATTCACCGTGCGGGTGCCGGGTCCATCGCGTGGTAGAGAGAAAAACACCAAGCAAAGTCCACTTGTGACTACTGGATGTAGGGTTAAGGGATTCCTTGACGATCGATCAACACTCCCCTTCTCTGCTCGTGTTGTTCTCCCTGCCTAGCCAAATTTGGTAAGATCCTATTAGAGCAGCTTTGGATACTCGTTCTAATATAGAACTAGCTGCACTTCTAGAGAGGCCAAGGTCTTTAAGCAAGTTATAGAGAGATTTTGCTGGTAATCCTCTCGCACGTACCGTTAATAAATTTGCAGAACCTAAATTCATTTTTAGACACATACGCGACTTCTATTGCCGCATTTGAAAAGTTAAAAATTAAAAATTAAAGACAAAATTGATTTTATTTACCTGTATCTGTCATTAAAGAAAATAAATCAAGAAACCGCTCGCTTATACGAATCGTCAATTCGTTCCGAAAAACTACCTTCATTAGAAAATTTTATTACATTTATTAAAGAGCAAGCGAAAATCAATGAGCGCATTCCGTCGGGTTCATACTGACGTCACAGATAATCGGCCACGAATGCGTAGGATTCCTGTACCTAAAGAAATGCCACCTAGGACGAAGTATTTCGTGATGTAAGATACAAATGTCCTCTCTGTAATAATAATAATCATAATAATTTTTATCAATGTTCGGAATTTTTAAAGTTAACGCCGCGAGACAAATATGCTGCAGTAAAAGCGAATAACTCATGCACTGCATGTTTGTCCGTTTATCACACAGGTTTCTTGTAACAGCTTAAAATGACTATGATATTCTTGCATGCAAGAACCAGCTCATGACTTAGGGCCCCGTATGGGTTCGAAACTAGTCGGGCATACTCCGACCTAATATCACGTGAGTTTTAGCCGTGTTTCATAATCAATTAATATTTATGTTTAGTTTTATTTTTTTTTTTTTCATTCCAGTACCTTGGGACCCCAACGTCCATGGACTCTTCGAACTATGTGCCTGCCTATTGTCACTTCAGCTTCGCGACTCGTTGAACTATTTCGCCTTGGTTCTTACTCAGAATGTAGCTCATTCCATCGCCCGCTGTGTGGCTCTGAGCTCTATGAGGCTTATAGTTAGTGACCAAGTCTCTGAACCTTAGGTTCTTTCTCTCTCTTCAGGCACTGAGGAATTTCAGACGAAAAGTTATCGCGCTAACTGTTAATATTAGTAACTAGCGGACGCCCGCGACTTCAGCCGCGTAAATCTCGATGTAAACTTTCAACTACTCCAACCCTACCATATCCTACCCCTAACCCTACCCCTACCCCGTTTTCTAATTATTATTAATATGAACTTTATACAATAACAATAAAGTCCAAATTGAGTACGTTTTATTTAGAAAACATTTGTATGGAAAAAAGAAAAGGGCTATTTTTATGGTTTTTCCGGCAATTATTCGAATTTTTCTCGCCGTAAAAACCATCCTAGAACTTCAACGAACATTTTAAAAAAAGAATTTGCCAAATTGGTCCAGGCGTTGTTGAGTTATGCGCTTACCAACGCATTATGCGATTCATTTATATATTATAGAAGATATGTGTGGCGCAGGTTCGTCCCCGCCAGCGGCGCGGTGGGGGGTGCGGGGGGCACGGTGTACGTGCACTGCAAGGCGGGCCGCACGCGGAGCGCCACGCTGGTCGGCTGCTACCTCATGATGGTGAGTGTCTTGTGTGTGTGGCGCAGGCTCCTCCCCGACAGGTTACGTTCATAGAAAAAGTATTGTATGCCACTGCACTTAATTAGCGATTATAGCACTTGTGCTACAATGTATTAATTTCATTATTCATTATCAAGCCCCATTGTATTAATTTCATTATTCATCATCAAACTATATTCGGCACACTGCTGATAACGAGTCTCCTCTCGGAGTGAGAGATGTTAGGCCAATAGCCCACGCTGGCCCAATGCCGAATAGCAGATTTCACACACGTAGAGAATTGCGAAAATTCTGAGGTATGCAAGTTTCCTCACGATGTTTTTCCTTCACTATTTGAGACACGTGATATTTAATTTCATAAAATAAACATAACTGAAAATTTGAGGTGCATGCCCCGGATCAGATTCGAACTTATACACCCTCTGCAATTAGAAGCAGAGGTCATATCCACTGGGTTATCACGGCTCTAGCATGCTCAACGCCAATTATAAATTATGTACCAAGTTTTGCTAGTTCTTTTATTATGGTCATAGAAACTGCACTGCCACTGCACTTAATTAGCCATTGTAACACTCGTGCTATAATGGCCATTACATGGCATCAAACAACTATTTGTCACCCGCAGAGGAACGGCTGGTCTCCATCACAGGCAGTGGAGCACATGCGCGCGCGTCGGCCGCACATCCTGCTGCACACCAAGCAGTGGCAGGCGCTTGACATCTTCTACCGCACGCACGTCCGCGCGTAACGTGCGGCGCGCCGCAGCACCTCGGCGTAGTACCGCAGTGAGAGTAGGACCTCTGGATCAGCCGTATACGACTGCTACTAACCTATGCTACGAGGACTTTATTGCCCTTCATCATCATCATCATTAACAGTCGATGGACGTCCACTGCCTGACATAGGCCCCTTGTTCTGACTCCCAAACACAACGGTCTTGAGCCGCCAGCATCCAGCGTCATGCAACCCGCTTGATGTCCTCAGTCCTCCTAGTGGGGGGTCGACCAACACTGCGCGTACCGGTGCGGGGTCAGGACCCCAACGTACATTTGTTTATTATAACTTGAACACAGTGAATGATGCTTAGTAAATAATTAAATAAATAGATAGCCATATAACAATACTTATATATTTATTTATTTGAGACTGGATGTAGGACAAAAGCAATATTTTTATGGCCAACTAGTTGTAAAAGGCTAGCTCATAGTCATATGCAATAATATTGTCAATAAAGTTGCCTGAAGTCGTACGGATAGCTGCACACATGCAATAATGTTATCAATAAAGTTGCACTAAATCATTCGTCTTTTGATAATGAAACTGAATTGAAACGAATTGCTTGAATTTGTGAAACTTTAAGCAACCTTTCCAAATTAACGTACTGATGATATTATTGTGTCTATGCAAAAGACCCTAGTTTGTACTAATGAATAGTATAAAGTATATGTGATCAATGACATATTTTTACTGTTGTGAAGTATTAACATCATTGTCAGAACATTATTTGACATTGTTTATAATATAATGTGTATTTATAGTTTTTATTAAATTATTTAATAAATAAATTATTATTATACCAATTTTTTTTTTATTTTAGTAGTAAGGCTAGCCACACACCGTCAATAATATTTTCAATATATTGCCAATAATATTGACAATAAAACAGGGTAAGGTTGTCTGAAATCGTACCACGGAGTAAGTCATACGCTGGCAATATTACATTATCCTATGAACCTTACTTTATGGGTTGTCAACAGTTTTAAACTAAAATTATTTACAGATGAGATTTGATTTTTTTGTTTTTTTGGTACAAGCTTCGAAACTACTAGACCAATTTGAAAGAATATTTCACTAATGGAAAGCTACATTGTCAACGAGTAACATAAGCCAGGTTTCCTAGGGGAAAAAACTACGCGGGTGAAACCTCGTGACGTCCGTGAGCCAATTATATTGCCAATTTGTAGGGTAAGGTTACCCCTAATAATACTGTTATCATATATGAGGACTCACACTGTCGGGGCATGAGTTGTGGTACAACCATTGGTGCAACTTTAGGCAACAAAATGTCAACATGCACTCGTATATGTACAAGTGACCTATCGACAATAAATATATCCATACTAATATTACAAATGTGAAAGTGTCTGTTTAGTCAGTTTTTCACGGCAAAACGGAGCGGCGAATTGACGTGATTTTATAAGTGGAGATAGTTGAAAGAATAGACGAGTACAGAAGATCTCTTTCTAACACTCCACTTCCCTAAAATGGGGGGGGGGAGTTTGTATGGAGCATTCCGCAGTTTTTAAGGTAGAAAGCTAAAAATTGGTATGCATACTATTCGTTACTACATATTATATATATATAATACTAGGGTAGGGTAGGGTAGGGAAGAAGTGTACATAAGTCATATTATTGGCTATGTGCGGGGAACCTAAAAAACTGCTAACTCAAATTTTATGTATAGTGTACCTACATTAAATATTGACGGCTTCCATGGCGCATGAGGATTGAGGTTTTCTTAATTTGTCCAGGTCCTCTCACCAACCGGCCAGGCTTCGGCCGTGGCTAGTTACCACCCTACCGACAAAGTACCGCCAAGCGATTTAGTGTTCCGATACGATATCGTGTATAAACCGAAAGGAGTGTGGATTTCATCCTACTCCTAACAAATTAGCCCTCTTCCATCTTAGATTGCAACATCACTTACCATCAGGTGAGATTGTAGCTAACCTGTAGAGAATAAAAAAAATAATAACAATAGGTACTGTAAATAAAACGACGTTTCAAACTAAAAAAAAAGTTTATTTAATAAATTAACACTCATTCAATACACTTCATAATATTTTAGTCATCCGACAGGAATATTTATAACATGGTGTTTTAAAATAAATGTAAAAAATATAATAATTTTTAAAATACCCCCATATTTTGTAACTTTTAAAAACCATTATGCGACTTGTTATTAAACAGAAAGATATAAACATCGGAAAGTATTTATAATTATGTATTTAAACTATTTTATAATTCATGATCTAAGGTTCTTAATGGATTATTATTAATAGAAATAATAATACTTTTATTACAGTTTACCTATCGATAAACTAGCGAAAAATATATAATATTTAAACAATGCGATAATATTACACTTAAAATGATATTTTTTTACTAAAAGCGTAATATAATGAAAAAAAAATCTTTTAGTCTTTGACTAAGATTTGTAAGTTTGTTATGCAAGGCCTTTATAAAACTTGTATTCATGGCAGTAAAATAATATATAATATCTCACTGCGAAAATAATAGAAATTAAAATATTTCTCAACAGAAAAGAGTTGAAGTAATATTTACATCATTTAATGATTGAAGAACAACCGACGAATGAATTAATTTTGCTTAGCATTAAGTACTTTTAACAGGAAAATTTTGAACAATTTATTTTTAATAAAAAAAAATTCTCCTTTTGTAAAGGAATAAACCATAATGTGTCGTTAGTTAAGCTTATCTTCTTCACTAAATACATGTTAATATTAATAATACCGAAATTCACAGTTGCAACGAATGTCCTGAGTTTTCATAGAAATGTGACAAAATACAGAGCTATAAAACCTGTAAATAAGATCTATGTTTTTACACAGATCCTAATATAAAAGCCCTGGCTGTATGACAAGCGATCTTTGCCTATTAGACATATTAAAAAATTACAAGTAATATATATAGTTTTTTTTTTTGACAAAGTAAAGATATAACATTCGTCACAACCATATTTTAAATATCTCACTATTGAAGCCTCGTTTAGCCGAACGACAAACAAAAAACATTCAAAACTAAAAAAAAAAATGTTTCTTTTAAAAACAATGAAATATGGCGTATACCAAATTTGTACAATCCGCAACTACCTATACTTAAAATTCTAATGAAAATAATTTAATGATCGCTATTTACCGGTCAACATAACAACTTCACTTTTTTCGTTGCTATTAATATTATTTAACTAAAAAAAACGTTAAACTGGTCCTCTATTAGCCGGTTACATGCTGTTTATTTAAAAAAATAATGATTATATAAACCAACCAACCAACCAATTTATATTAGATAACAACAACAATCATACAGGGTGCACGGAAGTATTTCCCATAACTCTTTTTTCGGTTATTTTCTTTACCGAAAATATATTAAAAATGTTTAAGAAACGTGTTCTAAAATTAATATTTTCGGGGTAAATAATATTTCTTTTGTAAATAGATCTTAAATCCATATCCGGACTTTATCATCCAATACACGTTAGTATACACAATATACTAGTGCAAGTTACTTGCGCAATTAACTCGTTACGTGTATGACTGCCCTAAGATTTTCGTAATGTTCCCGGCATAAGAGTGAACCAGTACGCAATCGTATTTCTAGAAAATTCTTTTTTTACGCTTTCTGTCCAGCTTTAATGGACCAGAATTGTCTAATCGAGTTGGCTAGCCCAACGTCGTGGGTGATGATGTAGAAGAGTCCTCCGAGGGTTGCTATGGAGACGAGGTACACTAAGCCGATCGCAATCTTGGGGATCACTGGACCAAAGATGCTGGCACGCACGTAGTCCACTGCTATCGCTTCTAAGCCCCTGAAAACCGAAACCAAATAAACTTAGTTAATTTTTTAGACCATTTTTCCATCTTAAATTGCATCATCACTTACCATCAGGTTAGATTGTAATCGAGGGCTAAAAAATAAAAATAAAAAAATAAAAAGATAGTGCGAGCGGGACAAACATATTTAATTACAATTGCCTCGTTTTTTGTCTCTCCCACTCTCGTAAACATCGGCTACGTCGCCCATTCGATCACGACCTGTCAAGAACGCAATCTCTGAGCGGCCGGACTTTATCACTTTCAGTCTATTTTTATGACCCTCTGCAGGGCCTCTTTCTTTTTAAAAAATACTACTTAGACATAGGTTGTTGGTAACAGTCTTAAATAATGTTTAATGTATTGCAAGTTAAATAAATACCTGCTTCATTAGTGGTATTTATTTTTAACTATGTGTAATATGCATGTAATGTTTATCACATTCTACAGCATAACATAAGTTCTTAACATCATGGATATTCGCATACTAATAATATCAGGCATAAAAGATATAATAAAAATAATAAAATATTATACGTATTTAGTATGTATACATAATATACTTAATGCTTGTTTAAATATTATATTATGTATTCCACTATTGTTTATGTATTCATCATTATCAGTCTAGGTACCCACTACAGGGCTAGGCATCCTTTTTATAGAGCTTAGACCCACCATGCTGCTTCAATGCATATTGGCCTGATCCATACAGCACGACAGGTCTTACAACCGTTATATATTATACCCTTATGTCTAAAAGGCATTTGAGGGTCACATAGCAATCTGAGACAATGGGCAAAGAATATTAAATATTTTTTTTTTATTCTTTACAAATCAGCCCTTGACTACAATCTCATCTGATGGTGAGTGATGATGCAATCTAAGATGGAAGCGAGCTAACTTGTTAGGAGGAGGATGAAAATCCGCAACCATTTTGATTTATACACAACATCGTAACGGAAAAGAGCGGTATGTCTTTGTTGGTAGGGTGGTAAGTAGCCACGGCCGAAGCCTCCCACCAGCCAGACCTGGGCCAATAAAGAAAACCTCAATCGGCCCAGCCGGGGTTCGAAATAACTTCTTACCAGAAACTATGGGCCACCATGATGATAGCGAGCGCAGAGTCCAGTATCTTGCTGGGAGCGATGAGCGCGAGCGGTATAAGCGGCAGCAGCGCTGCAGACGCCACGCGCTCCACCACCCACAGCTTGGAGTGGTCGCCCGACTTGCCCTCCGCAAACCGCACGGCTGACGTGCGGAATGAGCGGACCTGCAAAACAAAGGGAACTCGTTCACTCACTCAGCATGCAATTAACACTAGAAACATGTACATCATCATAAATTAATCACTGCTCATTCAAGACTGCTCAAACCGACCAAGTGAATTGATGAGTTGCATACAGTGTATGAGGTATTATTGATTACCTAATATACACTCAAGATACTTAACATTCAGTCAAGTCTAGACGGGTCCTCTGATCATACACCTATAATTTTAGAACTTAGTAGGACGACCATACTTCTTAATGACAACAATGACTATCTCTATAATCACAAGACAGACTGGTACTCATTTCGAGACTTCATAACCGAAACTTTTGACATGAAAGTCCCTCTCAAGAGCGAAGAGGACATTGACATGGCCACAATATACATAACAAACTTGATCCAAGTTGCAGCATGGAAGAATACTCCCCATTTAAGCCCTAAAAAGATGGGCATTTTGCTTCCATCAGATATCAAGTTAAAAATTGAAGACAAAAGGCGGCTCAGACGTAATTGGCATAACTCACGCCGCCTAGATGACAAAGCTAACTTTAATCGCGCCGTGAAAGAGCTAAAAGCTATACTCGGAGATTCATCAAACAACCTAATTAAGGAAAATCTGGAATTACTGTCACCGACAGGACGAGGAGACAGATCGCTATGGAAGGCCACTAAATATCTCAATCAACCCCAGCCTCACTATCCACCCATCAGAACTGGCGTAACTTGGGCTCGACGTGACATTGAAAAAGCACTGGCTTTCGCGGCATACCTTGAAACTGTATTCCAGCCTAATCCTGGTGTGGATGATCCTGAAATTGAGGATATACTTCAGCAAGATCTCCAAATGTGCCTACCGCTCAAGCCAACATCTCCTAAAGAGATAAGTAAAGTGATTTTATCGCTAGACTCAAAAAAGGCTCCTGGATTTGACCTGATTACTCCTCTCGTCCTCAAAGAACTTCCTAAAAAGTGTCTTGTATATCTGGCTAACCTCTTTAACCGCATTTTCCAATTAAACTACTTTCCTGATATCTGGAAGGTGTCTCAGATCACAATGATACACAAACCAGGGAAACCTCTGGAAGAAGTTAGCTCTTATCGCCCCATTAGCCTTACTCCCGTCCTGTCAAAGGTCTGGGAAATAATTTTCCTAGCGAGAATGGAAGAAGCCCTAAAAGAAAATGAGACTATTCCTGCTCACCAGTTCGGCTTTCGTAAACAACACTCGACTGTCGAACAAGTCCACAGGGTGTACCACACAATCCGCCAATGCCTTGAAAAGAAGGAATATTGTTCTGCGGCATTTCTGGATGTCCAACAGGCCTTTGATAGAGTGTGGCACAAAGGGCTCTTGGTAAAAATCAAAAAACTCCTACCACATTCTATGTTCCTGTTACTTGCATCTTATCTTAAAAACAGAATATTCCAAGTTAAACAGCGCGACGCTAGATCCAGTTTCTGTACCTACAAAGCAGGTGTACCCCAAGGCTCGGTTCTTGGCCCAGTCCTTTACAACATATTTACATGTGACTTACCACAATCACCTGATGTCACCATTGCAACATATGCTGATAACGCAGCCTTCCTGTCTTGCGATAAAGATGCAAATCGTGCTAGTTCAATCCTACAAAATCAACTTGATGCAACCCACCTGTGGCTTTCTAAATGGCGAATTGTAGCGAGTGCTTCAAAATCCCATCACATCACCTTTGCACTTCGACAAGGGGACTGCCCTCCTGTTAAGCTAGGAAACGAAGACCTGCCGCCAACAACATGTGTTAGGTACTTGGGCTTCCATCTGGACCGACGATTGACATGGAAATATCATATTGACAATAAAAGAAAAGAGCTCAACACAAAGTTTAGAAATCTGCTCTGGTTACTTGGCAGACAGTCTACACTGAGACTTAACAACAAATTGCTCATTTACTGTGCAGTCTTGAAACCTATCTGGCTTTACGGGATTCAGCTGTGGGGCACCTGCAGTAAATCCAACGCAATGCGTATCCAACGGATACAAAATAATATATTAAGGACTATTACTGATGCCCCTTGGTTTACTCGCAACGATGAAATCCACCAATATCTGAAAATGCCAACTATCTTTGAGGAAATCAAAAACAACTGTAGAAAACATAAAGAAAGGCTGACCCGACATCCCAATCGCCTCGCTAACTCACTGGTGGTAACGCCGCGAATCAAGCGCCTGAAGCGAGCTGACGTGCTCGATGAGTAGTTGATGGTAGAGCTCTGGCTCTCCTGTCAGAAACCATCCCTAAGTCACAGAACTCACCTGCAAAGAAAAGAAAAAAAAAAAAAAAAAAAAAATATACATTCAAGTCGGTATCAAAAAATTCCTACAGGCAAGAGTTATACTAAAACCCACTCGGTCAAATTTCAACCACACTTTTTAGCAGAAACAACAAGAGATTTGTTGTATATTTCTAACAATTTGGTTACTTGGACATAAAATACCCAAAGATTTTAAAAATGGGTTGCAGGTTGGTTTCAGGTAGCCCCACTGGATACTTATGGTTGAAAACTATATTAGAAACTCCTTAAGAGAGGTCTATGTCTTAGGTTAAGTGTTAAAACAAATTACAATGATTTTATTTATTTAAATAAAAATATTTTCTTTTAACATTTCTTAGTGTAATTTATTTGACAAATTCAATTGAATTTTTCCGCACACCAGCATTTGTCGTCAGCACTCAGAGCTCTCAATAATACTCTCAACAACAACATAATATTAATTATACACTAATAAAGCTTTCCCCCATCGTACTAAGTTGCTTTGATCTGGGAGAGTCAATTGAAAGGCATTAAGATAGAATTTTAAAAAGGCAGGAGACCAGTCATATAGCAAGGTGCGCCACTTTAGTGCAATCGGGATGCAGAACTCACCTAAGGATAACCACTCATTTTGTATTTCCAAATTCATTGCGTGCACTTTGTAGCAGTTTTCGTCTTGTTGTAAAAAGGATAATAACTTAAAATATAATACGAAACACACACATACCCGAAGAAACAACTGAAACTCATCAAATTATAGGAATAATATACAGGTTCAAAAGAGATGATACTTACAGAATTCATAATAGGTGTTGTTTCAGTCTTCAACAAGGTGCTCTTAAGTGATTGAATGGTGTTTTGGGTAAGGTTGGGTTTCACAGCAGGCTGGGTTGCCAGTCTCATGACTTGCTGCATAATTGGACCAGAGCAGACTGGAATATAGAAAAACAAATATGAAGATGTAGTAAACTTAACCACAGGTTTGCCTCCACAAGTGGAGAAGCAGATATATTATAAATTATATTACTGTTTTGATAGGATTAAAAAGAATTCCACAAAGATAAAAATGAATCTTGAATCTTCCTAAGCCCAAATCTAGAGAACAACTGAACCAATTTCACTTCTTTTTTTAGAATACTCCTTGAAGTATGTGATGGTTCTTACACAGAGAAAAATTTAAAGTCTAAAAAAAAATTCTATTCAAGCATTTCATAATATTAATTAAAAGGCAACTTTAATACCATAAAGTGTTAGTGAAGAAGTTCAGGGGGGCAAAACAATTGATTGACATTCTTAGGTAGGAGTAGGGTAGGGTAAGTGTAGGGTGAGAGTAGAATAAGAGAATGAGTCAAAGCGAAGCTTCACCAGGTCTGCTAATGTTTAATAAATAAAAGAAAATATACTAGATACTTGAAATTTTAATATACTACTTGAAAAATTTATATTCGACATGACTAGTCTATCTCATGTATTATGTGCAATGTTTTAATTCATTATTTTGGTATTATTTAGCTTAATATACTTATGCTTTTTTTGATTATGTATCATCATACAAGCCTTGTGAATGTGACCTATTCACTTAATGGAAAGGCCCATTAAAAACCTGATAACATGACAGGTTTGGAATGCAAGATATTTTTCCCTTTCAATAAAACGATTATTTGTACTACAACAAGTGTTATGTAATTTTGTTTCAATATAAAATAAAATAATATATGCTTACCTGGTCTGCGTAGCATCATGGAGAAAGCCATTTTCTTCTTCTTTCTGTCTATAAATGATTTGTTAACACTTATTATTTCAAGCAAACGTGAATTATTTCGCAATTATTTTCGTATATTTTCACAAAACACAACCTATCAAACCAAAGTGAAACAATAACTGTCAATGTCAATTTGACATTACTTCCATTTTTTTAGCTTTCCCGTAGTGAAAAGGCAGAGGTGATCATCGAACAGCCAACATTTACTGCAAATAATTTACAGACTTGCGTTGTGGGTGTGGATAAATGACAAAATATGGTTTAGTTTTTGAGTTAGTCTGTGACCTATTAGATATAAATGCCATCCTGTAAGATCAAAAAGCCTAGAATGGAGAGCCATATGTTTTAAAAAGTAAAATGAAGTTGCCACTATTCGAAGATGCTACTAATACTAATCAGTAAATATGTTCCTTGCACCTAATAAAGTAGACATGAAATAACAGTATAAAAATATAATTTATATTTAGTCATTTTTATTTAGTTTATATTCAATTTATAACTGTAAAACAATAAAACGTTAAACGCTTAAACCTCTAATAAAATATTGAAAAATTGTATTCTTACCGTTTAAAGAAGCTGTTGGTAGTAGATACTGTTAGGTATCTAGCAACCCCTAAACTGCAATGACAATTCAATTTTCGTACGCCGTGGGATTGTCTTGTTTTGTGTATTTTTAATCTAAACATTCTAAATTATTCTGAAGTAAAAAATTGTTATAAAATGGCAACGACCCTTGAAGACAAGTCAATATGGGAGGACGGCGAGGAGGCGCTCAGCGAGGAAGTTCTTCGTATGCCAACAGACGAGATCATAAGCCGGACTAGGCTCTTGGACAATGAAATTAAGATCATGAAGAGTGAGGTGATGAGAATCACACACGAATTGCAAGCGCAGAACGACAAAATAAAAGAAAACACGGAAAAGATCAAAGTGAACAAAACTCTTCCCTATCTTGTGTCAAATGTCATCGAGTTGCTGGACGTCGATCCTCAAGAAGAAGAGGAAGACGGCGCAGTGGTAGACTTAGATTCCCAGAGGAAAGGTAAATGCGCAGTCATTAAAACCTCCACGCGTCAAACCTACTTTTTACCAGTCATTGGGTTAGTGGATGCGGACAAATTGAAGCCAGGTGACTTGGTTGGTGTGAACAAAGATTCGTATCTGATTTTGGAGACTCTGCCCGCGGAGTACGACGCTAGAGTCAAGGCTATGGAGGTTGATGAGAGGCCCACTGAGCAATACTCTGATATTGGTGGTCTTGATAAACAGATACAGGTATTTATTCTTACTAGACACGGGCATAAGTTAGTTATTTCTACATATCGTCTCCAAAGAGTTAAAAAATCTTTTGTGGGTTTGGGTGTACTCTTCTATAACAAGATCCCCAAGACTGTGATGGACTTGCCAATGCACAACTTTAAGCAATGTGTTAAAAAACATTTACTTAGTCAAGGTTACTACACTATTGATGAGTTCCTTAACGACAAAGGTGCATGGAGGCCATTGGATCAGCTTCCACCTTCACACAGGAAATAAAACTATAAGAAATTGTAATTTAATTGTTATCAAATGTAAATTGTAATACTGTATGACTTTTTCAAAAGAGCAACTGTTGAGTTTCTTGCCGGTATCTTCTCAGCAGAACCTGCCTTCCGAACCGGTGGTAGAATCTTTACAAATAGTCAACTGACGTGTCAAAAGTGCTTGTAAACTGAGCCTACTTGAAATAAATGAATTTTGAATTTTGAATTTGAATTTTATTTTATTATTCAATCATAACAGGTAAATAAATCTGAAGTGCAAGCAAATGAGTACTTGATCAAAGTAGCATGATAATACTAGCCATATTTATTTTGTTATATTGTAAAAGTGGCAAATCTGAGGAGAAAAACATTTTAAGTGTCTCATGATTGCTGAAATATTTTATCACCTTTTTACTATGGAGAAACATTTAAACGAACTTGTTTCAAGATTGTTGAAATATCTTTAACTTTTATATCTAAAAAAGATGTTTTTTACATATAGCATATTTAACTCTTTAATCCTTGGTCTTTGTTGAAACAATAATTAATAACAAGTCGGTCACCAAGCACAGAACTACACAGGATATGAGTTGTTTATTGACAATCCTTGACCAATTACAGGAACTGATAGAAGCAGTAGTACTGCCGATGACGCACAAGGAGAAGTTTGTGAACCTGGGCATCCACCCTCCCAAGGGAGTGCTGCTGTATGGGCCCCCGGGTACCGGCAAGACTCTACTTGCCCGAGCTTGTGCTGCTCAGACCAAGTCCACATTCTTAAAGCTGGCGGGCCCACAGTTAGTGCAAATGTTTATTGGCAAGTATTATCTTTATCTTTAATTTATATAAAAGCAAAAGGTTGCTTATCACGAATTATTGAAAACCACTAGACATACATGGATGAAATTTGGCACAGAGGTAGTAATTATTAAACATCTGCTAAGAACTTATTTTACAAGTAGGCAGGATTAAGCAGGTCTAAGGATAAATCTGTCAATCTCTTTAGGGTTCAACTTTTTTAAATATTGATTGCACTATGATTCAATTACAAATTTTCAAATAGTTAGCTTAAGCTAATTAAATATTGTCATTGTTTTTAGGTGATGGTGCAAAACTGGTCAGAGATGCATTTGCCCTAGCTAAAGAGAAGGCACCAGCTATAATCTTTATAGATGAGTTAGATGCCATTGGTACAAAGCGTTTTGACTCGGAGAAGGCTGGAGACCGTGAGGTGCAGCGTACCATGTTGGAGTTGCTCAACCAACTTGATGGGTTCAGTTCCACTGCTGATATTAAGGTAAGTAAATAAGGGACCCTGGGAACCTGCATTGTATAGCTTGGCAAGTTTGTTTGTAACACTCCGTGTCTGATGGTCCGCACGGGCGGGGGTGGTGTTGAGCTTAAATAAAAAACCCACGACTGATGCACCTTACTTCCGCGCACGCACGATTTCACACCTGAGCAATCTTTCCCCCGTCACCTGCATATCATGGGAATGTCATCAACAATCCCCTCTCCTTAGGTGGAGTACTGGCCCTGTTGTGGGCTGTTAAAATTGATATATTTCCTTTTAGTAAACTGAAATTGAATCAAAAACCATGGCTCAAGGATAGTGTTTTTAAGTAAAATGAAAATATATCACACTAATATTATAAAGGCGAAAGTTCATGTGAAAGCAATTTGGCTGAAATTTGGAATGGAAATAGATTTTATTTGGATTAACACATACTTTTCATCTGAAAATATCCATGATTACCGTGGGATTAGTAATGAATGTAGTTTAAAAGAATCACAAATATTTTTTAAGTTATGTACACATCACTTGGTGGACCGATAATATCAAGCAGGTTGCAGAAAGCTGCTGGATGCTAGTGGCTTGAGACTGTGCTTGGAAGTCCATGCAAGAGTCCTATGTTCAGCAGTGGACATTTGTTATCTGATAGTGATGATGTTTATGATGATAATTTGTCACCTTAGAAGCTAACTTTTTAACCAAAATATTTTTTTATAGGTAATAGCAGCTACCAACAGAGTAGATATCTTGGACCCAGCCTTGCTCAGGTCTGGTCGTTTAGACAGAAAGATTGAATTCCCACACCCCAATGAAGAAGCCAGAGCTAGGATTATGCAAATTCATTCTAGGTAATTAACTATGCTTACTATATAACATGATATTGAAAATTTTGAAAACCCCCAAAGGACATGAAACTATTAATAACACTCTTGATCAAGTCATCAATATTCTCTTTCAGTGTGCTTTCATTTAAGACCCTACTTAACACTTTTAAACGGCTCAACCGATTTTATCAAACATGTCTAAGACACTGGCACATGAATATAACAATCACCTTTCATACAAAACAAACTAAACTAAAATAGCTTCATCCATTTGGGAGCTATGGTGCCACAGACAGACAGACAAATTAAAAAAAATCAAAAATCATTTATTTCAAGTAGGCTCAGTTTACAAGCACTTTTGACACGTCAGTTGACTATTTGTAAAGATTCTACCACCGGTTCGGAAGGCAGGTTCTGCTGAGAAGATACCGGCAAGAAACTCAACAGTTGCTCTTTTGAAAAAGTCATACAGTATTATAATTTACAATTGATAACAATTACTGTTTACATTTCTTATAGTTTTACTTTCTGTGTGAAGGTGGAAGCTGATCCAACGGCCTCCAAGCATCTTTATCATTAAGGAACTCATCAATGTTGTAGTACCCTCGACTAAGTAAATGTTTTTTAACACATTGCTTAAAGCTATGCATTGGCAGGTCCATCACAGTCTTGGGGATCTTATTATAGAAGAGTACACCCAAACCTACAAAAGATTTTTTTACTCTTTGGAGACGATATGCAGAAATAACTAACTTATGCCCGTGTCTAGTAAGACGTGGGTTTAAATCTCCTTTTCGTTTGTACAAATTAATATTTTGTCTTACATATACTATACTGTTATATATATATTGACAGGCTACTGTTAGTATACCTATTTCTTTAAACTTTTGACGAAGGGACTCGCGTGATTTTAATTGATATATTGCTCGAATTGCTCTTTTTTGAATTAAACTTATAACACCCCTATTTTTGCATGGGGGGTCAAAAATAACATTATTTTTAACTGACTTCAAAAAAGGGGGAGGTTTTGTACTAGCAAATAAACTTGGATTACTGAAAAAATATTTTAGATTATTTTCTGATTTTATAATGAATTTAGAGAGAATTTTGAGAGTAGAGTCCACATAGCAGCTCTGACTAACTCTTACTTAGTATAATAGCTATAAAGCTGCAATAATTCTATTATTAAGGGGTAAATAATTAAATTTAATCTTTACAACAAATCATGAGATGGCCAAGTGCGGAAAGGCCCTGAAAAGAAGAAGAACAAAATCATCTAGGGTTGAGTCCCTGCACATTGGACTATTGTTGTACTTTTTTACACTATTTTGTTGCCCTACCTTACCCTACTAGAGTAGGGTAGGGTAGGGTAAATTAGAAACAGCAATGTTCGGAAAATTAGAAACAGGGGTAGGGCCTACGCTACCCCTGTTTCTAGATTTCCGCGCAATTTTTTAAATTTTTCTGTCTTATGAACCTTCTCCTGACAATATCAAACACATCAAAAAAGAAATGTGAAATCGGTCCAGCCGTTCACTGCACACACACACACACACGCGTGACCAAGATTCATTTATAGAAAGTGTCTTTACTACAGTTCGTTTCATTTAGGATGTTGTGGGTGACAGACAGAATAGTACATATTATGAACGTCATACATTCGACTGTCACCGTACCATGGTATCTGAAAAACACTTTTTAGGTATAAATCTCAAGTGATATGATTTTCTAACCAAGAATCTTACAATAAAAAGTTATTTAATTTGTGAATTTTTCACAATATTCACAGAAAAATGAATGTATCCCCTGATGTCAACTTTGAAGAGCTGTCCCGTTCTACTGATGACTTCAACGGTGCACAATGTAAAGCTGTGTGCGTGGAGGCTGGTATGATCGCTCTACGCCGCTCCGCCACAGCGGTCACTCATGAAGACTTCATGGACGCCATCTTGGAGGTCCAGGCCAAGAAGAAGGCCAATCTTAGCTATTATGCTTAAATCTACCGCGTTTATTATTTGTATAAGTTCATATATAGTAATAAATAAAAAATAAAAGTAAAACAGTAGATAGTTTTATTTTTGCGTAACTGTCTAAATCATGTTTTGGCTACAAATTACTTTTTTAAATTAATTCCCTTTTTGTAGGACTTAGCACTTAACCTGTTTCGTTAGTATAAGTTATTACATTACAATCATCTGTGGGAAATGTAGAAAAAATCCAATGAATGTGACGATAGACCTGCGTTATTTTATAGAAGCTAAATGTATATCAACATATACCACCACGGTTATGTACGATAGGCAACCGTGGCAGGAAGCTTCAGGTTTCATAGGTTCCAGACCCTAAACCGTGAAAGTACCTTTAAAGCAAGCGTATGTTATTATATTCCTACTGGCATAGAATAGGGATGATGACAGTTTTTTAAATTGTATATAAATTAAGAGTATGCTAATAGTAAAGCAATTTTGTAAAAGTAACAGGGTATCTGCGATCATTACTTTCGGAGCTACAGGGATTTAAAGGATCAGATTTGTGGCGCTGCCGCGGATCCCTGAAAAACGCCCCATACAAAATGGGACGATCTTATGACGTCGTAGGCAATTAATGATCGTTAGATTTGTAAGGGCGTTTAAACAAAATTACTAATATCTTTGTTATTTCTGCGTTTATGTTTATAGATCATATATTAAAAAATATCACATTTAATGTAAGTAAGCTAAAACTGTATGAATTTTTTTCTAATTACGATAAAATATTTTTAGTAGATATTGAAATTTTATAATCTTATTTATTTTGCAAATATCCAGTCAATCTTTGCTTTTTATGTATAAATTAGTTAACATTGACCTTAATTACCCGAATGTATCATAAAAATCAATATATTCAAACCTAGTCATCATCCCCATTATCCCTACCGACTCTTAAATGCCTTAGGGTGTTTTTGAAGGGTTCATGAAGCTAAATTTCTGGGGCCGAACGGAGCATTAAAAAAATATTTCGCTTTGTTTCTTTAAAGGATTGAGGTACCGAACCTCGACCATAAAAGGAACAAAGCGAAATATTGAAGAGTCGGTACCTAAGATTCTATGGGTTCGAGCATTGAATTTTAAAACCTGCAGCTGTTGGCCGGTTGGCCTGGCCATCACTGCGTTCAAAAGTTTCGTTTGTATTAAGTTTTAACCTAAAAATTTAATTTTGAACGCATCCATAGACCATAAACTACAAAATAAAATGACAGCTGACGCTCTTTGTGCTAAATTTGAAATAAAAATATGGAGAAAAATTATTTTTTAAGTGAAAATTATTGTGTCACCGACGGAGTAAATCGACAATAGAATCGTAAGTAACCTATTCATTAATAAATCGCCGAGTGACAGATTTATAAATTGTTAAATTTCTTCTAATACCGCATAACGATATTGATTTTTGTATGTTTTACAGTATGCGGTGTATTATTACTGCTTTATGCTGTTATTTTAGCTTTTGGGATGATTGTGGTTTTTGCAAAAAATATTTTTTTTTCCACTGTTCGTAGTTTGAATCCTGCCGTAAAGATTTGTTGTTTACATTAAAATTATATCATGTTTAAATAACTATATTTACCTGAAAATCTAAAAAAATTATATTAAAATGTAAGGATTTATCGGCGGTACCATAATTATTATTTTTATATACAAGGTTTATAATTTTAATTTACTATTTTGTCCTGTTTGCCTTCGTTGAGTCCACCATGGATCCAGAAGATGAATTCGAGCCCCAGTTAAAGATATCTTCAGATGAATTACCTAAAATACACAAAAAATGCAACCAAAACCGTCCACACACCAGGTTTTTATTGTAGTTTAATATTTAATATTTCTGTGTATTTATATTATTATACTTTAAGGTTCAAAATCCAAGTTTGTATCAAAATTCCTTTTTTAAAACACTAATAAATTATAAACATAAATAAATTATTATTTAATACAATAATGTGTTAAAAATACAATTTGGATTGAAGACCTATAAAATTTTATTTTATGTTTATTTACTTAATATTTAGTATTTTTATATTGATATCAACTATGAACACCTTATCCATACTCTACACATTCCACGAAGCTTCCCATAACACTAATTTTCTATATCATATAAAGATATTCCTTACATCTTTAATCTTATTAAAAATATCACAAACCATTATCATCACTAGCAGTTTGCCAGTGCTTTAAAGAACTTTCATGCTCTTCTCTAAAATTTGCATTTAAATTATGATAAAAACTAATTTTATTGTAGTAGTAATGTCTATGACATAGTTGTTCTTGAAACCATCATGCTTTTATTGCCAAGCTGTTTCATTCTCTTAAAAATATTCTTAGTTTTCTATACAAGAAATATGTAATGTTGATTTACTATTTCTATCTTTTTCATAGCAGTAATATCCTAGTGGGTATGATCTCTGCCTTCGATTCTGAATGTGAAGGTCCTTCTAGGGGCATGCACCTCCAACTTTTCAGTTGAGTGCATTTTAAGAAAGCAAACTTCACATACAAAGAGAATTTCCAAATTCTCTTTGTATGTGATGTCTGTCCGCAAAGGGCCAGCGTGGTGGACTATTAGCCTAACCCCTCTCATTCTGAGAGGATACTCGTGCTCAACAGTGAGCTGAAAATGAGTTGTTAATGATAATGATCTTTTTCAACTCTATTATAGGTTCTGCGGATCTAACATTTGTCTGTGTATTAATTTGACCATTTTACTAAGCAACTTATACCTACCTACTAACAAAAATGATATACCAATATATACCCCCGCTTGATCTCACTGTGCAACTTCTTGACTTTAAGATGTGAAATCTTAATATAATGTATGTAATCTAAATTATTCACAATTGCTATTCTCTTATATGTAAATTAAGCTACCCAGCAAATCATATTTGCCCATTTTAGTTACACTTTCTAAAGTTTATTCACTGGGTAGGCAGCTCAGTTTAATTTTTAACTGATTTTTAAGTAAACTGGATTTACAAGTGC
Organism: Bicyclus anynana; assembly: GCF_947172395.1. Lineage (NCBI taxonomy): Eukaryota > Metazoa > Arthropoda > Insecta > Lepidoptera > Nymphalidae > Bicyclus > Bicyclus anynana. The sequence goes on along the minus strand of NC_069103.1, from coordinate 13,077,862 downwards.
TGTGGGAAGTAACAAAGGAAGTAGGCAGACATGTTGTGGCCACATTACATGTTACCGCTCGTCCTGCCCACTACTTCCTACATTATTTGTTTTCAGAACTTGTCAAAGGACTAGTATAGGGTGTCGCGATTATTTAAGCTTGTAGAGTAGTTTGTGGCACAGACAGGGCAAGATCGCGGCAGCGCGAGGAGCATTTATGTGGCAGCAGCATTATTTAGGATTTCCATATTTACTTGATGACAATTGTGACTAACTTACTGTATTATGTGGTCTAAACTCATATGCTAATATTTGTATGATAATGATTTTTAATCCTATATGAATTAGGTAATCCATTTATCATGTTTATAAACTACCATTACAGTCTGAACTCAATTTAAGATCGCGTGGATGCCTTATCTCTCATGATCTATGGTGTTATCAGCCTTAATTGGCTTGAGGAACGCCCGACTTTATCGTAAGACTGTTCCGCTTGCAAAGAGGATTACAGAACAACACGCATCATTAATGCTATCATCAGCTTAACTGCAACTTGCAACACGTAGCTTTAATGCTATAAACTGCAACTAGCCACACGCATAGGGTTGCGGTTGTTTTAAAAAAAATCAAAAACTTCTTCTCTTTAAGTCAAACAATGAAACAAAACGAAAATTCTTCTCTTCTATGAGAAGAATTTTTGTTTTGTCGACTCTCGTCGCCTACTCTCGGCCACGATCAAAGCTCGCTCGTTTGCGAAAAGCAAACGAGCGAAGTTAAGGCCGTTGTTATATTATATTGTTAAAAGGATGCACAATCATGTACAAAATTTCACTTAAAAACTGGCCTCTTTTGCTTTGACAGTCTTAGAATAATTGGTAAAGAAGATTATACCTAAAGGCCTTTGAATATAGTCCAATATTCAATAAAATCCCATATTCAGAGCAAATTCAACCTTAAGGATTGAGTTTAAGGTTGAATTTGCAAATGTGACTACTTGAATTGAGTGCTAAGAAGTTGTGTTTGGCGCTTTGATTGATGGCGCTCATTGACTGGGGACGTTTTTTGGTCGCTGATTGTGCATCCAAATTTTAATAGGAGATCGATGCGAAAAGCCTAACAAAAGTAGGACAAGCCGGATAGCGTTAATTTTTCCCGGACACACAATCAAAAACGTTACCTATAACCGGCTTTATCCGGACGCCTGGCAACGCTACACGCAATATGCAACAAACCTTTCAACGAATGCAACATTGGTGTAAAAAAAGGCCTGCCGACCGAATTTCGGTATAGAAATAAAAATACCCAATGCACGGTGAGTGGTCAGTGCATACCTAATTAAATCAACGATGTTTATGCAAAGGCGGTGTAATTGAGGCGCGATTATAATCGCGAGCAATAAAGGTGTAGACACATAAAACGCGGAACCGCGACGTCACGTTATGAATGAAATTTACAGTCACTATCGCTGTTACGGTTGCATTTACAAAAGTTTGACATCATATCTGAATAAAGTAGCAAAGGACAATGCCAGACAATGTATAGAAGTTTGACCCACTAAAAAAAAATATTTGCAACAATATATTATAAATCATATTATTGGATTTTTTGTACTATTAAACAAATATTACCTTTTAACCCTTTATAACTAGGGGTATAAAAATAAATCCAAGTTGAAGTTTGATTTTAAGGTTAAGTATATGTGCAGTTTATTATGAAATAGATAACGATAAAGCGTCGTGATTGGTTTTTTGTAAATACAGAAGCACTTAGCACATGCAATACATTAAAAAAAACGTGATTTTAGTATTTTCAAATTACTCCGAGGTATTATTTTCAAATTATTACGAGTTTTGATAGTTTGACAGTGTTATGACAGTTTATTTTTACATTTTGATCTGACTTCGCAGCTCTGGATTCTAGCCATTTTGAACATAAAATAATTAGAATGCACTAAAAACACTCTAAAGGGCTCGAACCCAAGGTCGAAATAAAGTTTTTAAAAAATAAGTAAACAATGTCAGCTATGAGGAAATAACGTAATGGATATAATTACTTTTTTTGGCAGATTTTTATTCCGGAGTTTAACAGTAAAAATGGTTTATTAAAAAACAATTATTTAAAAATTTAATATATTTAGTACATCTACATTTTCCGCAAAATTCCGAGTAGGACTGGGTCAGGATCTGGCATTCTCCTTTTCGTTTCTATCTATTTAAGTTAGTACTAGACTCTAGTGTTAAGAGATCGATAACGGAAGTCCTACGGGAAACCCGTCACAAAGTGCTTGGTTTTATGTTTACGGAGTGGAATCCGTCTCCGAAGTCTTTATGTCAATTATTATTCTTGATTATTCTTGATGAACGGTTGTATGTCTTTTAGAAATTGAGCTTGCTGTTGTGGGACAATTTGCTCTTAGGAAAAAAACGTGGAATACAGATGATTTATCACCGTTCACCGTTGTACTTCTTTGCGAGCCTTTTTTATGTCTGTACGCTTGCGTGCCAATATTCACTCAAAGGTCCGAAAACCGCGTTTCTACCACGTCTAGAACGAAGAGCTCTAGAAGTTACGCGTTACGTTACGTTCTGTAACCACTACACCTCCACCGCGAGTAGTTTGAAGAGCTACAAGCACAGACAGTAGCGCGTGAATTTGGACGACCTGCGGAAGTGAAATCGCGTTATGTTAGTACAGTAACAACTGCGCGTCCACCGCGTGTAGTGTGAAGAGCTACAAGCACAGACAGTACGGCACGCGCGTGGCACAGGCAGTCACCTGCCGGCAGCAGCGCGTGGACGGTGTGACCTGCGGCGGCAGTGAAACCGCGTTACGTTACGTACAGTAACAACTGCGCGTCCACCGCGTGTAGTGTGAAGAACTACAAGCACAGACAGTACGGCACGCGCGTGGCACAGGCAGTCACCTGCCGGCAGTAACGCGTGACGGTGTGACCTGCGGCGGCAGTGAAACCGCGTTACGTTAGTACAGTAACAACTGCGCGTCCACCGCGTGCAGTGTGAAGAGCTACAAGCACAGACAGTATGGCACGCGCGTGGCACAGGCAGTCACCTGCCGGCAGCAGCGCGTGACGGTGTGACCTGCGGCGGCAGTGAAACCGCGTTACGTTAGTACAGTAACAACTGCGCGTCCACCGCGTGTAGTGTGAAGAGCTACAAGCACAGACAGTACGGCACGCGCGTGGCACAGACAGTCACCTGCCGGCAGCAGCGCGTGACGGTGTGACCTGCGGCGGCAGTGAAACCGCGTTAATTTTCGCACACGGTCTATTCTATCATCGATGTCTATACTTTGTCGTGAATGTATAAATTGCGTGTAAACTTTACATGGTAGACACGTGTAAACTAGAACTAGACAATCGTGAGATCACTTACGAACCCCCGTTTATAAATGAAATCTAAAACTGAAGTTTCAGACACTTTTCATTAGTTATTGTTTAAATTATTTTTAACGTAAAACATTATATTTTTTGCCGTTGTTTTCTGTTGTTTTGTTCTGAGTGTTTGTTATTAAGTTTTAATTTCTCTACTGATCGTAATAAATATCTACCATTTCTGTAAATTATTAAAAGTCAAGCGTGAAACTTCCATACCCGGGAGAATTGTTTTTGGCTTTGTTTCATAGAGAAAAGAGAAGAGATGGGAAAATCTTCTGTGTAAGTTTAATCATTCTTTATTTAATCTACTAATATTTTAAGTTCCAATACAATAGATTAAGGATAGCCCTTAAATTAAGGAGAGCCGTGATAGCCCAGTAGATATGGCCTCTGGCTCCGATTCCGGAGAGGTTCGAATTCGAAGCGGGGCACCTCCAATTTTTCAGTTATGTGCATTATAAGTAATTAAATGTCTCAAACGGTGAAGGAAAATATCGTGACGAAAATTGCATACCTGAGAATTTTCTTAACTCTTAAGCCCGTGACTCTTGCTCAGCTGTGAGCTGAATATGACTTGATAATGATGAATAGATTAAGGGGCTGAACTCAGGCCGAGAACGGTCCTGCGTTCGATTTCCATCCGCTGAAATATTTTCGTTTCGTTTATTTGAAGAGAAAGGGGAAAAGTTTGTCATGTTCTTTCATTATTTTTGCACTAAAAATTTAACCAATTTCTCTGCGATCCCAAGAACGTGTGAATTTTTAGATTCGATCCATCTGCTGCATCTACCATCAGTTTAAATAGTGGCCAAGCGCGAGCCTGTTTCACATAAGAAAAATATGTTACTACCACTCAACAATAATAATGTCACTTAAGGTCACAGCTGATTAGAGCTCCCCGGCGACATATTAGCATAGGTATAGCATTGCATTGCATAGGGAATGCTGATCCGGTGCTCGGTGGCTCCAATGAGCTATGACCCTTAATCTATTTATATAAAGCGTACACTTTGTTTGCAATCTGATTATTATTTACCGACCGCAGTGTTGCTTACCATAAAACCACCATAGATTATTGATTACAAAATCAAGTTAATTGTGTTTAATATATAACAATCGCCTGGTTAGTTAATTTAGTTTCTGTTCACGAGGTCCTGGGTTCGACACCTGGGTCGGGCTATCTATCGGATATACTCAGTTCAAAGAAGTTTCTTCTAGGAAATTTTTGGACTTGGAAAGTTTGTGGTGTTACACCCCAGTGCCTCAGAAAGCTCGTTAAGCCGGTCATGATCGTTATTATCAATCTGATAGTGGTCATTAGTGAATTTAACTTCATTACCCTAACTAAGCCCGCCAACCCGTATTGGAACAGCGTGGAAGGTCCATATCCTCTGTCCTATAAGGAGGGAGGCCTGAAGTCTGACAAGTTCGTTGATGACACTCCCATGATATGCGGGCGACGGGGGCAAAGACTGTGCGGGTGTAAAATCGTGCGTGGGGAGAAGTGAGGTGCGTCAGTCGTGGGTTTTTCATTGATCACTGCACGCCCCCCGGCCAGCGGGGACCATCGGGAGTGTTACGAACGAAGTTGTAAAGCTATAGCCCTGTGTGTATAGTGGGCCGTTAAAATAAGCTGATAACGATGAATACTGATATAGTTAAAGTAACTCATTCGTCAGTCGTGATAGCCTAGTGGATATGACCAGGGTGTAGGTTCGAATCCAGTCCAGGCACCTCCAACTTTTTAATAAATTAAATATCACGTGTCTCAAACGGTGAAGGAAAAACATCGTGAGGTAATACATGCATACCTGAGAATTTTTTTTAATTCTCTTCGTATGTGAAATTGGGCCAGCGTGGTGGACTATTTTATTATATTTATCTACTAAAACTTTTGGAAATATCAATAAAAACCCATCGAAATAGAATCTATATATGTATACAAAAAAAATCGGTTGTCTGTAAAGTCGGTTTACTGACGATAGTTGAACGTGACAACGTCATAAGACTGTCAATACTGATGGAATGGTTGCATTTTTGAAAAGAAAATGTTGGTTGTTCTAAAATACTGTTTGATAATCTTCATAGACCAGAATATACTTTATTTCTTGTAAACAAAGTTGGCAACCCTAGAGCGAGGGAACGACGCATGACGTCATCTTTTTTCGAGTGTGCAGCCGGCTCCATCGAATTATAAGACGTTGTCACGTCAATAAACATAAAACGCACCTCTAAAATGTAAAATGAAAATCTCCTTTTTTTCAAAGTCGGTTAATAAAACCACCATAATGGGTTTTTCCATTTCCAGTCGATTTCCTCATGTCAACTGTGATTAGATTCATGTCGATACCAATGCATACAAAATAGACGGCAGACGATGATTGATTGGTATTAACTTTATTTTTGCATTGTTTACTATTGAAAACGTAGGGTTTCTCCGTTCATGCAGTGTGCATAAAGATTTTGATAAGATAGGCATCTTTTATCGTAATTAGATGGAAATTCATACAGTTTTAGCTTCCTTACATTAAACGTGACATTTTTCAATATATTCTACTATATAAAAATAAGTGGGGTTTTCCTTCCTGACGCTATAACTCCAGAACGCACGAACCGATTTCCACGGGTTTGCATTCGTTGGAAAGATCTCGGCCTCCGTGAAGTTTATAGCAAAGAAAATTTTGGAAAAATTTCAACGTAGGGTAGGGGTAGGGTAGAGGTAGTTGAAAGTTTACATCGAGTTTCACGCGGACGAAGTCGCGGGCGTCCGCTAGTGAACTATAAACATAAACGCACAAATTACAAAGATATTTGTAATTTTGTTTGAGCGCCTGCTCTGACAAATCTAAGTGCCATTATGTATGGGGCGTTTTTAATATGCGTGGCAGTGCCCGCTAATATGACATGTTTAATTCATGTAGCTCCGAAAGTAATGATCGCGGATACCCTGTTACTTTTACAAAATTGCTACTTACTATTAGCATACTCCTAATTTATATACAATTTAAAAAACTGTGGTCATCCCTAATCGCGCAGTTGGAATGATATGACTTATACGCCGCTTTCAAGCGCGATACCTATTCTACATATAATTTTTCAGCTATTATAATCTATAGCTGATGCCGCGCGGTTTCACCCGCGTGGTCCTGTTCCCTTGGGAATACCGGGATAATGTATAGCCTATAGCCTTCCTCGATAAATGGGCTATCTAACACTAAAATAATTTTTCAAATCGGACCAGTAGTTCCTGAGATTAGCGCGTTCAATCAAACAAACAAACAAACTTTTCAGCTTTATAATATTAGTATAGATTCATTAGGTCTGACTGTTGCTCTAATACATTTTTACAGCACCATCAGCAGTATAAGGGTCGGACCCTTCACACATGGCCAACCTGATCAATACACAAGCAATGTCACGCGCGTTCCCTAGGCAACTGTTCCGTATACGAAAACATATTTGGCGAATATCATCAATGTTTATTAGTGCGTGATCGGTTATCTTGTTCCGTTTATCTCCTAATTTGGGGTTAGGGTGGAGTCATACTTATCACCCTTTGCTATGTCTGATGAGTCAGTCATGACATTATACGAGCAGGGAGTATCAAGAAATTAGATATGTCTGAAAATTTAAAATGTCCAGGAATTAAAAAAAAAATATTTTTCAAACCTGTTCAAACAATTTATAAAAGTAACTATTATATTCCATTTTGGTGTTAATTATTTATTTTGAAAATAATCTTAATATTATGTTAATAGATATTTTATATTTGTGAGATGTATTTACAGTATATCCGACATGTGCTCTTGTTGTGATATTTAATTTAATATGCATGCAATTTCATATTCAATTAAATTAAATATCACGTGAAAGGAAAACATCGTGAGGAAACCGGTATACCTGAGAATTTTCTTAATTCTCTACGTGTTGTGAAATCTGTCAATCCGCAGTGGGCCAGCGTGGTAGAATATTTTAACTTCATTCTGAGAGGAGACTCGTGCTTATCAGTGATCCGAATATGGGTTGTTAATGATGATTGTTTTTTATTGAACAATTAGCTAATTTAATAGGTTTCATGTTTTATCTCATAGGTTACGTTATCAATACGGTTAAGATGGAAACATACTTTTAACACGTCACTTTATCTAATTTATGCCTCAGACTCAGACATATATTATATATTAGACATGTATCTACGTACCTATATTACTAATGAAATGTGGTCTAGTATACGCCAAACTTCTAGTCCGTTCTGAACACCACGCGAATGACTGCGTTGCGTACGAAAACATCACAGCGGCGTTATTATACCTTCGCAGTTCAGCGTATTGCAACTTCACAACGGACTAGAAATTTGTGCATACTATACCATGCACAAGTTGTGTTATGAATTGTGTTTTGTGATTATTTGATTAGATAAGCCGATGTATTTGAGAATAGCACGGCACGGTGAATACGGTGTCGTACAATTCGCATTTTGTCCCCTTGGAAACAAAATATTTTCGTGTATTCTAACCCTCAAAGGCAGGTCTCATCCCCAAATGTCACCGGCGGCACGAATTGCATAATTTTACAAAAGGGTTAGATGCAAAACTGAACGATTTGACATCCGATATCTAGGGTTGGCAACCGGTCTATAATCTACATCTACTTGTAATATATAACGTCATCGTTAGCCCATTTTGAATATTCCAAGATGATAACGAGATAATTGTCTCTCTTTCGTTCCGTTGCCAATTAAACTCCATAAATATTTGTCTCTTTCTAAGTTAATTGAGAAACTAACCTATTTTTGACAATTGGGACGATTGATTATTTCTTTTTATAATATTCATCAGTATTTTCCCACATTGGTGAAAGAAATTTCGAACACAAATGCCTCATTTAGCAAAATATTATATTTATCTTTTTTTCTTTAAATTTAAACTTATGTGTTACAAAATAATATACTCGTAAAAGAAAGAAAGTTTGAAAGAAGGAAGGGAATTCGTTTGAAGAATGAAAATTGATCACTCTGAGAAATACTTCTAAACAAATAGGTATCTACAGAAAAATCATACAGTTTATAAACAAATTCAGTATCGTGCAGTGTAGATACAATATTGTGTGATATGATCGCAACTCAACTTAGCATTATGCTACATAATAAAACCTGGCAGCCCTAGACGTATGACAGGAAACGTCACAGATTTGCATCGAACATGAGTTTCGCAAACTTTGCCGCTAAGTTACAAATACAAACATAAATAGTTCCACTCCACATCATGATTCATGATCGTGAATTTGTTATAGAAATGGCGGCCTTGATGGCGAACTAGAACATTTCCGGTGCGGCTTAGTATTGGAATTATACGAAGTCTGGGCAACTTTTTTTGGCGACCTGTCTAGCGCAGTTGGTAGAGCTGTGGTTCTCCTGTGGTCTTGAGATCGATACAGTTTCATAATCATTAACAACCCATATTCAGTTCACTCACAGTTGATCACGACTCTCCTCTCAGAATGAGAGGGGTTAGGTTAATAAACTACCACACTGGCCTAATGTGGATTGGCAGACTTCACACACGTAGAGAATTAAAAGAATTCTCTGGTATTCAGGTTTCCTTCCAATGTATTTCCTTGATCGTTTTTGAGACATGTGTAATTAGTGATGTGTTAATGGGTGTAAATATAATATAAATAAATACTGGTTCTCTTCGTGAATTTTATTTTAATTTTATAAAAGGCCAAACAACAATATGTATAATGTATGCGCACACAGTCCGTGCGAGTCAATTTCGAAGTGTCCGCGCGTCGGTCGCTGGCACGACGGGCCGGCGCGGAGTGCCCGCGCCCCGCAACCCGCGTAGTCGTCCGCTTGGACATCCTGCCCGCCCAAGCCGAGGCTGTCAAATAGGCAGTGGGCAGATGTTATTATAGGCCCGAGTGATTAGGCCTCTCCTGGTCTGGATCTCGGCTACTCGCGAAACTCCGTCTCTGCCCGAGTGCAACTTGACTATTCGTCCGAGCAACCAAAGAAGAGGCGGCTGGCCCCTTTCCTTAATAAGAACCAAGCTGCCCAGCTGCAAATCCGGCTCGAAGGACCAAAAATAGTGATGTGTTAATGGGTGTAAATATAATATAAATAAATACTGGTTCTCTTCGTGAATTTTATTTTAATTTTATAAAAGGCCAAACAACAATATGTATAATGTATGCGCACACAGTCCGTGCGAGTCAATTTCGAAGTGTCCGCGCGTCGGTCGCTGGCACGACGGGCCGGCGCGGAGTGCCCGCGCCCCGCAACCCGCGTAGTCGTCCGCTTGGACAGTAATTTCTTAAAATGCACATAAAATCGAAACGTTTGAGATGCATACGCCAGAGCGGACTCGAATCTACAATCGAAGGCAGAGGTCATAATACATCACATCACACACAAATATTATGGCGAAAGTTTGTGTGTAAGTATGTTTGTTCCTCTTTTACGTTGCGGCTACTGAAGCGATTTCGCTGAAATTTGGAATGGAAATAGATTTTACTCTGGATTAACACATAGGCTACTTTTCATCCCGGAAAAATCCATGGTTCCCGCGGGATTTGTGAAAAACTGAATTCCACGCGAATGAAGTCGCGGGCGTCTGCTAGTTTTTTTTAAATCCCACCAACCCCCATTGACGCAAATATGGTGGATTTAATCTTCATCTTTCATCGCAATAGTGATGAAGTATTGTTTATCAGAATAACATATTTGAAAACAAAATTTAGATGCACTTCGACAAAAAGAAGATCTAAATATCGACGTTCAGTATATCAAATTGAAGTTCTGTAATAAATTCAACTGAAGTCTTTTGAGAAAGAACATCAGCACGAACGTGAATTTGTTTATGAAACAGCAGCCTTGGTGGAAATGGAACACTTCCGTCGCGGCTCGGTGTTGGAATAATTTACTGCTGCCGAAGTCTGAGCTTATCGGTTACATTTTTGAGGACACGTTGCAATATATACGTAGTTGTATACAGGTTGTCCCGTAATAGGGATGATGACAATTTTTTTTTAATTGTATATAAATTAGGAGCATGCTAACAGTAAAGCAATTTTGTAAAAGTATCAGGGTATCTGCGATCATTACTTTCGGAGCTACAGGGATTTAAAGGGTTAGATTTGCGACGCTGCCGCGGATCCCTGAAAAACGCCCCATACAAAATGGTACGATTTAATGACGTCGTCGGTGTATAATGATCATTCAATAATTTAAACAAAATTACTATTACTCATATCTTTGTTATTTGTGCGATTATGTTTATAGTTCAAATATTGAACAAATGTCACATTTAATGAAGCTAAAACTGTACGAATTTTCATCTAATTACGATAAAAGATTTTTAATAGATTTTGAAATTTTATAATCTTATTTATTTTGCAAATATCCAGTCAATCTTTGCTTTTTATGTATAAATTAGTTAACATTGACCTTATTTACCCGAACGCATCATAAAAATTAAATGGAAATGGTAGATACACCACCTAATTATCTACTAATTAACTAATTTGAATAGTTTTCAAAAAAGCCCTTGGGTGATGATTATCAACTCATATTCGGCTCACTGCTGAGCTCAGGTCTCCTCTCAGGATTAGAGGTTTAGGCCTTAGTACACCACACTGGGTCAAAGCAGATTGACAGACTTCACACACCTACAGATTTAAGCAAATTCGCAGGTTTGCAGGTTTCCTCACGATGTTTCCCTTCAACGTTTGAGAAGTTGGAGATGCATTTCCCTGACCGGATTCAAACATACGCCCCCCGAATCAAAGGCAGAATTAAAAGCCATATCCTCTGGGCTATCAAGGCTTATGAACAATATCTACCTCGTTTAAATTTTCCCTCGAATTCATGAATTCATAACGAAATAACCTCTGGTTAGGGTCTACGATGGCTTCATAATAGCGATGCAATGTTTATGATCCCATTCTGAAGCGAATGCTGTAAGAAACTTGTTACGTTATATGGGCTTATAAATTCTTCATTGTGATTTGCATTTTGCGTGGGTTTTGTACTTTATAGCTACGTTTTCATAACTTGATACATTTCGAAACGGAACGGTGTTAGCTATGCAAGAACGACGGCTGTTGAGTTATTGCTATTTAACCGACTTTGAGAAGAAGGACGTCGAAGAGACATTAGCACAGTATAACGCCAGCCACACACGGTCATGTTATTGTCAAGTCTGCAGCGCGCTTAGGGATGTGATGTGCGTTTAGGGTGTTGGGAGGCTTCGACCGTGGTTAGTTACCACCCTACCGGTAAAGACGTACCGCCAAGCGATTTAGCGTTCCGGTACGATGTCGTGTAGATACCGAAGGAGGTGTGGATTTAAATACTCTTCCTAACAAGTTAGCCCATCCATCTTAGATTGCATCATCACTTACCATCAGGTGAGATTGCAGTCAAGGGCTAACTTGTAAAGAATAAAAAAAACGTCACTAAAGTTTAACGTCAGCCACATACGGTCATGTTATTATTGCAAAGTCTGCAGCCCGCTTAGGGATGTGAGCAATGAAAAAATCACATCCCTAAGCGATTGAAGATTGACTTGAAGATTCTTGTGTGGCTGGCGTAAATGCATTGTTAAATCATTTAGGGGGATATAATGGTGTCACATGGAAACCCGTTTACCTTCCGTTTCACACAAACCTTACCACAACAATCAAACCATTAATCTATCTTCCGAAAATGGAATATGTAAGCTGTATATATTGCAACTAAATTACATTAAAAATCGTGTCAGAGGATGATGAAGAGACAGACCAAAAATATGACGGCAAAAACTACGATATAAATATTAAGTTGTTCACAAATCCCGCGTGAACCATTGATATTTTCGTAATATAAACTAATCTACGTGTTGCTCAATAGCCTCCTCTATTTCCCAGTGGAAGTCCTATTAAAATTGTTCCAGCCATTCCAGATATTAGCTCGGACAAACAGATAGACAAAATTGCAGAAAAAGATTCTTCATGTTTTAGTAACCATAGACATATAAATAACTTATGAAAATACAGTTTTTTTAAACACAGACAGACACTTCAATTTTGTTTATGTGTAGGTTTTACTATAGCTATTCGTAGGTTAAATAAAAAAAAATGTAGGTACTTGGTTTGCGGCGCGTGCGATACTATGCAATCATTAAAGAAACGTGTTTCTTTGTACAAAGTCATAAATTGTTCATTGTATATTTTCTGCGTAGGTTCATTCTTCGTGATTGAACTAATTCAAACTTGTAGAATAGTTTGAGTTTAAGTACTTTGTTACAAGTTAGATTGCTTAAATAGAATCATTATCCGCTCTACTAAATGAATCGGTCGGATAGTCTACAACTCTACAGTGTATTTGAAGACTAATCGATTCCTCTTATTCTGATCTCTGCCTCCAATTTCTCTCATTCGGTGAGGAGACTCGTGCTTAACAGTGAGCTGTATACGGATTACGATTTCACGGGTCCATATCCTCAATGGTCCGAGTCGCCGATCGCAGACTCGTAACGCATTTCTGAGAATGTATCTCTTAGTTATTGTTGTTGAGAGGTTAATGTATCTTTAGGGAAGGCAGTTTTTAACCGAATTATGATTAAAACTAAAAAAATCTTCTCCTAGTACCTAGAATCACCCAATTCTTAGTTTTTTTGTCCAACATGCTTTGTGCTTCTTCATTATTGTTGTTGAGAGATTAATGTTTCTTTAGGAAGGACAGTATTTTAACCGAATTATGATTAAAACTAAAAAAATCTTCTCCTAGTACCTAGAATCACCTAATTTTTGGTTTTTTGAGCAATGTGCTTTGTGGATCTGAGAAATTTAAAACGTCACCGGAAGAACGATTTTAGTGGAGTCACTAATATAGCTTCGCAAGAACTTGCGTTGAATATTAAAGTGATAGTTTGATTTAGGGAGAATGTGTCATCGAGGAATCATTATCGGAATATGTAATATCAAACGTTATGATCATCTATGAGACGTGATAGGCCAGTGGATATGACCTCTGCCTTCGATTCGGAGGGCGTAGGTTCGAATTCGGTCCGGGTCGTGCACCTTCAACTTTTCAGTTGTGTGCATTTTGAGAAATTAAATATCACTTGTCTCAAACGGTGAAGGAAAAACATCGTGAGGAAACCTGCATACCTGTGACTATTCTTAATTCTCTCCGTGTGTCCTCATTGGGTCGGCTTGGTGAGCTATTAGCCTAACTCTTTCGGAGAAGAGACTCCTGCTTATCAGTGAGCCGAATATGGGTTGTTAAAGACGAAACACATAATATATTATGGGACATAACTTTTGGGATGAAAAAGGACAAATTAAATTATTCATAAATTATTTTGTGCTTAATGCGGAGAACGACACGAGCATTGAAGTGTTCGCTAGTTTAAATGGGATCCCTTAAAACACACACAAGTGTGTTCCCGATCACAAGTCCAGAAATCTGCTCCAGGTTTTTGTTTGTGTTTTGTTTAAGAAATTAAATATCACATGTCATAAACGGTGAAGGAAAAACATCGTGAGGAAACCTGCATATCTGACAATTTTTTTAATTCTCTACGTGTGTGAAGTCTGCCAATCCGCATTTGGCCAGTGTGGTGGACTAAGGCCTAACCCCTCATTCTGAGAGACGAGCTCAGCAGTGAGCCGACTATGGGTTGATAATGACGAATATGTTACAATTCGAATTAATAATAATAATAAACATTAGCTAAGAATACTGCGTCCTCTATGAATAGTAGGTAGAGGTACCTACTCTCTCCGCCGGTTTTCTATTTTTTCCCATGATCGTATGGTTTGATATAGCTGCAACTCGTTAACTGGGTAAGGCAAACAAGACGTGTCTATAAATATTGACTCTTCAATCACTGGCCGCGCTTACTTGATAATAATAGGTCTTACTAGTTTTTACTTTATTTAAAAATAGTGTCATTAATAAGGTCCCCGCACACAAATTTTTAACATTTGTACACACATTAACACATTAACAATACCATTAACAAGATCTCGTATTTGCGTCAAGCACACAATAATTTTGTTAATTAAGTAGGGTAACGTTTTGGAAGTCGAAAGAAACTAAATTAATTATACTGCAATATTATTATCATCATCATCATTACAAAACATATTCGGCTCACTATTGAGCACGAGGCTCCACTCAGAATGAGAGGGGTTAGACGTTAGTCTACCACAACATGACATTACATTACATGGACATTAGTCTAAATTAGCTGGCCCAATGCGGATTGGTAGACTTCACTCGTAGAGAATTGAGAAAATTCTCAAGTATGCAGGTTTCCTGACGATGTTTTTTCCTTTTCCTTGACCGTTTGAGACAAGTGATATTTAATTTCTTAAAATGCACATAACTGAAAAGTTAGAGGTGCATGCCCAGGCCCAGGACCAGGATTAAATCTACGTTCTCCGAATCGAAACCAGAGGCTGTCTGGGCTGTTAGGTCTCTTATTATGTTCATTATAGTCTACGGATCAATAAGAAAATGGATTTTTACCGACAGACAAAGAGACGCACAACGAAGTAAGTGAAGACGTTTTTCCTTTTGAACACTAAAAATAACATTAACAATTATTATCCTTTTGTATTTGTGCAATATCGTAACAAACGACAGAAATACCTCAATGTAATAAATTGTAGTTACATTAGCAACAAATATAGAATAAGTGACCCTGCCGACTTAGACCATGTGTGGCACGCGGTCAATACCATACTGCGTGTTATTATCAATGCGCGATTGTGTGCCTATATGGAGGCACGAGCTATGGTGCCGCGCCATGCTGCTGTGACCTTAATTATTTTATAAATATGATTTTTTGCAAACGTTATTAATAGTTATTTAATGTATACTAATATTATAAAGCTGATGAGTTTGTTTGCTTGAACGCGCTAATCTCAAAAACTCCTGGTCCGATTTGAAAAATTCTTTCGGAGTTAGATAGCCCATTTATCAAAAAAGGCTATATATTATCCCCGTATTCCTACGGAAACGGGAACCACGCGGGTGAAACCAAGCGGGCGTCAGCTAGTTATATTTACAAGCGGGCGTCACTGACTCCTTTCGCGTGAATTTCTGTTTTTCGCAAATCATACAGGAACCCTACATTTTCCTGGATAAGAAGTAGCCTATGTTCTTCTACAAGGTTCTATTTGATTCTGTATTAAATTTCATTGAAATTGATGTTCAGTGGATTAGCTTACACATGATTGTTGATCACATTTTCTTCCCCTCTACACAGCAACATCATTTGTCATCGGATGAGAATCCAATCACGAGGATTTTTATCGAAGCTTCTCATTGATAAAATCTGTAGTTTTTCCTAGAGAACCAAGAGTGCGTATTTACATTTGGTAGACGATGCTATAGCTTGGCAAGTTTGTTAATGACACTCATGATATGCGGGCGACGGGAGGAAAGTACAGCGCGGGTGTGAAGTCGTGCGCGCGGGGCATTGCTACCCCCCTCCCGGCCCGCGCGGGCCATCGGGAGTGTTTTACGAACGTATTTGCCAAGCTATAGTGTGCATTCAATAATGTGAAATACAACCTACGATGACGTCAGTGGTCACATCCCTCATCACTATTTGTATACGGGTTCGATGCCCGACTTACTTTACGTACTTTGGCTATAGCTCCGTGCTTCTAGCTTATTTCCTTTAATTAATTGTTAATTTCCTATTAATATTGTAGGCAACAAAATCGATAGATCCAAGGCGAGCCTCGTATTAATATAACGCCTCAATTTGACGACCTCATTTCATAGACGGCCTCCGTGGCGCAGTGGTGAGCGCGGTGGATTTACAAGGAGGTCCTGGGTTCGATACCCAGCTGCGCCGATTGAGATTTTCTTAATTGGTCCTGGTCTGGCTGGTGAAAGGCCGTGATTAGTTTACCACCCTACCGACAAAAACGTACCGCCAAGCGATTTAGCGTTCCGGTACGATGTCGTGTAGAAACCGAAAAGGGTGTGGATTTTCGTCCTCCTCCTAACAAGATAGCCCGTTTCTATCTTAGATTGCATCATCACTTACCATCAGGTGAGATTGTAATCAAGGGCTAACTTGTAAAGAATAAAAAAAAACGCTTGGCTTAATGGGGATGATGACTAGATTTGAATATATTGATTTTTATGATACATTCGGGTAAATAGGGTCAATGTTAACTCATTTATACATAAAAAGCAAAGATTGTCTGGATATTTGCAAAATAAATGAGATTATAAAATTTCAAAATCTATAAAAAATATTTTATCGTAATTAGATAAAAATTCATACAGTTTTAGCTTCCTTACATCAAAAGTGATATTTTTTAATATATGAACTATAGACATAAACGCACAAATAACAAAGATATTAATAATTTTGTTTGAACGCACATACTAATCTAACGATCATTACATTGCCTACGACGTCATTAGTTCGTGCCATTTTGTATGGGGCGTTTTTCAGGGATCCGCGGCAGCGCCGCAAATCTGACTCTTTAAATCCCTGTAGCTCCGAAATTAATGATCGCAGATACCCTGTTCCTTTTACAAAATTGCTTTACTATTAGTATACTCTTAATTTATATACAATTTAAAAAAAAACTGTCATCATCCCCATTGTTCCGCTTGGCTTTTACGTAATCGATGTTTTTATTACGCTTATTAAAGTTAAGTTAATCGAAAGCATTACTTTGCAGAAATGCAGTAGGCTAAGGCTATTGTGCAAACAGTCCGTGTGTACAAAAAGACGGAAGCACATTGTATATTGTTAAATGGTCATTATGTTGCTTCGTTTGATTTTTACGCATTTTTTTTTTTGTAGTTCTATCATCTAAGTATGACTTGCTTGTTGGTTTGAGGATTTTTACTATATTTAAATGTGTTTTTGATAGTAATGGTTACGGCTCAAGCAAATGGCCCAGCAGCAGGCTTATTCACTATCTTTGACGTATGCTAGTTGACATATATGTATACTAAAGCCATACTCGAGAAATACTGTTTACCGACAAACAAATTAATTATGAAGGTAGAAAACGCATGTCATTTCATTACTTATTTGTTTTAAATTGTGTATGGTTTGTTTATAAAATGTTATATAAAATATATTAACCATATCTAATTGTTCTATGCTTAATAGTCTTTATTTTCATTAATTTAAGAACAAGTTGATTTGGATTTTTATTAGGTGTGAAATGACTAGTGATTTATACCCTCATTTTTAATTTGTTTGTTGCTAAACAGTACACATCAAGAAAGGCTATAGTATAGGTACAAAATTGAGATTCTATGTAAAAATGTCATCCGGTGCTTACTGGTGGATATCAAACAGTAGGTAGAAAATGTCATTTTTTCAATTGTTTCGATGTTTATTTTAACAGGTTGATAATAAAGACAAATAGTGAATAGGCCAGCTGAAGGCAAAGTGATAATCATCGCCAATAAACAGAGTGACACCTCACAGGGTGCCAAAAACACATCCTACAAAATTCAAATAAAATAATCACATATAATAATTTGTTATTGATAATAATTCCAGTTTGCGAATTCCTAGACGTATTTCAGTGCAATTTTTTTCAAAATAGTTTTGGTCTTTTCAAGGACACAAACAAAAAAAAAACACACGAACATACGGACCTCCTCCTTTTTGGAAGTCGGTTAAAAAAAAATGCAAAATAATAATAAAAATACTTAATTATTAATAGATTCCTAGCTTGATAAAATTTGATAAAACACGTTTTAATGTAACTAATATCTTATTAAAAGTCAAGTTATCCAACTTACAAATACTTTTATATTATTACAACAGACCATTTCGTATACGCACCTGAATAAATTCATGGTAAATTAAAAAAAATAATTCCTTTTTACAGTCCACATGTACCAGAAAGCACAATTCCGTCTACATCGGGCCTTCAAACAGAGCAAAAGGGAGACAACATGAGAAAGAATGAGGAATCTAACGGGAAAGAGGAGAACGAAGGCTCGGTCGCTGACTGGGTGTCGGGCGGGCCAATCGGGGCGAAGGGCGCCGTGCTCGTGTTTCGGTCGTGCGTGCTCGCCTCGAGGACACCCTCCATGGAGTCCACTACGAAAACCGTTGGCAATAATACAGGGACCACTATACTATTAAATAAGGTTAGTTATTATGGTACTAACGCCAATGAACGCTGGAAAACCTATTGAATATGTTGAAAACCTTATTAGATTATAGAGATTAGAGTAAAAACAAACACACAGACAAATTGGAATAGTCAGCTATGCGATCCATTGCGGCATGCTCGTCATAAAGCCCATGCTGCTATCAACACCACTGGTCAAAGTCAAAGATGGTACTAAGATTTCATGAAGTAATGTCTAATAAGTTAAGTTACTGACTTAATATTAACCTCGGCTAGGTGGCTTATTAGGTAAGAGGCATCGTTCGAGTTACCACCCTACCGGCAAAGACGTACCACTAAGCGATTTAGCGTTCCGGTACGATGTCATATAAAACCAAAAGATGTGTGGATTTTCATCCTCCTTCCATCTAAGATTGCATCATCACTTACCGTCATCAGGTGAGATTGTAATCAAGGGCTAACTTGTAAAGAATAAAAAAAAGCCTCGCTGCTCTTAGAATGTGGCATTTATTAGGCTAATGCTAAAACCATTTAAAACATTATATCTATAATAATAACATTACATTTAATAAAAAGAGGTAGTGTTTGTGGCATAGGGCATAAGCATCTCGATGTTGAAACTAGAAAGTCCCCGTATTATCAAGAGAGCGACAACTCAGAAAACACGTGCATCTACAGCTTATTTATGTTTTTTAGGCAAAAAATATGGCGAGAAGACTAGTCGCAGAGCCCCATGCGTTCAGCGTAAGACCCAAAAACATAATGCACGATGTGATGGAGACCTTCGGCAATAGCAACAAGTACACCGGCCAGGCTTACGTCGTGAGGCACGTGAGTGACGCCGACGTGCCCGAGACCCCCGAGGAGCAAGGCCATGAACCCATGGAACATAAGCGGGACATCGATGACGTGCTGAATGACCTGAACAAGATCACGCTTAAGAGGAATCTCAATATTGAAAACACCACCGCTAATATTAAACCGCCTGAAGAACCACCGCCGTCTAGTAAAGGTGACAACTTTTGTAATAAGTTGAAATTTTAACAGTTTTGCTAAATTAACGGTAGTTACATATATGTGTTGGAAATAACTTTCATAATAATAGAGAAATGCTGTTGTTATTTTCAAATTTGCTTCTACGATCTTTATGGTATTGTAACGTCGTGGATTTTAATTTTGGGTGGTCAAATTTGGAATCTCTAGGTTTGTTTCGAAAGGCAGCGACATCGATGAATGTCGTAGAGATTACGAGGTTCGCTGCTAGATGGCGCTTATATTAAAGTGCTCAGACAAATAAATATGGACAAGTAGTTGGAGCTTTATAATCTGTATATAGACTTAATATATGGTTAGAGGTATTCCACAAGTAACGAAAGGTATGGAATCCGAAACCGACTTTAAAAACAAATGTCACATATTATCTGTGCAATTTGTTGATTGTACTCTGTAAGAAAGATGAATCGGTAACTTTATAGCTTTGCTATTGGTGAGGTTTTTTATGAAGAAAGTCCCGTTATCTTCTCGTTATATACTCGGGCACGTTCGAGTTTTTTCTTTTGGCTGGCTGAAATTTGGAGACATGTAGTTGACTTTCCAAAACATTAAATTTACTTAGAGGCAGTGATGTAAGATACTTGGTAAGACTCGAATTTATATTTGGTTAGCATTCGTGATTATCGAATTTTGTTGTGCTAAAGAGACAAATTCTTGCAGTTCCGGTCAACCATAAAAATTTCCCGTGAGATGTTAAGATGGCTACCTACTGGGAACTAGGGCGGGATATCCTTTTAAGGTACTCGGTTGAAATTGTTTTTTTCTTTGTCCGGCGTAGGTCAAACTTTAGTGACATGTGCTAACCTCCGTATTTTGTTACAGGATGGGAATGTAATATATTCTGAACTTAACCTAACCTATATACGTGACCTAATGTAATCACACTTCTTCTTAATACAACCACGTTATTATGTAGAAACGTAGATTGGTTGTAGACATTTGAAACGCCGGTTCTGAAACCTTTGGTCATTCTTGGAACATTTTTATGGAACCTGAGTTGACTATTACATTTAATCATTTGCACGCGTCGAGTAGCATGCTGTTAGCGGCGTAAATCTTGGAGGTTCGCTGGCCGCCAGACAAAATGACGGACGGATGAATGCAACAGCAAGGTCAGCGACCGCGTGGTGTCAGCTTCCATCATAAACGTCAGGTCGTACCTATTCTTTCTTTTGTTAAATGGAGTCATGCTAAAACTTCTATTTTTATATATTGTTTTTTTTAAAAGGATGCGTTACATTAATTGTTGGTGGTGATTCGGATATACCGTTCAGATTACAATAAGATTTAGAGATAACTAGACCTCTTTCGTGAGTGTTTAAAATGCAACGTGTTTGTTGTCCCTTTAGTATAAACGTGTGTAATTGCTAAGCGAACTTAAATGGAATCATCCTTGTGGATTTGGCTGGTAGCGATGTGAATTCATAACTTCTAGTGCGTTGTTCGACGGACCCACTTTAAATACCTAGCCGTGGCAGTGGTTTGGTCAACAAAAATCCAAACGCTATATCGACACCATCTAATCCCCAAGGATTGGTATAATAAAACAAATATTTGAGATAACCACTGTTTATTTACAAAGTATGTACAAAGTAACTTAACATTTAGGAAACCTGGTTTTTTTTATGTAATTTAACCCATTAATATTTTGTCCTTTTAGGGTTTCTCAAGGGTTTAGCATTACTTTTATATTGTAAAAAAAAGGTTCATCTAAAAATATAGAAGCCAAATACCGGTGATTACTGTAAAAGTGTTTTTTTGTTTACTTAACCCCGCATCCTCCTACGGGTATAGATCCGAAAGCCAGAATCTCGGTGGTAACATTTGAGATTCTGGTCTACAAGCTGTATGTTTGGCTGGTGACGCACTAGAAATTTCATCCAAATCGTTTCACAAAAACCGGCACAAACTAAAAGGCTTGCAGTTTTTTTTTTTTTTTTTTTTTTTTTTTTTTTTTTTTTTTTTTTTTTTTTTTTTTTTTTTTTTTTTTTTTTTTTTTTTTTTTTTCACCGGTAGTGCCCCACGTTGGGCGCCACTGCAAGCCTTTTAGTTTGTGCCGGTTTTTGTGAAACGATTTGGATGAAATTTCTAGTGCGTCACCAGCCAAACATACAGCTTGTAGACCAGAATCTCAAATGTTACCACCGAGATTCTGGCTTTCGGATCTATACCCGTAGGAGGATGCGGGGTTAAGTAAACAAAAAAAACACTTTTACAGTAATCACCGGTATTTGGCTTCTATATTTTTAGATGAACCTTTTTTTTACAATATAAAAGTAATGCTAAACCCTTGAGAAACCCTAAAAGGACAAAATATTAATGGGTTAAATTACATAAAAAAAACCAGGTTTCCTAAATGTTAAGTTACTTTGTACATACTTTGTAAATAAACAGTGGTTATCTCAAATATTTGTTTTATTATACCAATCCTTGGGGATTAGATGGTGTCGATATAGCGTTTGGATTTTTGTTGACCAAACCACTGCCACGGCTAGGTATTTAAAGTGGGTCCGTCGAACAACGCACTAGAAGTTATGAATTCACATCGCTACCAGCCAAATCCACAAGGATGATTCCATTTAAGTTCGCTTAGCAATTACACACGTTTATACTAAAGGGACAACAAACACGTTGCATTTTAAACACTCACGAAAGAGGTCTAGTTATCTCTAAATCTTATTGTAATCTGAACGGTATATCCGAATCACCACCAACAATTAATGTAACGCATCCTTTTAAAAAAAACAATATATAAAAATAGAAGTTTTAGCATGACTCCATTTAACAAAAGAAAGAATAGGTACGACCTGACGTTTATGATGGAAGCTGACACCACGCGGTCGCTGACCTTGCTGTTGCATTCATCCGTCCGTCATTTTGTCTGGCGGCCAGCGAACCTCCAAGATTTACGCCGCTAACAGCATGCTACTCGACGCGTGCAAATGATTAAATGTAATAGTCAACTCAGGTTCCATAAAAATGTTCCAAGAATGACCAAAGGTTTCAGAACCGGCGTTTCAAATGTCTACAACCAATCTACGTTTCTACATAATAACGTGGTTGTATTAAGAAGAAGTGTGATTACATTAGGTCACGTATATAGGTTAGGTTAAGTTCAGAATATATTACATTCCCATCCTGTAACAAAATACGGAGGTTAGCACATGTCACTAAAGTTTGACCTACGCCGGACAAAGAAA
Organism: Bicyclus anynana; assembly: GCF_947172395.1. Classification (NCBI taxonomy): domain Eukaryota; kingdom Metazoa; phylum Arthropoda; class Insecta; order Lepidoptera; family Nymphalidae; genus Bicyclus; species Bicyclus anynana. Next base: position 13,055,113 of record NC_069103.1, on the reverse strand, counting down.
AAAACAATTTCAACCGAGTACCTTAAAAGGATATCCCGCCCTAGTTCCCAGTAGGTAGCCATCTTAACATCTCACGGGAAATTTTTATGGTTGACCGGAACTGCAAGAATTTGTCTCTTTAGCACAACAAAATTCGATAATCACGAATGCTAACCAAATATAAATTCGAGTCTTACCAAGTATCTTACATCACTGCCTCTAAGTAAATTTAATGTTTTGGAAAGTCAACTACATGTCTCCAAATTTCAGCCAGCCAAAAGAAAAAACTCGAACGTGCCCGAGTATATAACGAGAAGATAACGGGACTTTCTTCATAAAAAACCTCACCAATAGCAAAGCTATAAAGTTACCGATTCATCTTTCTTACAGAGTACAATCAACAAATTGCACAGATAATATGTGACATTTGTTTTTAAAGTCGGTTTCGGATTCCATACCTTTCGTTACTTGTGGAATACCTCTAACCATATATTAAGTCTATATACAGATTATAAAGCTCCAACTACTTGTCCATATTTATTTGTCTGAGCACTTTAATATAAGCGCCATCTAGCAGCGAACCTCGTAATCTCTACGACATTCATCGATGTCGCTGCCTTTCGAAACAAACCTAGAGATTCCAAATTTGACCACCCAAAATTAAAATCCACGACGTTACAGTATATAGATTAGATCCTTCTCCTTGGTATGCATATACAACAAAACTCGGTTCCAATCGGCCGAACGGTCTATCCAACAGAACAAACTTATATTTCTTTGTTTCTTTTGTCGAAGGTTTACAAAATTTATAGGATCTTAACCTAATAATATTGTCAATATTTCCTCAAATCACCCATATATTGATCAGCATTTATACTAAAATTTGTGTTAAAATCGAGAAGTGCAGCCATCTCCCAAAAGTGACTGCTACCTGCTTATCGGCGTGTATCACCAAAACGTATTTCGTAGTTTCAGTAGTATTTAACACCGAGAAAAGTCACTATAAAATTTTGCTTAAAATTGAGAGAATTTAGCGATCTCGAAAGAGTTGCTGCTTCCTGGTGTATCGGTATATTATAACAGTAAAATATAATATAATTACAGAGAAAGACGAGAAGAAAGCCAAAAAGAACAAATCTAAGAACAAGCGCAAGACGCGAGCATCGTCGCCCTCCCTCGACAGCGATGACTCGGAGCACATGTTAGTTAAGGAAATAGATAGTATTAAGGTGAGAACTTACTGCTTCTGGTAAATACACTGGTTTTCTCTATATAAGGCCTTCTCCTTTTTTCGTTAATGACCTTAAGGTGACAAGGTACCTTAAGTTCATTAACGGAAAAAACAGAAAGCCAGAACATCCCTCTGAATCTAAACTGAGATCCGACTCTCACAAAAGACGCCCTTAGATTCCCTGTTCCCGTTCTTCAAGCCTAGATATCTCCGTAAGGAGCCTACAGTAAATACATAACCTCACAGATATATAAAAAACCGCTGACCTATGCAACATTACTATCTGCGATTTCACCAACATTTCTCTAGATGTCATGTTTCCCCAAAGGTTTTAGAAAGCTGTCACATGCCGGCGCGCATGCTGAAGATCACGTACAAACTAGTCAACACGGAAACCAAGTTACTGCACCGCCTGCTCCAAGCCCACGGCCTCCAAGAGGCGCCCACCGATGCCAAAGAGTTCAACCTGATGTGGGCGGGCCTGCATCCCAAGCCTGATGTACTCAGATCGCTGACGCCGTACCAAAGAGTCAACCATTTTCCAAGGTGAGTAAGTTAGTCTTAGGAGTAATTTACGATTTTGACTACCACCGATGGCAAAGATTTTCTGAATTCAAAGATCTGGTATGGACTAGCCTGCATCCCAAACCAGATGCACTCAGATCCTTTACGCCGTACCAAAGATCCAATATTGTAGAGAAGTATTTAGATTGTGCACTGCATTTTTAGTATTTCCCTAAGATTTCTGGACATATTTTGAACTCCTCTTACTTTTCAAGGTCATACGAACTGACGCGCAAAGACAAACTGTTCAAGAACATAGAGAAAATGCAATACTTTCGCGGCCTGAAGCACTTCGACTTCATTCCCACCACATTCCTGATGCCCGGCGAGTACAAGGAGCTGTGCACCACGCACTACAGGACCAAAGGGCCTTGGATTGTCAAACCTGCCGCATCTAGCAGAGGACGGGGGATCTATATTGTTAATACGGTACGACTTTTGATTGATTTCATCATCATCGTCATCGTCATCATCTGATCAACCTGCATACCAGAGAATTAGGAAAATTTTCTGGTATGCTGGTTTCGTCACGATGTTTTCCTACACAGTTTGAGATACGTGATAATTTCTTTAAATGCACACAACTGAAAATGTACTTTCATTTAAATAGGAGTAACCAAACATTTTTCTATAAAGTACACCAAATTTACGCAGACAAAGTTAAACCCTGGTTTACTTTCAGCCCGAACAGATACCCAAAGGCGAGAATGTGGTGGTAGCCAAATACATAGACAAGCCATTGCTCATAGGGGGTCACAAGTGCGACCTCCGGCTATACGTGTGCGTGACCTCCATCGACCCATTGCTCATCTACCTGTACGAGGAGGGTCTGGTGAGGTTCGCCACCGTGAAGTATGATAAAACCAACAAGAACCTCTGGAACCCTTGCATGCACCTCTGCAATTACAGCATCAATAAGTACCACACAGATTATATCAAGTGAGTTTTTGAAGACATTTCTTATGAGTTAGTAATAGAAGCTCTCAGAATTTTAAAAGAAGTGAATTCATAAGTTTAGTCTTAGAAGCCCTTGTAGTAGTCTAGAAGCTCTGGATAATTCCTACTTTATTGAGCCTTTTTAACTGACTTCAAAAAAGGAGGAGGTTCTCAATTTCAGTCTGTTTTTTTAGCAGTAATAGCGGAAAGATAATTTTTAATTGCTGTTATAAAAAATAATTTAGATTTTCTCTCTTAAAAAATTATCTGAATGACATCAAACAAATACTGAATAATGGTAAAGATCGCTTTTGTAAGCTATCGATGCACTAATCTTATAAATAAACCTCGTAGAACCTGTTTTGTCACCTGAATGTCGGAAAGCATATTCACCAATTTTTTTTTTAAAAACGAGTCTTTTTTGTCACTTAGCAAGAATTTTGTCTGTCACTTAATGAAAGACAAAATTCTTGAGTATTTCGAATACCCAATATTTATCAGAAGATGGGGAAACCGACCCAAAATCTTTCCAATTAGCCTAGCCATTTCTAATTCAATATTTCTAGTTAACCTCTAACTAATCTTAAATCCCCTCGATAGAATTCTCCCATCTTCCAATATTCTAGATGCGACGACCCCAATGCAGGGAACATCGGCCACAAATGGACCCTGTCGGCGTTACTCCGACACCTGAGGAAGCAGGGGAGGAACACGGCGGCGCTGATGGCTGCTGTCGAGGATCTGGTGGTGAAGTCCATCCTATCCTCAGCTCAAACCATAACTGCGGCCGCTAGAGTCTTCGTGCCCAGCCTGTTCAACTGCTTTGGTAAGTATTTTTTTGCAAGTTAGCCCTTGACTAAAATCTCATCTGATGGTATGTGATGATAGGAGTAGGATGAAAATCCACACCCCTTTCAGTTTGTACACGACATTGTACCGGAACACTGAATCGCTTAGGTCTAGCCGGGGATCGAACCCAGGACCGTAATACCACCGCGCATACCACTGCGCCACAGAGGCCGTCAAGTTTCTAGATCATCAGCTTAAAAAAACTTCTCCTCATTTCATATAACTAATAATATCCTCAAAAAACCTTCTGACATTCTTTTGATGAGCTCCCCAAATAGCTGAAGATAAATGGGCTTCTCTGGTTAAAAAGCAATTTTTCTTTTACAGAACTATTTGGATACGACATACTGATAGATGACATGTTGAAACCCTGGTTGTTGGAAATCAATTTGTCACCAAGGTAATGATCAATGAAGGCCTTCTGTAGGCATAAGATATCTTTAGACGAAAAAATGAAAATGCAGCCAGTATTCTTGCCACCATTCCACGTGGGCATGATTTGTATAGTTATTAGGATAAGTTAGCTTAATTTCCTTATTGTATTCTTTCTCAATAAAAAAAAAAATAGAGAAAAAAAAAAAAAGACGAAAAAAAGATATGTCGACTATTTTTTCGAAATGTAACCCGAAATTGGGAGGCTATAATATCACACTTAGATACTAATGCTTCCCTTAAAACCCTCAAACACCTAAACAAGTAAAATTAAAAGAAATTTAAGAGTTTTTTCATTAGCGGCTCTTCTCAGCAGAACCTGTCTTCCGAACCGGTGGTAGAGTATTTGCAAATAGTCAAACTTTACGTTTCAAAAGTGCTTGTATCTGAACTAAGTCTACTTGAAATGGCGACTTTGTCCGCTGTTAGACCTCCTTCATTCGGCCCTGTCGCGAAATCCATTCTAAGTGGACGTCTACTATCTATAACCTACCTCCCTGTCCAATTTCATCTTTGTACGTCAAGCATTAAATAGTGTTAATTATTCATAAAATAGTGAAATCTTCATGGTGTTCTATCACAGTTTAGCCTGCGAGAGTCCGCTGGACGCGCGGGTGAAGTCGGCGCTGCTGGCCGACACGCTCACTCTGGTGGGGCTGCCCGCGATGCCCACGTCCAAGAACGATGCCTCGCCGCAGACCAACTCGCTGAAGATGAGGATTGGAGCTGTGAGTGTCATTGAACCCTTGTCACTTTCAAGTTTTCGACTTTGATGACCATAAGCTGACGTTACAAAAGTGCTTGAAATGAATAAATCTGCGATGTAATTAACAACATCTTATCGGCAGATGGACGTTCGATGCTGAGGGATTTCAATAGACTTCCACACTGTCCTCAAGTTCTCAACATAACATTTTCATAGGGTTTTTGTAGAGCCTTTAAATATCAAGTTTCTAAGGATCTTCACAAACCAACTGTACGAGTGTTTTATGTATGACAGTCTAAGTTTTTTTTACATTTATGCCAGGACGGGGTACAAAACACAAAAGAACCTCCATATAATGTTTGTTGAGTTAGAGAAAGCGTATGATACAGTACCCCGTGAGTATGGTAGGCTATAAATGTAAGGAAAATACCTGTGATGCTCTGACATCAGACTACAGAAAGAAGCATCTTGATGCATGCTGTTCGCCGATGATATTGTTCTTGACTAAGATTACAGAGCAGACTGGGAAAATGGCAGGAGAAATTTAAAAGTGTTGGAATCAGACAAACGAAAACTAAATATTTATTCTTGGACTTTAATGGCCCATCTCATTCCCGAAAATTGCCTTCAATAGTGTAACCCTACCAGCTTACTCCGATTTTCGGTCGGGTCGCTTTTTCGAAACGACGGCAATGTGGACCAAGACGTGAAAAGTATATTGAATGTGGGATGGATGGCGACAGGTCTCAGGTGTATTATGTGACCCTCGAATTCCTCTTAGACTTAAGGGTAATAAAATATATAAAACGGTTGTAAGACCTGTTGTGTTGGATCAGAATGTTGGGCGGTGAAAGGGACGGATAGACGCAAGTGAACGAATTGCGTACGTTGAGATGGGTGTGTGGTGTGACAAGAATAAATAAAATAAGGAATAAGTATGTAAGAGGAAGTATGAAAGACATAAAAATTGAGGAGTAAAAGGTTAGCTTGATATGGACATGTATTGCGGACGAATGAAAGTCATATTACTAGATAAATGTTAAATTTGCAAGTAGATGAACACAAGAGGAGAGGAAGGTCAAAGACGAGATGGTTGGAGTGTGTGAAAGAGGAAATGTGTGTAAAGGGAGTGGATGATGAATTAACTTATTAATTAGCTCCCGCTTGACCACGATCTCACCTGATGTTAAGTTTAGATGTTACCTAAGGTGGAACACGCTTGCCTAGAAGATGCCTATTCACTCTCTTCTTAAAGCTGCCCAAGTTGTAACAATTAGGAAACACTGACTTCGGGAGAGAGTTCCACTTTACCCATGCGAATAAGAAACGAAGAAGCAAATCGCTCCGTACGATTTCTATGTATGTCAATGACATAGGGATGGAAACCGACTCGGTGTCTTGCAGTGCGATGGTAAAATGGTGACGGTGGTACGAGCTCAAATAACTCCTGTGCACACTCTCCGAAATAAATTTTGTAAAATACCGAGAGACATATTTTGCCGGCCCGGGATAAGGGAAAGGAGATGATAATGATGATGGTCTAGGATTACGTCTCAGTGAAGCTATGTTGTCAGTGTCGGCGCGTGCACTCGGCCGAGAACGCGTGCGTGCGCGGCAAGCCGGGCGCGCAGGGGGGGGCGGCGGCGCTGGGCGGGCTGCTGACGGGCGAGGAGCTGCGGCTGGTGCGCGCCGTGCGGGCGCAGTACTCGCGCCGCGGCGGCTTCGTGCGCATCTTCCCCAGCCAGAACTCGTGGCAGAAGTACTCGCAGTATCTCGGTGAGTGCTGCGACCTCAGACCAATTATAGAAGGACTTGTATCGCACTCATAGTCACGAACAAAATTGTCTGTCATTTTCTGAGGAAAACGAGCTTAGATTTCGTATATATCTTATACTTAACTATAAGTTTTTGCCCGTTTTTTACACAATTCAATAACACAAAAAGGTATTTTTATGGAGCTCTTTAACCGATGAACACGATTACAACTATTTAAAATCGATTATATACAGAGAGTTTTTATAATCGCATTAGATCGTTGATCATATACTTTGGCAGAAAAGTAACGTCTAACGAAGCAGGTCATATACAATAATTGGTCTGAGGCTGCGACTGAGTCTCACCCTCACTGCATGAGAAGTATAGAGGGAAGTAAGCAGAAACGTCGGGTTGCCACATTTCATGCCGTTCGTGCTGCTCACCGCTCCGACTTTTGTCGGCGCGAGCGCGAGTCAAATTATTTATTAGTAAGAGGGAGTAGACAGACAAGGCAACATGGCAGCAGCAGCAGCTCAATAAGCATTATGTGCCTGAGGCATAAGATGCGCTTTACGATGTGTGTCAAAACGAGAGAACAAACAAATATACCAATAGGGGCAAAGTTGAAATTTTGATTTCTCGTGATTTCAACAGAGCAATATTATCGCTGTTGGTCGACATTTATCTTTTACTAGCGGACGCCCGAGATTGCGTCCGCGTTGAATTTTTCCGGGATGAAAAGTCTATGTGTTAATCTAGGGCATTATCTATCTTTGTTTTAAATTTCAGCCAATTCGGTTAAAGAGTAACAAACATCCATTCAAAATTTCGCGTTTATAATATTAGTAGGACTCTTCAAGAGATATGTCATGGACGCACTACGCCTATTGGTCACCTAGCGCAACTCGAATGCCCAGGTGTTAATAATAATTCAGGCTTTTATTCCCACAGACCCCGTGAGCGGCGTGCCGGTGTGCTCCACGTCGCTGAACAACAACGCGCCGTACACCGTGGTGCCGCACAACTACAACCTGCTGGTGCACTCGCACGTGCTGCCGCACTTCCAGCACGCCACCGTGGCCACCAGCCTCACCGACACCCCGCAGAGGTAAACCAGCCTTCACCGACAACCTGTCGAGGTAAACTAGCCTCACCGACACCCCGCAGAGGTAAACCAGCCTTCACCGACAACCTGTCGAGGTAAACTAGCCTCACCGACACCCCGCAGAGGTAAACCAGCCTCACCGACACCCCGCAGAGGTAAACCAGCCTTCACCGACAACCTGTCGAGGTAAACTAGCCTCACCGACACCCCGCAGAGGTAAACCAGCCTTCACCGACAACCTGTCGAGGTAAACTAGCCTCACCGACACCCCGCAGAGGTAAACCAGCCTCACCGACATCCCGCAGAGGTAAACCAGCCTTCACCGACAACCTGTCGAGGTAAACTAGCCTCACCGACACCCCGCAGAGGTAAACCAGCCTTCACCGACAACCTGTCGAGGTAAACTAGCCTCACCGACACCCCGCAGAGGTAAACCAGCCTTCACCGACAACCTGTCGAGGTAAACTAGCCTCACCGACACCCCGCAGAGGTAAACCAGCCTTCACCGACAACCTGTCGAGGTAAACTAGCCTCACCGACACCCCGCAGAGGTAAACCAGCCTCACCGACACCCCGCAGAGGTAAACCAGCCTTCACCGACAACCTGTCGAGGTAAACTAGCCTCACCGACACCCCGCAGGGGTAAACCAGCCTCACCGACACCCCGCAGAGGTAAACCAGCCTTCACCGACAACCTATCGAGGTAAACTAGCCTCACCGACACCCCGCAGAGGTAAACCAGCCTCACCGACACCCCGCAGAGGTAAACCAGCCTCGCCGACACCCCGCAGAGGTAAACCAGCCTCATCAATACTTCACAGAGGTAAATCAGTCTCATTGATACTTCACAGAGGTAAACCAGTCTCATTGATACTTCACAGAGGTAAACAAGTCTCATAGACATTTCACAGAAGTAAACCAGCCTCACCAACACCCCACAGAGGTAAACCAGCCTCACCGACACCCCACCGAGGTTAACTAGCCTCACCGACATTCCACCGAGGTAAACTAGCCTCACCGACACTCCACAGAAACCCTAAAGCCTGTTGGACAAATTTTGTTGTGAATATTCAACACATACATTATCAGCAAATTGACATCCACTACTAGATATAAGTCTGATCTAATTAGCAAGCACAACTGTCTTGAGCTCACTGCGTTTCACGATTCAGACTAATTTGCAGCTTTGTTATGCAATGGCCCCAACGTCCATAAGTTTCTCATGAGGTCCTTATATCGTTGCAGGTTGAAGCGGTACGAGGCCGTGTGTATCGCAGGCGCCGCCCCCGCCGTGCAGCTGTGCGACAGCCCGGCGCCGCAGCCGCCGCGAGACGCGCGACGCGCCAAAGACCTTGTCAAGAAACAGCTCAGCGATGGACTCACTCTCACGTGAGGTTTTTTTTTGCATTATACAGCGCATATAATGTGCTGTGACGGGTAGCAGCGATAGTGATTGTACCATTATTGTGTGGCAGAGGAAACACCTCGAGCAGGTCTCAGAACTTGTGACCTTGGGAGTAGGTTTAAGGGTTCCCTTTAGAATGCATCTACACTCACCTTCTCTGCCGGACATTTACCTACTCCATGCACACACTAAACAATAATTACAACACAAGACATTATTGCACAAAATCACTAACATGACTGGCAGCGTGACGGTATCTACGCTGCCTAACAAACAACTGCGCTCAAGTCATCAAATACCCTCTTATTTAGACCAACACTGATACCTCCTCTCTATAATAACATAAATAATGAATTTTTTACTATCTGTAATCGAGGAACTTGTAACAGTTGTGCTTGAGGAACTTACAGTAGCAGTCAAGACTACAATATCATAAAGTCTGGCACGATTTAAGTAATCTTGTCAATGGTGAAGCTTTGTTCCAGCACGGGCGAGGTGCGGCGCGCGTTCGGCCTGTACCTGACGCACGTGCTGAAGCGCGTGTCGTCGCCTAGCAACGAGCTGGCGGTGCAGCACGCGGCGCTGGTGCTGCGCTTCCTGCGCCGCGCCTCCTCCTCGCTGCGCATGCCATACAATGTAAAGGTGACCAGCTCTACGCATGCGCTTTGTGTTGCCTAACAACGAGCTTACCAAGCTCTGTGCACGTCACTTTATTCTGCTTATATGGAACAATTTTGTGAGAGAGACGTTGCTATGACAAATTTCGCTTTTCACATTTCAATTGGCTTTTAAGTATAAAATAGGTAATTAGATATATCACACTTGCACTAACATAATATGTCAGATGCTTTTTTAGATATTAGCCGTCGCGGCAGAAACTGTTTCTGCTTTTGCTTATTTTTGATGACATGGGGGGTGGGGGGTTACGTAAACATCTGAGGTTTGGAGCTTTGCTTACTTTTGCTGACAAAGAAAATGGGGCTTTAATTATTTGTAACAAATCTTCTTACGTAATACTTGAATGGTCTCTTACGATGGCGATGATCTCCCCAGGGCCCGCCAGCGAAGATGTGCGACAAAGACCGCTGCGCCGTGATCGCCAAGCAGCTGAACGACTTCCTGTACATGTACTACCGCGAGACCGACCTCTACACCGACAGCGAGGACCGCGCCGGCTGCGTCGCCAACATACACTTCGCGCAGTTCCTGCACTCCGCCAGGTGAGCCTGCCTTTGTGTACCAACGTACACTTCGCGTAGTTCCTGCACTCCGCCAGGTGAGCCTGCCTTTGTGTACCAACGTACACTTCGCGCAGTTCCTGCACTCCGCCAGGTGAGCCTGCCTTTGTGTACCAACGTACACTTCGCGCAGTTCCTGCACTCCGCCAGGTGAGCCTGCCTTTGTGTACCAACGTACACTTCGCGTAGTTCCTGCACTCCGCCAGGTGAGCCTGCCTTTGTGTACCAACGTACACTTCGCGCAGTTCCTGCACTCCGCCAGGTGAGCCTGCCTTTGTGTACCAACGTACACTTCGCGCAGTTCCTGCACTCCGCCAGGTGAGCCTGCCTTTGTGTACCAACATACACTTCGCGCAGTTCCTGCACTCCGCCAGGTCAGCCTGCCTTTGTGTACCAACATACACTTCGCGCAGTTCCTGCACTCCGCCAGGTGAGCCTGCCTTTGTGTACCAACATACACTTCGCGCAGTTCCTGCACTCCGCCAGGTGAGCCTGCCTTTGTGTACCAACATACACTTCGCGCAGTTCCTGCACTCCGCCAGGTGAGCCTGCCTTTGTGTACCAACATACACTTCGCGCAGTTCCTGCACTCCGCCAGGTGAGCCTGCCTTTGTATACTAACTAACATGAAAATGACTATTGATTGGCACATTCGTTAGTAACACTCGATGGTCCGATGGTGACGGAGGACCACCCCACAATGTTTGAGAGATTAGTAGGCTAGTTGACATTTTTTTAAATGGTTTTAAATAGTTTAATATCGTTGTAATACATTGAAAAAATTATCATATTTTTCTGAGATGTGATTACATATTACGATTACGAGACAATACGAGCCAATACGTCTATATTTCGACTGTTTCATGACGTCACTATAACAAATCTCTTGCAAACGGAGCGTTTGTCAAAAATATACATCAAGTAACATTATGACGTCACAAAATGGATGACAACGCTTTAGAAGTTTCAAAAATTTTAAAAATACATGATTTTTAAATTAAGTTTTTATAATATTTCGGACCCTTATTCCATGTACTACATGAAATTAATATTATTTAAATAAATTTAAAATGAGTCAACTACCCTATTGTTTCCCGTCTAAATCATTATACTTTGTCCGACAGTGAGGCGGACCTAGAGGACGTGCTGTTGCTGTTGCTGCGCACGCAGAACTACGTGGCGACGTTCCTCGGCGACGGGCGCGGCGGCGCGCTGTGCGTGGACCTGCCGCCCGCGCGCCGCGCGCCCCACCCGCCGCGACACACGCTGCTGCGCCACCTGGCCGCGCTCGCGCACGTCAACTGCAGGAAGTACCGGTCCGTGCAACACATCAACTATATCATCATAATCACCGGTCCGTGCAACACATCAACATTATCATCATAGTCACCGGTCCGTGCAACACATCAACTATATCATCATAGTCACCGGTCCGTGCAACACATCAACTATATCATCATAGTCACCGGTCCGTGCAACACATCTACTATATCATCATAATCACCGGTCCGTGCAACACATCAACTATATCATCATAGTCACCGGTCCGTGCAACACATCAACTACATCATCATAGTCACCGGTCCGTGCAACACATCAACTACATCATCATAGTCACCGGTCCGTGCACCACATCAACTACATCATCATAGTCACCGGTCTGTGCAACACATCAACTACATCATCATAGTCACCGGTCCGTGCAACACATCAACTACATCATCATAGTCACCGGTCCGTGCAATACATCAACTACATCATCATAGTCACCGGTCCGTGCAACACATCAACTACATCATCATAGTCACCGGTCCGTGCAATACATCAACTACATCATCATAGTCACCGGTCCGTGCAACACATCAACTATATCATCATAGTCACCGGTCCGTGCAACACATCAACTATATCATCACAGTCACCAGTCCGTGCTACACATCAACTATATCATCACGTGCAGACGCCCGAGACTTCGTCCGCGTGGAATTTAGTTTTTCACAAATCCCTCGGGAACCGTGGAATTTTCCGGGATAAAAAGTAGTCTATGTGTTAATCCAGGCTATAATATATCTTAATAACAAATTTCAGCTAATTCGGTTCAGTAGTTGAGGCGTGAAAGAGTAACAAACATTCATATCATCAAAATCATCAGTTTTCGCAAATCTGTGGAAACCATGGATTTTTTCGGAATAAAAAGTAGCATAAGTGTTAATTCAGAGTAAATTCTATTTCCATTCCAAATTTCAGCTAAATCGCTTCAGTAGTAGCGGCGTTATAGACATATACAAACATACATCCAAACATCCATACAAACTTTCGCGTTTATAATATTAGTAGGATAATCAACTGCAGGTAGCACCGGTCGATGCAAGACTTCAACTGCAGGAAGCACCGGGCGGTGTAACATATCAACTGTTTCATCCTACCAACTGCAGGAAGCACCGGTCGATGCAACACAACAACTGTTTCATCCTATCAACTGAAGGAAGTGACTGTCAAAGTCACGCTCTGTGTCAAATTAAAACCATGTCTTTGTGCCCTTTAGGTCTTTTAAGTAACAAACATCCATAAAATAGTTGTTTAATATGATGAAATTTTCCTATATTTTGCACAATTTTCGTAATTTTTCAAGTTTTATTTAAATTGCCCGCGACTTCGTCTGCATGAATATAGAATTTTTCGGAAAAACAAGTAGCCTAGATATTGCTCCATAACCTCCTTTATCTCCCAGATAATAATCTCCCTCAAAATCACTCTAGAGATTAGACCGGACAGACAGACAGACAAAAATTTTAAAAAGGTTAATTGTGTTTTAGTGTCATTACTATAATTACTTAAAAGAACCCTGTTGTTAAATTTTACTAAACTATATTATGTATTGATGGGTATTTTCAGACCCGAAGTGGAAACATCGAGTCGCTCTGAGCAAGAAGAGACTTCGAGTGCGGACAGCGCGCCGCCCTTCGTCAGCTCCGAGCTGGTGCTGAAGGAGTCGCTGAAGGAGGAGAAGCCTCTCAACCTCGCGCTCAAGTACGCGCGCTCATAGCGACGCACGGCGTGAGGTGGCCAGTGGCCAGGGCTAACAGGTTTACCCTATTTGTCATATAGTCCAGTCATAATAGGGATTTCACCATAGATAATGAGCTAGAAAATCATTTAAACTATTATTTTAGGATTCCAAGGCGCCAACAGCGAAAGGTGGCCAGTGGCCTGGGCAAACAGGTTTACCCTATTTATGATACAGTCCAGTCATAATAGATATAATAAGCTAGAAAATCATATAAACTATTATTTTGGGATTCCAACGGCGAAAGGTGGCCAGTGGCCAGGGCAAATAGGTTTACCCTATTTGTCATATAGTCCAGTCATAATAGGGATTTCACCATAGATAATGAGCTAGAAAATCATTTAAACTATTATTTTAGGATTCCAAGGCGCCAACAGCGAAAGGTGGCTAGTGGCCAGGGCAAACAGGTTTACCCTATTTATGATACAGTCCAGTCATAATAGAGATAATAAGCTATTTATTTTAGGAGTCCAACGGCAAAAGGTGGCCAGTGGCCAGGGTAAACAGGTTTACCCTATTTGTCATATAGTCCAGTCATAACAGAGATTTTACTACAGATAATGAGCTAGAAAATCATATAAACTTTTATTTTGGGTTTCGAAAGCGCCAACGGCGAAAGGTGGCCAGTGGCCAGGGCAAACAGGTTTACCTATCCTACTTGTCATATAGCCCAGTCATAATAGGTATTTTACCACGAATAATGAACTAGAAAACCATATAGACTTTCATTTTGGAATTCCAAGGCGCCAATAGCGAAAGTTGGCCAGTGGCCAGAGCAAACAGGTTTACGCTATACGTCGTATAGTCCAGTCATAATAGATATAACATCTAATAAGCTAGAAATCATATATACCTTAATTTTGAGATTACTAGACGCCATCGATACGTGAATGCTAATTTCGTCCAGTCATATTGAGGTATTAACCTCAGCGAGGCAGATAATAATCCTATATTATGTTATCATTCTTATAAGCCACCTCCAAATACGTAAATCCAATGGTGGTATTGCCAAAATCTATCAAAAAAAATTGGGATCAAGAGACAACACAAGGCATATCAAGCATCAATGCGACCGTGGAATATCATCAGATAGAGTCATTGCGACCTCATCTGTGGAGATGACGCCTAAATTTTGTCTCAAAAAACATATAAAATTCCGATTTCGCATCTTTAAATATTCAAAGATATACCCATATAAGGATTTCACATTATATGGATTTACCGCAGAATGAGTTACCAAGCTAGAAAGTCCTATTAGAAATCTTTATTTCGGTAAATATAATACGTGTATCAAATGTCCTTAAATCTCGTATCCACGCTCAAAATGGATTTTTGTCATTAGTGTAATTTATCATGCATATCCAAATTTTGCATGATAAATTACAATTCGATAAATTTTAGAGGTTTTAGCAGCTTTATTTTCGCAATCTAAAAGTTGTATCAAAATTAAAAGTCTCAAAATTTCGTGACCGTGTCTTAAGATAATCAAGATGACTCCAGTAATTTTACAGAATCTCGGAATAAGAGTTAATAAGCTGAAAATCATAATTTAAAGCTTTGTTTCAGCATCAGATGTAATACAAATATGTACTTAAAATTAAATTTAATCAAACACCTCAATAAAACTTTGCCACAGTCCTACGTTTACACATACTTCCTAATACAAAATTAATAAATTTAATGTATTACATACGGAATTCGAATGGTGATTTAGTATATAACAATGATCCTATTTATAATTAAGTGATACGAAATTTCGAATTAATAGTTAAAACGTTTAAACTAAAATTATCAAATTCTAGTTAAATAAAACACATAATAGTCTATTTTCCGTAACCTAGGTAAAAATCTCGCTTATAAGGTTCATTAGGGTCATTAACTAGTAAGAAAAAAGTTAAAACCTAAATAGAAACATTGTGATGACAAAGAAAACGGATTCTAAATTTGATCTGCAAGTGATGGGGTTGAAATAAATTCAAGGCAAAAGACCGGTTTTACCACCTTCTGGTAGATGTCAGATAGCTTATTCACAAGTTTTGTGGCAAAGGCAAAACATAGCAAAAGACATTTGCTACCATATTTATAAACATGGATTAAGATTTAAACTGCAATTTTCTTCAAAGTAAAGTGAGCTTTAAATAGTAGTTATTAGATACAATTTACTTTTTAAATATGGCTTTTAGAGTAATCGCTTATCAAAAGGTGGTCAAGCCCTAAACGAGGTGTTCAATTGCAAGAAATTAAGAGAAAAGTTCTTTACAGCAATACAGCGGGAACTGTGTAAGAAAACAATTAAAGATTTCCGAAAATATTTTGACACTAGTGGATAAAATACGATTTTGCGCGACGGTTTGTAATTGCAAATCAAAGCCTTTGAGAGCTGATGTGATGATAGATTTAAAGAAATTACTGTTTTAGTACGAATTCTAAAAATACATTTAGTGTATATGGTTGTGAGGAGAAAAATATAGAAAGAAAGAAAGAAAAGAAAAAAAAATATTTTTTTTGGACACACACACACATAATACACAAAAGACAACAAATACTTAAAACAAAAGAAAGTAATTTTAAAAATATAGTGAACTTATAATTTAAAGATATTAAACTAATAAAAAATTTATTCCAAAATAAAATATGATGTGTGTGGTACCAAAATGGTCACCACTCAGCATGTGCTACGCTAGTGATGGATGCACCAGCGCAGCGCTGGTCTTCAGTAATGGTAATATGTACATTTTAATTTATAAACAATTAGCGATTGTTTTTTTTAGTTTTTGTGTTTTCTGAAGTGAAAACTATAGGCGTCTTTAGTGTTGCATTCTTTAGGCCAGTTGTTAAGGCAAGTAGTATAATACCTAAAGACATTATCATTGCAACCTTTGCAAATGTAACATATTTTTGGTCAGTCAAATTCTTGTGCCTAATATTAATAAAATCTCTAAAATTAAATTGTGTGGAACTTAACGCGTGTTTTTCAAATAAGATACAATAATAAATCTGTGTTTCACTACCTTCTGAGATAGTCTAAATGTGACTTATGTCACTTATTTACATTATGTCAAATGACAAAGACAAAACTTGTGAATAACGTATCTGGCACTCATCAGAAGGTTTTGAAACGGGCCCTTAATATTAAAGCAAGCCTGTGTTTTACCACCTTCTGACAATCTCAGATAGTCTCGATAGTCTCGATAGCCCTCATTCGCACAAATATAATGCGTTGATATCGTAATGAAGTTAAATAAAGGTCTATTTCCAACGCCCAAATTTGAAAACGCAATACACAGCTCGAAAAAAAGCGTCCTTTTAAAAATGTTGCATTTCCAAGTAAGTATATGTTATACTTGGGAATGCATTTGTTGTATTTCAACGCTATTTAACGTCCGTAAAAAAACTCGTGCGAATGAGCGCTAAACGTAAGTTTTGTCGTATAGCAAAGATAAAACCTATCCGACACTTATCAGAAGATGGTGAAACAGGTACTAATATTATAAAATGCGTTATATGTAGCATTTTCACGTCCTGCTTTCTGCAAAGTTAAAGTGCCTCTAATAAGCCTTTGGCAAATTGACGGTACAAACTGAATAATTGTTTAGACTATTAAAGTGAGGCGTTGTGCAAACGTAGACTATTTTGACTCATCAACTGCGACGAGTCATCGACGCGCAGTACTTTAGCAGGGGTATTACATAAAGTCTTTATTCCTTTATACATTTTTATTTAAAGTTTGTTTCATCTTTTAATAAAAAAGGTATTCTAAAATTAAAAATAAAAATCGATCTAAATAAAACGACATAGACATATATTTAATTATAAAAAAATTGAAAGTAATTCCTTACTTTTACAATTTTTTGTATATTATTTTGATGTTGGTGTATTATTTTGATTTTTCACATCTACCACAATGTCTGCGTTTGCGCAACGCCGTATGTTGAGTTCTGACCGGCTTTACGCGGCGTAATGTAACGTGTTACAAAGCGAACATTTTTGCTCTTATACCGCAGACATACAATGCATTCTTTCCCTGCCTACTCACACATTTCTCTACTCGTGCAAATAATCGCGACGCCCGTACTTATAGTTTGACAAATTCGTTCGTATCACTCCCGATGGTCCGCGCGGGCCGTAAAGAGAGTAGCGCGCACGAATTCACACCCGCGCAATCTTTTCCTCTGCCACGCGCTCACGACTTCACACCCGCGCAGTCTTTTCCCCCCGTCGCCCGCATGTCAGTGTCATCAAAGAACTTGTCAAGCTATAGTTCTTCGGCTCGCGCTCAAAACCGACTAAATAAGCGTTAGGTAGGACAAGCGGCATGATATGCGGCAATACGGGTAATGTGGCCTAACGTCATCTCGGCCTACTTCCCTCGCTACTTCCCACTCCCCTCGTGCGTGTAGCATTTCAATCAGTCCGGGGAACAAGCGAGCAAGACTCGTGTTCAACAGTGAGCCGAATATGGGTTGCTACAGTTCGTTTCATGTAGGATGGTGCGGGTGACAGTTCGTTTCACTCTTGAAAGTTTACCGCGATTCACTATAACAGTAAGTATTATGAACGTCATACAGGCGACTGTCACCGTACCCATGCTATCTGAAAAACACCTTTAATGATGATGATGTAACACCGGTCAGTAACCAACTATAATACGAATGTAGCAATAATCTTAACAACCAAAGATACAGATTATATTTACATGTAGTTGTAATATACATAGTGCATTATCTGACACTGCTGGCTGTTCGCACCGCCGTCTTAAACTAGGCTGGGGCCCGTGGGCACACGAGAATTTGGGGCCCTTTTGGCAAGTAAAAAAAAACGAATTGTACTAAATTTTTTTTACTAAGTATGACCATTTTTTATATATAGTAAGGCAATCAAATACAGTCATCATCATCTCCTTACCCTTATCCCACTTAAGTGGGGTCGGAAAAATATGTCAAGGCAATCAAATACAGTACCTAATACCTATATTATAATATGTCATTAATGGTCTTAGAATGCTGCTGATTTTTCGATTACGATAACGGTTTCTTTTGGGATTTCTGTTGAGCTAAATCTTGTATTAGGTATATCCTTAAAGTTTATATTTTGATGGATATTGATATTGTCAGTCCTTTGTGGCCCCCTGGGAATGGGGGCCCTGGGCACGGGCCCCGTGTGCCCTTATGGTAAAGACGGTATTGGCTGTTCGCAATACTTAATTAATTAATTAATTAATAATAACATAAGGTGCTATTTGTGGAACGATTATTATCGACATATTTAGATGTAGTCGCAAAAATATCACAACATTATCTACATTATTCTAAACTACTTAGTAATATTACCTTGTAAGTGTAAGTCCTGAAAAATAGCGGATATGTGTTAGCCGTGGCGATACGACTATTAATAGAAGATCCGAATTATAAACGACCTTCACCCATCTGTTTAATGGATTAAAAGTGTTCTGGGACAATTTTAAGATCTATATAATATGTAAATGTAACAATTACTTACAATTATTATTTTGTAAGCTAAACTATTAACCTAAGGACTAGCGGTGTTTAAAAATTATTTTCATATAATAACAGCGGTATTTAGAGCCAAAAATATAATTTATTAATTATCTTGACTGGGAAAAAAGTAAAATGTTAATCGTGACGCATTTGTACTCATTTCCTTCAGTAAGTTAATATAAAAATTATATTGAGAGTAAGTTTTCTAAAACTCCTTACTAACTTAAACTAAAATAAACTATCATTAATATAATTAATAATGGTGTATAAGAGTTAAGCCAGATTTTTTAAGTACTTAACCTACTATCAAAATATATTTTAATATCATCATGAACAATATCACAATACTGAGCCGCCTGCATCCAGCGAATCCCTGCGACTCGCATGATGTTGTCAGTCCAGCTGGTGAGGGGTCCACCAATACTTTCTAGTGTGGGGTTGCCATTCCAGCACCTTGGGACCCCAATATGCATTAGCTCTAAACTATTTTCACATTTCTACATGGGTGAAGGTCGTTTTTAATTCGGATGTTTGACTATTTTGAAATGGACGTCGCCGCGTCCGCTCGCACTCTGGACATGGTCAAACTTGTCGAGTATTTGTTGATACGCCGAAATTACGACGTACGTGCATGCATGTTCGGTGCAGATGTGATATCTCACTGAATATAGTAGAATGAGTGATTTGTACTTAAAATACAGTATTATGGATATTTCCCTTTAATTTATATGAACATTGCCCTAGACTGAAGAAAAAATATAGACAGAACACTTTTTCAAAACAGCCGATATAATATTTGAACTAACACGAGAAAATATTATTGACCCGGAATTCATTTCATAGAAATTTTCATGTCATAAAATGTGTACTTAATTTAATTTATGGAAATCTTTTGGGTATCTGTTAACAAGCAATCGACTAATCAAATTCATATGAAAAGCCTTGATGGTTCACCTTTTTTAGGTGTGGAATTACACAGCTGGTGCAATATTGGCACATTGTGTACCTATAAGTTTCGATATTTCGTCCTAAAAACCTTATTTAATTACGTTTTAATGTTATTTCTCAATATTTTATTTTGATTTTTTTTCTTTCAATGATACAGAAAAAGACATGGGTTATTATATGTAGACAAAATTATTAAATTTTGACAACATAAAGAAATATCACTGGGCTTGTTTTACAGATAGTGTTGAAACCAGAAAAATAGTGAAGTGGCACCGTCCATCTTTTCTCTTTAGTCATGCTATTTTGTACTGCAATTAGGTTTATTTGAATAATATATTAATGAAATCGTTGATCGGTTTCATAAATTTTCTATTTATTTTTTTAATTTTGATTATTTTCTATGCAATATTTAGAATTTTATTGTGAGTGTTTTGTGATTTTAGAAATATTAGCAACTTGTCTGTGAAATAGAGGATTATATTAGGTATGTGGTACCGTATGTGGTACCTTGTGGTTCCTTCTATTTTTCTTTCATGGTCATCGGCTAAAATCGGCATACTGAGTACATAATCGACAACATTATCAAAAACCAGTATGAATTATATGACAGGTTTATTGTTTAATATAACATTTATATATTTAACTCAAGGTGAGTTAGATAAAGAAATGTTTAACAGATCAGTTATATAAATTGTACTTTATTTTTTCAAATAAATGTGCAATAGAAATCTCGCTTAAAATCAGTCACATATAATTTATTGAAGATTTAGTAGTTGATAACGCAATAAACGATGCTAGTCGAATATATTTGACATACTTGTTTAGGGGATTATTGTTAATAATTATGATTACTAAATTAAAATATGTACTTATTATTAATACAAAAATCGGTCCATTGAAATTAATTTAATTTACATTTCAACATTTTCCTTGCCTCTGGGTGAACAATTAGATGGTGTGTATTTGTTATAATTATTTTATTTATTATAAATTTAAATTTAATATACTGTGTAATTCTTAGTTTTAATTAATATATTCTTTTCAATTTTCTGGCAACATGGCGTAAACAATATAAACTTGCTAACATTTTTTTAAATAAAATATTGAAAACAGAGTTTTTTTATGTATTGACATTGTATGATTAGGTTATTTATATTATTTAAACGCACCAAAGTATTTTGTTGGCAGCTGAGCTGATTTGAGATATTTTTTTTATTTTTACAATTTTTATTGCTTATATGAATTAATTATTATGTATGTATGAAATAAACACACTTTTGATTATTGGTAATGCATTTTGATTAATTCTTGAAAGAAATATTACATTATCATGTTAATTTTTAATTACAAAGAATAGCTTATATGTTATTTTTTTTCTTTAGTGGCATGTGCCTGCTAATTAAATTGTCTGTTTCATACATTGTTTCACCGAAAGGAGCATTATTATCACAATTCATAAGAGCTAACCGGCACCAATTTGCCTCGTAGTAGCATGGGAACGAGGCGATCCCTTCCAAATCCATATAAGAACACTATACGATGTGGTGCTTGTCGGCTCTAATGAGTTATGACCCTAACTTAAAATATAATGTAAAATTATAAATTGAGCTTATGAATATGATTATAATATCGGCATGTGTTAGTCAGTAAGGTAGTGCCATAAGCAATACAAAACGCAGTGTTCAAATGTTATGCTTAGGTGTTGCGTGGGAAGCTTTGCTCGAATTATGTGGTGTGATGATTTTAATCTCATTCAATAAAAATATATTTTCAATACGCTGAAATAAATGATTAAAAAATGTGTTTTGTTTTTTCATGTACCTTTTGATTTGAAATATTCTAAGCGAGCGTAATATCGTAAGTGAGGCGTGATAGCCCAGTAGATACCTCTGCCTCCGATTTCGGAGGGTGTGGGTTCGAATCTGGTTTCGGGCATGCACCTCAACTTTTCAGTTGTGTGCATTTTAAGAAATTAAATATCACGTGTCTCAAACGGTGAAGGAAAAACTTCGTGAGGAAACCTGCATACTAGAGAATTTTCTTAAATTCTCTGCGTGTGTGAAGTCTGCCAATCCGCATTAGGCCAGTGTGGTGGACTAGCTTAACCCCTCTCATTCTGAAAGGAGACTTGTGATCAACACTGAGCCGAATATAGGTTGTTGATGACAATGAAACTCAATCGAACCACAGTTCTACCAACTGCGCTAGTCTAGCGCAGTTGAAAAGTTGCCCAGACTTCGTATAATTCCAATACTAAGCTGCACCGGAAATGTTCTACTTCCCCATCAAGGCCGCCATTTCTATAATAAATTCACGATCATGAAACGGCAAACTTTGCGAAAGTAGTAAGCCGAATAATGGGTTGATAATGATCATGATAAAGCTAGGAAGAAAATAAAAACCAAGAATATACCAAAATAAAAATTTATTTCATCAATAAGTAAATAATTTGCCACAATGCAACAAGTACATATTAGCGAATGACGTCTCGCAGTAGTTTTCTGATGACTTCACGCCGATGGTTTATCAACCAGGCTGTTCCCAATACCTGTCAAACATAATGCACATTAATACAATCATAAAGGTTTTAAATTTCGTCGGTTTATCATACATGATGATGCATAAAATGGAGATTTGTAGACTACCCCAAAACGTGGACAAAAATTTATATCTAATAAAAACACCAGCAATATTTCACGCAATTCAAGTGGCACATTGACTGAACACATTGCAAATTGTTGTTCCTAAAGTAGCACATTAAATTCGAATACTTTGCAAGTGTTTGTTCCAAAAGTGACACATTAAGTTTGAACACTTTGCAAATGGTTGTTCCAAAAGTGACACATTAAGTTTGAACACTGCAAATGGTTGTTCCAAAAGTGGCACATTAAGTTTGAACACTTTGCAAATGGTTGTTCCAAAAGTGGCACATTGACTTTGAATACTTTGGTTAATTAATTGTTCCTTTTCGGTTCGTTAGTTGGATATCATGCCGACATGTATCAACGATGTAGTTGTTATGCCGTTTATAAATACCGTATTCTGAGTACGTAACGCATTCTCAGTAATTATAGTACTTTTAGATAATTAGATAAAACGTCATGTTGGGCGAAATCCACGCATACTGCACCGTCTTGGCTCTAAATTCTCCGTAAATGCTTGTGATATTTTTTTAATAATTATTAACGCCTTGCTACCTCCGTTATGTAATGCATATACATAAATATGATAATAAAGTGTGTCCAGTACTTTCTGCAAGATCAGCAAAAATTTCAAAAGTCAGTGAATGCATGGAATGAATTCAGAAAGTCAGACTTTTCCCAGTAATTGCAAACGAGAGATTTACATGTAATTTGTAAATGATATCATGCGAACCAATCGCAAAAAAGCTCTCGGCGACAGAGTTTTTAGCCGCTTATTTAATTATAAAGATATTAATGAGGATTTTTTCCATGGATTAGTAAGCCAACAAAACGAAAATAATGGTCAACGGAAATCTAGAACATTTATGGACATTTGTATTCAAGTAATGGACTATCGTATATCGTAAACTATGGAAGGTAGGTATTTGATACACAAAGTGGAGACCGTATATGCGTTTTGCCGCAGACATTTGATATACAAAGTGTTTGTGGAGACCGTATATGCGTTTTGCCGCAGACATTTGATATACAAAGTGTTTGTGGAGACCGTATATGCGTTTTGCCGCAGACATTTGATATACAAAGTGTTTGTGGAGACCGTATATGCGTTTTGCCGCAGAACGCATGCCGTCTGTAGCCGTACGTACTTACGATCGCAGTGATGGGTCTTCCGCCGTCGTCGCCTAACACGTGCCGCACAGCGGACCGTCGTGCCGCCGCGCGTTGTCTGCGTTACGCGCTCCCGAGCCGCTACTGACGTCTGAAAGGACTCGCACGCACTTTCTCCACGAAAGTCGACGCTTGGCACATGACATTGTTGTATGGTATGACACAATCTTGGGCAGTACAGGCAGTGTTGCCAGTTGGATCTTATGAGATGTTACCCGAAATATTAAAAAAAGTAACCTTTTGACTAACTACTCTTGCTTTTTGCGTTTCACAGCATGGCTAAACCACCATTTCAGCCTCTGGGGGCTAAAGTAATTTTGTTTTTTTTTTTATATCTATCTGTTAAGAATACTAGCCAAGTACTAAATTACTACAAACCGAAGGAGATTTTACTCGTAAATAGAATCATCTTAAGTAAGGCCCTGATTGTTTGCCTTTTACTTATGGGATAAGAAAAATACAATTAAAGAGCAAGGATTTAAAAAACAATAGACGTTAATTTCTTAAATTCATACTTGATTTTTTTTAAGAAATTCAATGTGACTGCAACTTGCTTATTTCGCAACATCAATTGTAACGTCTTCATTTATAGTGAGATTGACACAGAAACATCGATGAGTTCTTGAGCATTTGTCCGCATTTAACGACCGTTCTGTTTTAGATATACGAAATTGTAAGTTAATTCTAAAAATTCCGAAATATCACGTAAAAGTAACCTTTTTATTAATGTAACCTAAAAGTTACCAATGCAGTCAAAAAATCACCTAAAAGGTTACAAAAGTAACCTTCTGGCAACACTTACAGGCAATGTAAAGTGATCGCCCGCGCTCGTGAGCCGACTGAACTGTTTCAACGAGTGTTCAACGATAGGTGGCGTTCGTGTACTGTCGTGACGGTACATTTTATACTCGTGCGAGTTTTAAACACTAGATGGAGCCACGTGGCGTCGCAATCGAATACCATTTAATTCTTAGGAACCGCTCATTTGAAGGAAGGACAAAGGGAAGCGTGGTTAGGTGGGAAGAAGGAAAACATGCATATGAAACAGATGAGAGAAACGTAATGAGACGTAATTATAAAAAAAATGGAATTTAATCTAAGAGAAAGAAAAAAACATACATCTAAATCACCTTAAAAAGTTAAATCTTATCAATTAAAACGTGATTGTTCATTTCAGATTACAGATAATGTCAAATAAATTAACGTCAACCGCTCAAAAGGCGCACGGAGTCCGCCGGGAGTCAACGTCACGTTTTCCTTATTATAATAACTAAGTATAGGAGCGCAAAGCTTGCTGCGGTTCAGTGGTCGCGATAGGCACGAGGCACGCACGCGAGACGCGTCCGCGTCGCGTCGCATCGGAGCGCGCGGCCGAGCGGTCGGAGGCGAGGCGGGGCGCGGAGCTACTCCACGCCGCAGGGGCGCCGCCGCCCGTCGCCTCCGCCGCGCATCGCCTCTCGTGGCCTCACCACCTACGGTACGGATAAAAGCTCGCTGCAGACCCCGCTCGTGGGGCGTACAGAAGTATATCGTACTTCCTTGCACTTGTGAATCTCTTGGCAGTGTGCAGTCAACATATACATAATGATTAGATCAGTCCTACAAATGATGCGAACGCTTCGAGTCGCTCACCCCAACCGTATTACGATCTAAAATTAATAATTAAAAAAACGCATTTCATATTCGTTTCCTCCAAATATGCCGTCTTGTATCTATGCTGTGTGAGCATTCTGTTTACGATTATTCGTGGTAACGCACTCTTGGTAAAGTATCAATGGTCGACAATGTACATACGATGATATAAATAAATAAAATAAATAGCCTTTTATTTTACACAGCATTTGTTATACATAAGTTTTGTTTACAGTATGTCCCCTGTTCGAAGTGTCGCCTGACAAAGGCCTTTAACTGTGCGATGATATGCAACACCGAATTTAATATTTTTCATGTTGTTAACACATTCTTAGTAAAATATCCGACAATATGTAAGTTCACATGCAGAAAAGTGAATTGTTATTTAGAGTGTAGAGCTGGTAACACCAACACCAACTTATGGAAACCGAACTGCATAACTAATATTTTATCAACTAAAAAAAAAGTTTATATGTTTTCAAACAAAGTAATTCAAATAATTCCTACTGTCCATGTAACACACGCCTTTATCTACTCTTGCATTTTAGAATACATAAAACAATAATACTTTAAGGCTACATCATTTTAAGATCTATTTACAATATAGAAACTAATCTCAGGACTGCTCTGATTTGAAAAATTCTTTCAGTGTTAGATAGCCCATTTATCGAGGAAGGCTATAGGCTATATATTATCCCCGTATTCCTACAGGAACGGGAACCACGCTGATAAAACTGGTTATATATATTTTTCAAATAAACGTAATATTTTCAAAGCTAACTTAATGATTTGAATATCATGTCATGAACAAGGGCAACCAGAGAAGAGAACTTTAATTGTATAAAAAACCATTTGATGTAAAATAATTACATATTTTATATTTTTTGACTAAGTGTCTTGTTCCAATCTGCCTTTTCATTTATTAACAAACAATAAAAATAAATTGATTAATTGTTAATAAAATTAATTTTCTTTACATTTCATTTTCTATAAAACAGCATCTGAACTCTCTCTGGTTGCCAATTGATTGAGTGCAAGGATAAACAACTTACCGTCCCATAGGTGGGTACTGTTGTGCGTAGGGGTCCCTCTCATAGCCTGCTGCAGCTCCTGTTGAGACCCTCCTGAAATTTGTTTAACATTTATGCTTAAAAAGGAATAAAATATATTCATTAATGAACTTACTTATTTATAGAACTTACAAAACTCTTACTTACTTAGAAAACTTAATTACTCATATTTATAGAAATTATAACTAATTTTAAACTTTTTTAATATTGCTAGTATTTTAAAGACAATCCTCATACAACATTCAAGTAAACTTCAATATTTTTGAAGTAAAACTTCTTTAAGCGCTTGACTTGGGGACTAAGATGTTGAATTTGTGATGTGAGCATTATGACAAATGTGATCAGGTGAGGCAAAAGGACATTGAGAGGGAGATATATGTTAGTGAATATAAAGAGAGACAGTTACGTTTCCGATGTTACTAAAGGAAAAGGTTTACTTACATGGTAGGTTCAGCTCTTCTATTGTACATGTCACCATTGCCCATGGGTGCAGCGCGCGGCGGCGCACGCTCATAGCCCGACGACATGGGCCTACGGTCCATCATATCTCTCTCATCGGGGTACATTGGCGCGCGTCTTTCGTCAGGGTACATGGCTGCCATGTCATCTACTGGTGGAGCATATGTGCGTCTCTCGTCAGCGTACATAGGTGGCTGGGCTGCGTACGGGTCCCGAGCGCCGCGGTTGTCCACGAGCGCGAAGCCCCGCCTGTCCTCGCCGCCGTACCCGTTGTACCTGTCGTCAGCTCCGTAGCCAGCGTAGCCGCCGCCCAAGGGCGCGCGTTCCACGCTTCGGTCGTAACCTCCCCCGTTCCTTACACCCATACCGCCCATCGGAGGGCCTCGCATTGGCCCTCCAGTGCCGCGGTCGCGCATAGAAGGGTACGGCGCATCTCGCGAGGGTCCGCCGCGAATCCCTCCCCGCCGGTCGGTCCCTCTCATGCCTCCACCCATTCCGCCGCGGCCGCCCCTCTGACCTCTCTCCTTGATCCGACCCCGCTCCACAGTGATCACGCCGCCGTTGAACGTGGAGTTGTGCAAGTCTCTGATAGCGGCGGTGGCTTGCTCCTCGGTCTGCATGTGAACGAAGCCGCATCTGTTCATGATGTCGCATTCTGTCACCACTCCGAAGTGCTCGAACAACTTCCTCAACTCTTCCGGCTTCGAGCCCTGAGGCAAACTACCCACGAACACTTTCGTTTGCTGAAAGACGCAATTTATTGAACCACCGTTAAAACACTTACGTAATGTTACAAGCAATACCATAACACAGCATACATACCCCAACCATCGTGAATTAAATATTTGTTATGTTTCACTATCTGAAATACGGCATCAGATTATATAGAAAGTATTTATTTTAACTAATAAAATGGCACAAGTGAAAACACGGCTACTTTGACTTAGGCTCGTCGAAAAAATATCGATACATCGATATATCGATATTATTTTTTCAATGTATCGATATTTTTGAGCGATATTTAATGTTTCGATGTATCGAGGTATCGATATAAAATTACAAGTATTGAAAAGGTATAAAAATCGATATTTTTTATAATTAAAAAATGCTAAAAAGAATACTTTTTTTATACTAACATTTTTTAACAAATTACATTTTTTTTGTCTTTGGTCGACTCGATTTACTGCGTTTTAATTTGGTACTTAAGTTGGCTTTTAAGTTGGCAACTCTGTCTGTCAATGTCATTTCAGTGTCAGTGTCTGTGCTTCAACTATCCGTCTGTTATCCGTATTATAACCTCAACGCGAGCGTATTTCTGCCTGCATTTGAGTTGATTATAGTTCTCAAACAATCTAACTAATTAAATCTGTATCAGATAAATATTGGTTTGATTAATAAATAATTAATATTTTTTATTGTTGTCCTTGATTTAAAAAATTAAAAATGATGTCTATTGATTAGTATTTATCTAGTAATGTAAGATGATTGAAGTAGATTAGGCCAAATAATTTTTTTTCCTATCACACCGATATATCGATATATCGATATTTTCAAATAAAAATATCAATATCGATATTGATATATTCAAAAATTATCGATACAATATATATCGATACTTTATTGCATTTCCGACATCCCTACTTTGACTTTTCGGAATTCGGAAAATATTGATCACAGACGACAAATAAAGATTTTGACATCACAGCCCCCACAGATCACAGCGTTCACAAAACACAACCGTCACAGATCATTAAATACTTGCGTAACCAGTATTGCCAATACCTATTTCCTATTTACTCACAATTTTCAAAAAAAGGCGAGTGACGCCTAATACACAAACTGGCGCAGTTTTGTATGAAAAAAAACATTAACATGCGTAATAACTCTTAATGAAAATTGATTGCTTTAAAATAGATTATACTTTATTTATACTTAAAATAAAATATCCAAAGCGTCATTTTTTGAGAGGTACAATATTAACAGTGTAATAGGTAAATGCAGAATTAAAATTACACGCATTTTTCCCGGAGTTGGGCGGATAAAATAAGACTTTTGGCTGAGGGCAACTCGACAACCTGCAAGGGATCGACAATTTTATGGAAGAGCTTCAGACTTTCATTTCAGAGTCAAATTCCCCACAAATTGGCAGTACAGGCATTGACGTCGTCAATTTTGTTCACAGATCACTATAGACTAGAATTTTTTGTTATTCTAATGTCACTGACACAGATTAGTAACGCGTGTATGTCAATTAACACTGGCTCTATTATCTATGGCCATACTCGATGTGCACTGTTTACCAACAAAGTACAAACACAGATTAATCAAAAAGATGAAGCGTACAGAACACGACGGTGTCGTAGCCGCTCCAAATACGAAATTCAAAACTGATACATTCTTCATTTCCATTCATACTTTCTACTAAAGCAAAATGGAGAACAGAGTAGAGCTAAAGCTAAATAACTTACGCCCATCATTATAGGACCTTATAAATTATAAGGCAACCAACACCTTGTAACCGAAACTACAATTCTGATTTTCAGCAGAAAGTACCAATATATGTGTGAAGAGTTTTGGCTCTTGTTCCTGATTCACACTGCAAAGTTATGGAATACCCTTCAAAATTCCTCACTACCTACTAAATGGGTATCTTCAAGTCAAGAGTAAATAAGACACCTAGGCCAATGCGTCCCACCCTTAGGCTGCATCATTGCTTACCATAGATTAACGAGTCGGTACAAGTAGGTACTTATAATTCTATGTTGGTTACCAACTACTGGTCTATCTATATACTCTTATATAAAAATCAAGTTATTTCATAACTCAAGAACAGGCTCACTTATCCAAACCAAATGTTTAGGCTCTGTTCGGACTATTTAGTAGATGGTTTATGTGAGGTTTGCACAAAATCGGTCGAGCGGTTCTCCATCTACCACACTTTTTTGTAACAAATGAATTCCGGGGTAGGGTAGTGTAAGGTTGACCGGGTCCGCTAGTACACTGTAAAAAAAGTAGATAGGTACCTAATGTTTCCCTAAGTAAAACTGAAAGAAAAAACCGAAAAAAAATAATTAAAACAATTTATTCTCCAAAAGACATGCATTTGCATTTACTCCTAGAACATACAAAGTTTTGGTAGCTCAGTGGGCATCCACTAACTGTTCCAATATAAGGTTATCCTTTCTTCATAAAGTTATTATCTGGGCATCGCATTTCGCCTCTTCAGCCTGGCGCCATTATCCTGTGAAACATAATTTTGTTAGATATAATTTTAAAAGAAATTTTAATTTCGGTCAATCGTGCAGTGGATTTGAAGGTATGGGGGCAATCGGCTCGATATTGGTATACTTTGTGTGTGTAAAATAAAGGAACGTCATTACAGTAGAATCACGATAAATTACAGTGATGTGTGGTGGCATTTGGCATAGAAACCTGTTTACCAAGAACTTTTGATGTTAGATGTCAATTTATAAACGTTTCTGATTTGCTAACGCTCCTTCACTTTCACACGCGCACGCCTGTCGGTAACACCTTGCACTATAAATTAGTGCAATATATTTGTTGTTTAGATGCACCAAAGTTGCTTGACAACACTGCCAAAAGATAAAATTGAAAGGGACTACTTCTCAAATAAAAAAAAACTGATGTCTTGAAAACTTGCAACATTGGAAATTAAACAGCTGATATATAAAACAAATATTTGATTAAGAAAGACATTTTTAAGGAAATAACAGCCTTCATATGAGATTGTAAATCGGCCCAAATAAACGCAATGAGGTAAGAGCACCTATACACAACCTTATAGTATTTGATTTGTATAAGCTTTCTGTCAAATGTTTCAGTATTACTAAATTATTTTATCGCAATCAATTTTCCACTACACGAAATGAAAAGTAATTTTCCGGAACGCAATATATACCTAATACGCAGAGAAAAATTATAAATTCATGAAATATTAAAGTTGATCGCAAATGTGTAAGCCCGATTTTTTGAGTCGAACTGTTCTGTATGCGCAAAATGAAATGTGCAAGAAAGCTTATCAAATTTTATACCGCAGTTTGCCTATAGGGTAAGACCGTCTATTTCCGTACTTACGATTGTTTTATTTTCGCATTCCTGATTCTTCTGTTCGCTGTCGACTAATATACGCCGCATGGTCGCTAGTCAAGCAGATTAAATGCCTCGCCATTGGCACGCACCGCCTGTTACGCTGTACCCTCAAGCCGCAACTATACTCTGAAAGGACTCGCACGCACTCTCTAATTGTGAAAGTCGACGCTTTTTGTTGAAAGCATTCGTGATAAGACATAAAGCATGTATTTTTTTCATTCTGTTAATCCGCATTCCGCTAACCGCAATTTTAGATTAACGCATTATGATGTTTCAGACAGAAAATAAATTTCATATTTTAATTTAAATCAATTAATTGAAAATAAGATGTAATTTAGGAATGAACCAAAAGGAGAACTTGAAGTTTGGATGGAAGCAGGATTGGATGTGTGTAACTTGTATCAAGGTATCGGAGTATTAACATTAAATAAAAATATTTTCATAATTCAATTTTATTCTTATATGAAAAAAAAATCATTTACGCTAATAAACCACATTTCATAAAAAAAACTTATCAATTAATCGCGGTCACATTTTATATAAATCTAAGTGTAGACTACTGCAGGTTGTCTAATAATAATAATTTAAATACAAAATGAATTTGTTTTGAAGTTACATATACACTTGTTTAGTCAAAATTGTAAAGGCATTTCGCAATTATTTCCAAGAGATTTATAGGGTATATGAAGTAAGACAAATGTGGCAGTAGTGGGAATACTATGCACGCGCGCGAGTAGGATGACGCATCGGATCGAACGGTTCAGAAGCGTGCCGGTACCGGTACCGGATCGTGCCGGTTCGTGTCGACCGCTCGTTGAGTGGCGCGTAGTTGCTCAGCGCCAAGCCGTCATCCTCGCCTCGTCGCGCATCGCCTCCCGACGCTTCACCACCTAGAGCCCGCAACGCAACTTAGCACGCCTCACCTTACCATCCGAACATTGGCACCTTTACCCTTTACTTCCTTATCAACAAACATGACGACAAACGCTCGCGTTTTTAATCTGATAGCACTTTGTTTTCGCCTAAAATATTTTTTTTAGAATAACCATTTTATTCAATATAAACCAGTCGACAATAACCAGATTTTATAATTGAGGAAGTTCTATTAACTCTTCATAATATTGTACTTTCCTGGATATTCCTGACCACACAATAGTATTTCTCAGTGGATTACTTTAGTCCTTTCTCGTGTTAGAATAATATAAACCAATGATTCGGCGAGGTGTTATTCATTTATTAAATAAAAAAATATAGTGATAAAATTACTTCTAAAATAAAAATGTCAATTGCATTAAAACTCATGTCAAATTACACAATCAACAAATTTTACATTTGTTACAAGCGTGTCAAGAAGCTACAATACTTAAAAATCAAATCCCTAGAATTGGGATTATAATCTAAAATACGATTGATAAAACTTATATACTGTGAGGTTTCATACATAGTGATGTTGATGTGGATGTCAACTCTTAAATTAAAATTTCAACCATGATACAGGTTTGATCATTTTTTAGCAAAATGGGCATCTATAATTTATTCTTATTTATTTATTTATTTATTTATTTATTTAGAAAGGAAAACTTACAGCTAAATACAAAGATAATAAAAGTAACAACATAGAAAACAGATTATAGCCAATTACAAGTTTTCGCAAATAAATTTTACATATTATATAGCAAGCTCGCAAGGAAAACATATTTCAATAAAACATAATCATATATATATAAAAGAAAAAAGAGATAATGATAAAAATAATAGAGATACAATAATATAAAAGACGAAAGAGAAAACAGAAACAACAAAACTAAATTGATAAGTAAACAAGCTAGCTTAACATATACAATTATATATATATTCTAGCCATGAAAATTCTAAATGATGAAAGTGAAAGTGTATCTAATTGAATGAGAATATGGTAGAAATTCTTACCTTCCTGCTTGGGGATACTGCTGGGCATATGGGTCTCTCTCATAGCTACCCGCGGCGGCGGCACCACCCCAGCCCCTTTACATCACAATAACACAAGTTAAAATTATAATACAATATCAAACAGTGGCTATATTTATGTTACAAAAATTATACCCAAGCTTATTTATATTTTTGTTGAAATGTTTTGAATCAAAACATTTAACACATATATTTATATAGAATTATTATGTCATCTGCTGAAATAAAGTCAGTTTCCTGGATCTTAGGTTTGTTCATTCGTTCAGTGAATCAACATCTTTTAGGCGAGCACCTACCATCTTAACATGTTGCCGGCCAACTGTGGCCGGTAACGCAACATCGCATGATGGTCCCTGACAATCTTATTCAAGCTATTTACATAATTCCATGATTTTGTCTTGGCAATGAACAATATTAAGACAAATCTTTCTTTTCCATCAACTGCCGTCAAGTGTGAGCATACATAAATGTTTAATAATATATAGCATACATAAATAATGCCACTCACATAGATTGATCTGACCGCCTGCTGTACATGTCGGTGCCCATGGGCGCAGCGCGTGGGGCCGCTCTGTCATAACCCGAGGACATAGCCATAGGGGCACTTCTCATCGGAGCCCGCCTGTCAATCATATCCCTTTCGTCGGGGTACATGTTGTGTTCCACAGGAGCCCCATAGCCCTGTCTGTCGTCTGCATACATTGGTGGAGGTGCGCTGTAGGCATCGCGCGCCCCACGCCCATCCATGAGCGCAAAGCCGCGGCGATCTTCACCTCCATAGCCATTGTACCTGTAGTGCATAAGCATTATTATTTTTAAAAAAAATCTAAGTAAAGGGTGTTACCCTTGTTTAGTATTAGATAAGATTTTATACTGTAACTGTCATTGATTAACATTATAAAGAAAAAAAGACATCAATGTTTACAATTTCTAGAACAAGGGAACAACTTTTCATTACTTTCTCCTTCAAACTTGCCAACTGCACTAAGTGGACGCAAACAGGCGAAATGACCCTATATACCGTAGAAGTAAACAAACATAAAATTAGTAGTGAATATACCTGTCATCATAGCCGCCACTGCCCATTGGAGCCCTCTCCATGCCTCTATCATAGGGTGCAGCGCTACGCATGTGTCCCATGCCCCGGTCGCGCATCGGGCCCATGCCGCGGTCACGCATGGGATACGGCGCATCTCTCATGCCGCCGCGCATCCCACCGCGGCGGTCCATGCCTCCTCTCATACCACCGCGCATGCCGCGGCCGCCACGCTGACCTCGCTCCTAAAGTAAAGGTCATTTTAGGACATGATAAATTACACTAATTGCATTATTATAAAAATGAGTGCGGCCTAACCCAGGACATAGCTACTATAAAATAAAACAGACTACTTTATAATTTATGTAAGTCTAGAAACAAAGATTTCTAGGTGCAAGAAATATTTATGTTTCTTTTCTATCTTACAACCAATCAGTCATAGCCCAGCCGTGATAGCCTAGTGGATATGACTTCTGCCTCAGATTCCAGAGGTTATGGGTTTGAATCCGGTCCGGGGCATGCACCAACTTTTCAGTTGTGTGCATTTTAAGAAATTAAATATCAAGTGTCTCAATCGGTGAAGGAAAAACATTATGAGGAAACCGGCATACCAGAGAATTATCTTAATTCTCTCTCTGCGTGTGTGAAGTCTGCCAATCCACATTGGGCCAGCATGGTGGACTATTGGCCTAACCCCTCTCATTCTTAGAGGAGACTCAAGCTCAGCAGTGAGCCGAATATGGGTGGATAACGACGAATCAATCAGTCAATCAATGATAACTATTTTGGCATTTGGAATCTTAGATACTTTTTTGAGACAGAGACACCATTTCAAATAATCACATATCCCTATATTCTGCAAGCCGGCAGGGTTGTAACATGTATCAACCTATATTCAACTAAGAACTTGAATAACCTTAATCCTGCCCCTTTCCACGGTGATCACACCACCGTTGAACGTGGTGTTGTGAAGATCGCGGATAGCGGCGGCGGCCTGCTCCTCCGTCTCCATGTGCACGAAGCCGCATCTGTTCATGACGTCGCATTCTGTGACCACTCCGAAACGCTCGAATAGCTTCCGCAGTTCCTCCGGCTTAGCATCTTCTGGTAATCTGCCCACGAAAACCTTCGTTTGCTGAAACACGAAGCGTTCGGCGTTATCTTAGCGGCACTATCACTTACCGCGTCATTTCACCTCAAGGAAAGAACAATAAACTTACCGCCACCATTGTTAATCGATTATGTTCTCTTCTTTTATTAATTTATTTCAATCATATACAATTAAAACTTTTGTTTGCTATTATATCACTTTGTAAAAGCTCAAGGAAAACCAAAAAAAGAAATTATGCGGCACTCAACCCACGCTAAAAAGACTTTTGTCAAATGTCAAAAATCAAAATTGCACAAAATGGCGGGCGCCGAGCCGGGCGTTCTGCAATGCTATAGACTAAAGAGCATTGCAGTCTGCAGAGCTAATATTACCGATTCAGTGAGAAGAGAATATCTTTACTTTATTGAATAAATGAAATTGGATTCCTATAGTTGTAGTTTATTTTTAAGTAATAATATATTATACTATTATATATTTTCATATGAATATTATCATAGCAAAGCTGAGAAACAGAATTTTACCTGGCAACATTTGTTGCAAGTTGTCTATGTTTAATATGATGAAACGGAAGTGGAAAGTGGCGGAAATATTTAGGTGGGAAATTTTAAAAACAAAACAATGTAAATTTTCAATAGACAGGTTACAGACGGAAAACTAAAAAAAATAATAAGAAATTGTTATATTTAATTTAAAAATATTATATATAAAATAATATAATTACAAAAAAAACTGTTTAACCTAATTAGTCCCATCTTCCAATAGTATCGTTATCAGACGTCCTCTCCGTGGAGTACGAAATGTAACAATTAAACATTTAGCAAGGTGGACTGAACGACCAATGTCATCTTAACGAGTCCAAATAAACGGACGCGTTATTAATTGACCTTATCAATTTAGTAACGTGGTAATGTATTGAAGTTTTAACGAAATCTGCGACATTGTTATTTGTAATGCCGTGCACGCCACATTCGTGCGCGGTGCAGTGGAATGCGTCCAACAATTTGGCGGTTATTTTTTCTGGATTATTGTGGTGCACCGCTTTGGGTGATACGCGATTGGCCTTTTTGTACAGTATTTCGGCTGCGATAGTGAGATTAATGGGCACGATGTCGCTGCTCCGCCTCACCTCGTTCCGGGCCATGCGTCCTAGTAAATAGCCTGGAAGAATATGACATGTTTTGAATTATTTATAAACGCAAAAAAATGTATTTGTCTATGCTACATTTTAGAGGTAACTTTTTACCGCCTGTTTGAGATAGAAGGTAAACCTCTAAAGCCAAACCAAACAGAATATGCCGCATTGCCTTCGCCGCTACAATATTTAGGTATAACTCGCGCGCATTCACTTGACACCTGACTACCAAAGACAACCATACAAATACATTACAAACATCATTCAAGCCAGGTGTCAAGTTAATCCGCACGAGATAGATAACTTCTTTCTATTTCACTGAAAAATATGCATGTAAATAAAGACTATCTTATTTAAACAGAATCGGTAGTTTTTGAGAAAATCGCGGAGCACATGCGATCACGAACAGGGGTCGAATACAGAAACTCCATTTTGAAAGTCCGTTGCAAGTTTGTAGTTTACGCCTGCCTACCAGATTGCAGATTTTATTCTAATATTATGTATCTACATAAAAGACGACAAAAGCCAACAAGTTAAACTAAAAAAAATTAAAGTGAAAACTGAAAACTGCATAATAGGTACTTAATCTGATATGACACACGTAACATTTTTTTTTCATAATTACTTTTTATGGCTAAGTACGAATTAAAGTTAGGACTTCCTTATTTTCAAAATTTATAGTTTAAGTTTGATTTTCAGTTGACGCCCGCGACTCCGTCCGCGTGAAAGTATTTTTCGCGGTTTTTCACAAAACCTGTCGGAACCACAGATTCGGAGAAAAATTAGCCTTTGTTTTGCTCTATGGTCCAATTTATCTGTATTTAATCAGAATTTCATTTAAATCGTTTCGGCGGGTTAGTCGTGAAAAAGTAACAGACAATTTATTACTTTTGCAATTTATAATATAATTTTATGTATGGATGTTCCTATAAATACTAAGTATGTTACATACCTACACACGTTTGAATTAATCAATCTTAAAGATTTATGGCAAAATCATAAATTATCCCGATATACACTATATTGATAAATACACAAATACGCGCCTTACCTCCAAAAACACAAATAACACCGATAAAAAACACCAGCGTCGCACACAGCCTTTTAGTGACATGAGGAGCTGATCCCGTACAAGATCTCCTCTCTAAGCTCATGTTGACGATTTAAAAACAAAAAAAACCACAACAATTTGTCCAAAAAACATATGCTTCCGACACCCATTCGGCGTGTAATGCACATTTAGGTAATTTCGTAACCGTGCTACACGACCGTGATTCCCGAGTTATTTATATCCAGTCGTGTGTCAAGTCTGGGAGATGTGTGTACTTTTTTTTTTTAAATAAATCACTATATAGTCTGTAAAGTAGATACTGGAATATGGATACATTATAGGTATTTCGGCGTCAGTCAGGGTCAAATATCCAACCTCTGTTTGATACATTGCCAGGTTTGTTTGCTCTTTATTTCACATTTAGTGAATACCTTTGCGTAATTTTCATTCAATAAAAGTTGGATGTTTTTTTTTCTTGAATATTAATGATGTATCTGATAAAAGAGTTCATTTATAAACTTAACTAACATGAAGCCAAAATGTATTTCTGAAACAATCATTGGAATTGGAAGTATTCAAGCAATTAAATCTGTAAACTTTATTTTCGCCAGATAATTTGCGCGAAACTGCTAATAATAATCAACAAAGGTGTGATACGTAAACGTAGATTATGAATTTGAAGCATCAATAGCTTAGTGGTTCAAATCCAAAATTTCCAAAGTTCAATCCCAACCTAAAGTCCAAGTCATACTATAAATAAGAATTCATGGTAAAAAAAAGTCTGTTGACCCTTTACAATAAAGAAATATATTTTGTATCAATATTTCGTAATTTCATCAAAATTATCTGTATAATATCAAGCCAGAATTAAAACAACGTTTTAGTAACCAAATAATTATTTATTAAAATCTTATAATATTTTTTTCATTATCATAAAAATGTATTAATTTTTTACCATACAATAGAATATAAGAATAAATTGAAAATAAAATAATATTTTTTTTAGTAATACATAGTACAAGAAAGTTGTAGTTAGTTGTAATTGTGGAACACGACAACCCTGAAATTACTATTCAAGGAAGACAAAAAGAAAAAAACAGAGAGAAAGAAATGTTAGTCGAAATATGAATGAACCTATATCGTACATAGATACCTGTTTTTCATTTTTCAATAACATATAATGGGAAATATCATATTATACAATAATAAAATATATGGGAAATATCATTTAAATTTCACTGGGACTTAAATATGGCTGGGCTTGGAAAGTTCGTTAATAACACTCACATGATATGCGGGCGACGGGGGAAGGAAGGTGTGAAGTCGTACGCTCGGGGCAAAAGGGGGACTGCGCGGGTATGACATCGTGCGCGCGGGGCATCGGGAATGTTACCAACGAGTTTGCCAAGCTATTCAATATATTTTATTCTGTTATCTATGATATGTTTTTCTTAATTTTTTTTAATAAGTAAACCTAATATCTATCATCATGTAGTGGAGTAGAGCATGATATGGTCAGACCTACCTACTACATTTTATAAAATAAACATAAAACAAAAAAATAAACCATCGTCTTACTCAACTAAACGGGAATAAGTTAGTTGTAGCAGCTTATTGTCTCTAAAAAGTATAAACATTTTTCTATTTCGGGTGTACCTACTCTTTCTCTAACAAGATCCCCAAAGTTAAATGTATGAACCCATTGAAACTTACTTTCTCCTACTATGGTCCAAACTCTATATTTATCTATCTATGGTAGGAGCAAGGGCTGACAAACTCTCAGCTTTTATAAAATCACGTAGGTCTAGCTAGCACAGGCTGAAAACATAATCAGTAATAATCACTCATACCCTCAGACCAATTATAGAAGGACCTGTATCGCACTCATAGTCACGAACAAAATTGTCTGTCATTTTCTGAGGAAAACGAGCTTAGATTTGGTATATATCTTGTACTAAACTAAAGGTTTTTGTCCGATTTTTACACAATTCAATTACACAAAAAGGTATTTTACGGAGCTCACATGAACACGATTACAACTATTTAACACCGATTAAATAGAGACAGTTTTTATAATCGCATTAGATCGTTGATCATATATTTTCACAGAAAAGTAACATCTAGCGAGGCAGGTCCTATACAATAATTGGTCTGAGCTCATACCATATCATTATGTACAATTCAAGTCGCGCAAGTAGTTGTTGGAGATGAGTGTGCACTGTACAGTAAAATTACAAGTAATTGCGAATGTATGACTTCCAGTAGGTCTATGGTGCAACATAGCTCGCGTCGAGAGAAAGACATATTGTCGACCAATAGTGGCAAATCGAAAATGTTGCTCTCAAAAAAAAAAGAGAAAAACTTCGCTCTCTTTTTCAACTCCCATCTCAAAAATAAAGAGAAAAACTCTCTCTTTCATCTCATAAAATGAGAGAACAACATTTTCGATTTCGCCGCTCCACATATAAGTTTAAGCACAGCCAAGTTAAGTAGGAAGGTTGTTCAAGAGTTGTTCTGCGGCCCCATGTTGAAGAGCAACTTGAGGTCCTCGATGGAGACGTTGGAGCCGGTGTTCTTGGCACCGGTCAGCACGTTCTCGGCCAATTCCAGCTTGGCCTTCTGCAGCTGCCTGATGGACTGCTCCACTGTGTCCACGCACACGAACCTGGGGGGAGGTACATTTGGTCAATTATTGCAGTCGAAGCTTCTTCTACAAAACAAATAAAACTTAATTTATAATCTTTTTAACAAAAAAAAAATTCAACAGACAAAATCACAAAATAAACTAAAAAGCGAAAAATAAGATCGTGTGTGCTACCCTCTGATGACTTTGAAGGCGGTGAAATTGAAAGTATACTTTTTCAAACAAAAATCAATTTTCAAAATTGGTAAATAAATGACTAAACATAAAAAAATTATACGCGTCGAATTGAAAACCTTTTTTATTTGAAGTCGGTTAAAAATTGTATCTTAATATATTGGTAATATATTCCGAAATGTTTAACAAAAATCAGATCTTCAAAATCTTAATTACATCAGCTATCGCGTTGAAAAAACTCATTTAAAGATAGAAAAATTTGAAAATTCTGAAAAAAAAAACTTGGGTCTCCCTTGGGTTTTTTTCAAAACTAAGGAAGGAAACCACGCGGGTGAAACTGCATGGCGTCTGCTAATAACTAAGATTAGAGAGTTGACAAAAACATAATATGTTTCATATCAAATTCCAGGAAACGTCAGTCTACGTAAAATAATCAGAAAGCCTGTTTAATGAGCGTTGACTAACGTCTATTACTGGGCGTGTGACTGACCCTCGTCTAGCATCTCCTACGTCAACGCAGACTAGGAGCCTAAGACGACCAGACCTTCTTCATTTTATAAAAACTGAACAGTCAACTGATCAATTAAATCGTCCATGTGTCCGTCAGTTTTAACTGTACTGTTTTTTCTAATTATTTTGTTTGAAGTTTCGATTAGATAAAACTGTACAGTTAAAACTGAACCTTTGTAAAGCTACATGAAACCCCTTGGCTCGAGAAACTTACTAGTTTGATATTTAACAGTGTTTCTCATATTATGCCAAGGAAAATATTACTTATAAACGTCCACCACGGTCTCTACATAGTTGCCCACCGCGCATAGCTACATGGAGCATGATCTGACGAAGTCGAAACACCGTTGGGTCTTGGTCGGATCATCATCATCATCGATCACCGGATTTACAAGACGGAGGTCCTGGGTTCGATCCCCGGCTGGGCCGATTGATGTTTTCTTAATTGGTTCAGGTCTGGCTGGTGGGAAGCCTCAGCCGTCACCACCCTACCGACAAAGATCTACCGCCAAGCGATTTAGCGTTCTGGTACAATGTCGTGCAGAAAGCGAAAATAGTCAAGGGCTAACTTGTAAAAAATAAAAAAAGAAGGTATTCTTTTCCATGTCATTTTCCCATTAAAAAAAAATAGTCTTAAGATTTTATAAAATGAGTAAGGTCCGGCCAACACAGGCATTCATTCTACGACACTCAAGATGAATATTTATAATTTACACTCATCACGATTCGTGTTATTATGATGCTGAGAATTTGGGGAAATCTTTACTACAATAAAATTGTACTCAGAGAGTGTTTGTACGTTAAGAGATAATCTAAATAGGTTTTTTAATATTTCAATCGCTAATCGAAGTCACTTTTGAAACACTCGTATATAGACTCCGCGCCACGAAAGAAGTCTCGCGGCTAAAACCTGAACTAAAATTGTCAGCTCCTTACACAAATGACAATAAGACCGCCATCACCAAAGGACAATGCATCTACGCGACTTATTTCGTGGCGCGGATTATAGTCTCTTGTACACACACAAGAATAATGTTTTTTTTTAATATTAAGTGTATATACTTATTAATATTAAAGAGGTAAAGTTTGTGGTGTTGTAAATGGTAATCTCTGGATCTACTGAACCAATTTTGAAAATTATTTCACCATAAGAAAGCCACGTTATTTGTTAGTGGCATAGGTTATATTTTATCCCAATATTCTTACGGGAGCGGAAACTACGCGAGTAAAACCGCGGGGCGTTGGCTAGTACTGTTATAAACAAACTACCCATCTGTTTGTTTATTTTATCTATAATCCATATGTTCGGTAGAAAGATACGAGTACGTACGGTAAACGTTTTAAAACCCCCTTTACGTCGGAGATTAGAAAATTGTATTTTAGTAGGTAATCCATTACAGAGCAGAGCACATGGTGATTTAATAATATAAAGGACTTTAATGAAATAGATTCAAATTGAATTAACCAGCCAATTAATTTTATATACCCATTGGGCGATTAATTTTATATTTTTATAGACACGCACGCACCTAAACTTTACCTAATTTGTTTTTGTTTTAATTCACTCTCACTTTAATGTAATAATTTTAATTAATCCGAGGGAGAGGGCTGGTTGTCCTTAACACAGATCCATAAAGTCTGGCTAGGACAGCCAGTTCTTGAACTTCAGAAAATTATAATACCTTTATGTGTGACAAATAAACGATTTATTTATTCATTTATTTAAGAGATATCTTAAATAAATTAATAAATAAATCTTATTTGACTGGTAATCTATCATTACCAGTAAAATTGCATGCCGGCGAAACTGAATGCGTAATCTAGTATGTATTATAAAGCGATTTCCTAAAAATCTTGGCGACCACGTCATCGTGCGCGAGACGTTGCGATGTTCGCCAAATTCCCCGAATACTTTGAAGTGACTGTATTTCGTGAAGCTTTGACAGCCTATTAGATGACTTTAGGCGATTTAGTGCAACTAAATGTAGGCAGTTTATTGTCATACTAACTATTAATTTAATACTAGCAACTCCCGAACGTAAATTTAGTTTTTCACAAATTCCGCGGGAACGTAAAACAAATTTGAAATAAAACGAGAGCTACATGTAGGTATTTCCTACGATTTTCACGCAAAACTCAAATAGCTGGCCTATAAAACGCAAAAACAAAAAAAAATAATCCTTGGTAGCCTATAGGTACAGGCCCTAAGACCAGTCGCATATACCCTTTTTCCATATTCGTTTTCCTATGCGATATTCCGATTTGGAATTCCTGGAGACTGCAGCAGACTTTACGTTTTTTCTCATTCGGAATGTATATCTATCGCAAGGGCTCGCATTCGTTACGAACGCGTCGGTTAATCAATACTAATATTATAAAGCTGAAGAGTTTGTTTATTTGATTGAACGCGCTAATCTTAGGAACTACTGGTCCGATTTGAAAAATTCTTTCAGTGTTAGCTAGCCCATTTATCGAGGAAGGCAACATTTTATCCCCGTATTCCTACAGGAACGTGAATCACGCGGGTGAAACGCGCGGCGTCTACTAGTGTATTTTATATTAATGCCACGCATTCGGTTTTCCGTACAAGGAAAACGGATTCGGAAAAAACCGAGTGTATGCGGCCGGCCTAAAAATGTTTAGCTCACGTCTCGGCAAACTGCCTTCTGGGAATAGAAGTATGTTCAAATAGGCTATACATAATTTTGTTATGACGGTATTCGTATAAAATACAAATTCAAAAGAAATACAATCACCATAACAACAATGGGTAGAGCATATTTTGTGCGTATCGATGCCAATTAGCAAATTTACTGTGAAATGTTACTCATTCGCGTCCGTTAACAACGGATGTGGAAAAAACTTGGCTCGCGATATAAAGGAATGACCACGCTGGTATGAACATACCACTGACATGAATGAAAACTTTATGACGTCAGCGTTACTGTCATTGCGCCCGCGACTTCACTCGCGTTGTATCTACTGATAATTGATTATTTTTTAGGGTTCTGTCAAAGATTTTATACTATTAAATATATCACTAACGTATCGAAATTGAGGCGAAGTGGCTAATTGTCTTAATTTAATTAAGCCGAAGTCGCTACAACTAAAATTATTGAAACATTTAAAATACCTAAATATTGTTGTAAAAGTTATTTACATGTAAATCAAAAATATCCTCCGAGTAACTTATTATTATGTAATGACAATACACCTCTAAATAATCTGTCTATTCTGTGCCCAGCCGTCTTAGCGTTAACATGTTCTGTAATCAATTAACAAGTTAAATTAAATCTTAACATATAATTAGAATCCTTCTTAATTTTGTCCTTCAAATATTGTCTACAATGTCGAGTTGTGATTTTTAGTAATTATTTTTTGTAAATATATTATACGGAAAATAAATAAATCTTAAAAAAGGGGTGTTTGAAGTTGAATTTTGGGAAAAACTCGGCATAAACTGTGCTATTTGATTTCTGAACTATTTATAATGATTCCACGTACGGAGACCTGGGTGGGCGAGTCCGACTTGCACTAGTTTGGTTTTTTAAAGTCAAATCAAAATTTATTCATCAAAAATATGT
Source organism: Bicyclus anynana (assembly GCF_947172395.1). Classification (NCBI taxonomy): domain Eukaryota; kingdom Metazoa; phylum Arthropoda; class Insecta; order Lepidoptera; family Nymphalidae; genus Bicyclus; species Bicyclus anynana. The sequence goes on along the minus strand of NC_069103.1, from coordinate 13,011,128 downwards.
TCAATATTAATCTATACTAAAAATATAAAGCTGAAAAGTTTGTTTCTTGCTGTAGTATGATGAAATCTATCGTCATTTTTAATTTGTTTGTTGATAAACATTCCACATCGAATTTGGCTTTATTATACCAGTGTGAAGTCTGCCAATCGGACTATTAGTCTGACCCGTCTCATCTTGGGTGGAGACTCGTGCTCGAGCACGAGAGAGCAGAGGATTGTTGATGATGATGATGACGGTGATGGTGATGATGGATGATGATGATGACGATGACGATGACGATGATGGTGATGATGGATGATGATGATGATGACGATGATGATACCTGTAGATGTTGACAAGCTTGAGCTGTCCCAAGCGGTAGATGCGGTCCTGCGCCTGCTCCTCCAGCTGAGGGTTCCAGTGCGGGTCCAGCAGCAGCAGGTGGTTGGCGCCGCACAGGTTCAGCCCCACGCCGCCCGCGCACAGGGACAACAGCATTACCTACACAATACATGTACATACTTGGTACCTACTATAGACTATAATAGAAATTGAATTTTGAAAAATATATATTTTTATTTTAGTGTTCATTTGGAAAAATAGATAATAAACACTATTTTTATAGTACGATTATTAATTCCAGTCAATAAAATGAGAAGTGCAACTATCACTGAAATATCATTTTACTAGCTGGAATTAATAATCTTATGAAAGATTCATCGTATGTACGATTGGAAAGCTGTGAAAGCCCAGTGGATATGACCTCTGCCACCGATTCTGGAGTTGGCGTAGGTTGGAATCCGGTCCGGGGCATGCACATCCAACTTTTCAGTTGTGTGCATTTTAAGAAATGAAATATCACGTGTCTCAAACGGCGAAGGAAAACATCGTGAGGAAACCTGCATACCAGAGAATTTTCTTAATTCTCTGCGTGTGTGAAGTCTGCCATACTGAAATCTGATAGCTTTGCGTTAAAATCCATAATTTTGCGAGACCTTGTTCATTATCGAGATCCACTCCACCAACCATCTGACTTTCCGACCCCTGACTACTGATATTGACTTCTACTACACCTACCATCATTCGATACTTTGCAAACATTGTTCAGTACACACTGTAACTACCGTATATCACTTTGCGACTCCTGCATCGTATGCAACGTCCACTGCAACTGCCACTGCATACCATCATCCGATACTTCGCGATCCCTGTCACATTGCGCGCACACTTACCCGCACGTTCGAGGTCGGGTTGTTGAGCGCTGTAATAAACGACGCGCGTGCTGTGACGAGCCTGTTGAGTACACACAGTAAATATCATCTATCACTTTGCGACTCCTGCTTCATATCAACGTCCACTGCACTCACCGTTATTCGTCACTTTGCGATCCCTGCTTCGATTTTACTGCACCTACCATCATTCGTCACTTTGTTACCCCTGCCACATTGCGCGCGCACTCACCCGCACGTCCGAGCTGGGGTTGTTGAGCGCAGTGATGAGCGAGGCGCGCGCGGTGACGGGCACGTCCCCGCGTAGCGTGACGCAGCCGATGCGGGCCGCTTTCAGCTCGCGTTCCACGAGCCCCAGCACCGATGTCCACTGGGATACCACTACAGCTTTCTCTCCTACGATAATAATGTATTTATAATGTTATTCTAACTAATATAAAGAGCCGTGTTAGCCCAGTGGATATGACCTCTGCCTCCGATTCCGGAGGGTGTGGGTTCGAATCCGATCCATGCACATGCACCTACAATTTTTCAGTTGTGTGCTTTTTAAGAAATTAAATATCACGTGTCTCAAACTGAAAGGAAAACATCGTACGGAAACTTGCATACCAGAGAATTTCCTTAATTATCTGTGTGTGTGAATTTATTGTTTTACGTATCTTAAAATGCAAAGATAGATAAAGGCGTGTGTTACATGGTTAGTCTGAATTATTTGAATTACTTTGTATGAAGAGAGACGAATATGCATTCCATAGATTCATAGTGCGGGTGCTGGGTAGAGAGAAGAACTCCGAGCAGAGTCCTGAACTTGTGACTACAGGATGTAGGGTTAAGGAACTCCTTCACGATCGATCAACACTCCCCGTTCTCCCTGCCTAGCCAAATTTGGTAAGATCCTATTAGAGCAGCTTTGGATACTTGTTCTAGTATAGAACTAGCTGCACTTCTAGAGAGGCCAAGGTCTTTAAGCAAGTTATAGAGAGATTTTGCTGGTAATCTCTCTTGCACCTTCTTCTACGGCGTACAGACTAACTATATAGCAATTTTTAGTTAGTTCCTTTATTAGGTCATAATATTTATTCAATTTAAAAAAAAAAACATGGACTCGTAAACACCTTGAAGTTATGGGAAATACTCCCGAGCACCCTGTATATACAGCTAGAACAAACTCACCTTTTTTACTAAAAACGTTATTTTGAAGGCACTCCATGACAGCTTTGATCTTGGACGACTGTCTCTGTAGGCTGAACACGGGGTTGTTGGACGAGAGGACGGACTTGATGGCCTCGGCCGCCGTCGTCCCTTCGCCGGGCTCGGCCTCGTTCTCGTCATCATGTCTACCCGTGCTCTGCAGAAACAAAATTTTAATTTTTTTAACAAAAAAACCCAGTAGGTAAGTATAATATAATAAGATTATAGTTAGTTAACTATATTTTTTCATGGTCATAAAAAAATATTCTGAAATAATATAGATGACTAGCGGACGCCCGCGACTTCGTCTGCGTGGAATTTAGTTGTTCACAAATCCCTCGGGAACCATGGATTTTTCCGGGATGGATTTAGCCTATGTGTTAATCCGTGCTATAATATATCTCAATACCAAATTTCAGCTAATTTGGTTAAGTAGTCGAGGCGTGAAAGAGTAACAAACATTCATATCATTAAAAACATAATTTTTCACAAATTTCGGAAAACCATGGATTTTTTTGGGATAAAAAGTAGCCTGTGTGTTAATCCAGAGTAAAATCCATTTCCATTCCAAATTTTAGCCAAATCGCTTCACTACTGAAGCGATTGATTGAGCGCTACTACGTAACGGCGTTAAAGAGTAACAAACATCCAAACATCCATACAAACTTTCGCGTTTATAATATTAGTAGGAAGTAGGATAGGATATAGATAATTCTTATATAAATACAAGTATTTAATTTTGAACAAAATTTCCCGTAACATCATTTTCATCTTCGGAGGTACTCGTATCATTGTTTTAAAAAAAAATCCTCAACAAAATAATGACCAAACATTACAGTGCACTTAACATGTATGACGGATGTGCGCTGGTCGGTGGGTACCTGCACGCGGACGAAGTCGCGGGCCTCGGCTAGTCTAAATATATATAAATTACGTGTAAATTGTTTGTTCTCGAAGGACTCCTAAGTTACTTAACGAATTTTAATTAAATTTACACAACATGTGCAGTTTGATCCAACTTGAAAGACAGGGTAGGGTAGGGGTAGGGCAGGGCTATGATAGGGATAGGGGTATGATAGGGGTAGGTGTAGGACAGTGGTATGATAGTGGTAGGGGTAGAACAGGGGTATGATAGGGCCTAGGAGTAGGGGGTAGGACAGGGGTATGATAGGGATAGGGGTAGGGAAGAAATAAGTGCAAGTCAAAGCGAAGTTTGACCGGGTCCGCTTGTCTACATATATAAAAATGAATCCATATATGCCTTGGTCACATCATCACGCATGAATGGCTGGACTGATTTCACATGTGTTATTTGTTATTGTCAAGAGAAGGTTCTTAAGAGAGAGAAAAAAAAAAATATGCGCGGAAGAGTAGGACAGCGGTAGGGGTAGGGTAGAATAGGGTAGGGGGTAGGGGTTGTTTGAAATTTTACATCAAGTCCGCTAGTATAATATAAACAGACAGTAGGATACTCACTCGTCTCTTGGCGTTGTTGTCCTCCAGCGTGAGCTTGTTCAGCTCGGCGAGCAGATCCTCGCTGCCGGCGTCCTCCGCCAGCTCGGTGCTGTTGTCGTGGTCCAGCATGGCGGCGATGAGGCCGCAGTGGCAGCACACCTGCCGCAGCCGCAGCAGCAGCACCAGGATCTCGTGGGACTTCACCGGTTTAGCACCTGCATGCGAGGAAACCCGTTATTATATGTTAGTCTCTAGAGATATCTCGCGATGAGAGAGACATTGGTATTGTTTGACGAAATCGAAAATATCGCTTTCCTTTTTTGTCCCATTGCAACGAAAGAGATAACGACATATTTAATTTAACTGTTACTGGTCAACAACATGTTTTCCTCTCATAAAGAGTAATTCGTTGACGCATTGGACCTACTTATATGCTCTTTTTATTAGACTGCGCAATTATATTATTTAGATTTACTGCTTAGATAAGTAATATGTATATTGTCAGTTTATTTTAACGACTCATTACGGGATCAAGCTCCTCCTTTTAGCTCAATATCCACTCTCTTGAAACAATAGATGCACTGTAGTAACTGTTTAAAAAGATTTATACTGATTGGTTTAAGAGTCATAACAAACAAAAATTACATTCGCTTCAGCATATATTTATAACATGACCTTTGTGTTGGTCCCACTAGGTCGAGGTTGCAGGTATCTACTAGATAAAGGCGGCTCTACTAGATGAAGAGAGGTCTATGTTCAGCAGTGGATATCCAACGGCTGATAATGACAATGACGATGACGATGGCGATGATGATGACGATGATGATGATGATGATGATGATGATGATGATGATGATGATGATGATGATGATGATGATGATGATGATGATGATGATGATGATGATGATGATGATGATGATGATGATGACGACGACGACGACGACGACGACGACGACGACGACGACGACGACGACGACGATGACGATGACGATGACGATGACGATGACGATGACGATGACGATGACGATGACGATGACGATGACGATGACGATGACGATGACGATGACGATGACGATGACGATGACGATGACGATGACGATGACGATGACGATGACGATGACGATGAAGATGACGATGTTGATGACAATAACGATAATGTTATACTTATAACATACCTTGTAAAGCGATCATCTTCTTATGCATTTTAGCGTACTCGCTGTTTTTGTTGGGCGCCACCACGCTCTGCAGGCCGGACTGCTTCTGCGCGCGCTGGTGGAGAAACTGTGCGAACAGCGTCTTCGAGAATACCAGCACCTGATAAAGAATACATTTTAAAAAATTGCAACTTATAGAGGGAGGAATGGCGTGAGGAACCAAACATTTTGCTAGACATTGATCTCTTCCTGCATATGTAAAAGTGATATCATATCACAAAGGCAATAGAAGTAGCAAGAAGGCGTGGCCCGCGTACACCCGGGTGTGCGGAACATCGCAAGCGTTTCCTTTCTTTCTTTCAACTTATTTTCTTTCTTTCTTTCAACTTATTTTCTTTCTTTCTTTCTTTCTAAAATGATGGTCAGTAGTTACAATAGCTGGAGAAAGAGAAGGAGAAACCCAACCTTCTGGTAGACGTTCATCTCTTCCTGCGTGAGCGTGACCAGGATCTCCTGCGAGCTGCGGTCGGGCAGACACTTGAGCTGGCCGCGCTCCTGCAGCTGCAGCTTGGTGCGGCGCAGCATCACGCAGCTCATGATGGTGTTGAGCCGCTGCGAGCCGCCCAGACTCTTGTTGTCGATCCACTTCTTCCACATCTGCGGATAGCACAGGGTGATATTTGTTAACTAGCGGACGATCACGCGGTTTGATCCGCGTTTCCGTTCTTGTAGGAATATAGAGATAACATAGACTTTTTCACTAACGAAATAATTTTTATAATGGATAAATATATAATAAACTTACACCTTTGAACGTTAGGAGACGTCTTCAGCGAGTCGTCTCATCCCGACATCATCAAGAGACGCGTTCAGAGAGTCGTCTCATTCTATCCCCCATCCTTCATTCCTCGAGCTCGACTCGCAAACTTCGCCAAACACTTTTCGCAGGTTAATCATTAGTAACCTGGTTAGCCAAGTATGACTGGCTTGTTTTATTACTTTTTATTTACCTTGTTTTTTTACTTTTTATTGTTTAGTTTTTTCTTTTAATTTTTAATTTTTGATTATATAGTTTTAGATACATATTACATATTTCAATTTTTTCTGCTTTTAATTAGGTTACATTAGATTTACAATTAAGTTGTAAAATATAAGTATTTTGTTTTATAACTTAGATAACAGTGGTTTTGCAAGCAATGTTTGCTTTAATACGATTTTGCATAATCTAAGCATGTTAGTTAATAAGTTGTTTTTTTTTTTTGTATTTGTAAAACTGTGCAAAAATCGCTAGCAACTTAATAAATAAATAAATAGACTCTGGCATCACTAAATCCCCTGGCTACTCACGGTGAGCTCGTCGAAAGGCGTGCAGCGCAGGAACTTGAGCAGCGCGAACATGTCCAGGTCCTTGTTGTGCAGCGGCGTGCCGGTCAGCGCCCAGCGGCGGCGGCCGGGCAGCGCGCACACGCCCTGCGACGTGGCCGACTTGTGGTTGCGCACCACGTGCGCCTCGTCCAGGATCACGCGGCGCCAGCGGACGCGCGTTAGCACGCCTTTCTACACGACACACACACATTAACACTATAATTATAAAGGGGAATATGCCAGAACAGTTTTCTGGCATATTCCCCTTTATAATACAACGTCAGCCATAGGAACATCAACAAAGGCAAATGTGAACATGAATGAATGTGAATGAAAATGGAATGAAAATGGCATCGCTTTTGATTTCGAGTTTCATGGTCGTTCAGGTCGTTTATATAAGGTAAGAATAGTGTCGGACCCTGGGTGCTACCTTGTGGTATACCGTGTGTGATTTTGCTGCTCTTGCTACTGACACCGGCTACCTTTACAATCTGGCTTCAATTTCTTTTTCTCCACCATCTACGAACATGGTAGATGTAGAAGAAGAATGAGATAAAACTTTTTTAATAATGCAATACCTTTTTACTTTCTCTCTGTAGAATGTTAATCTACCGTTAATACATTAACATTACCACATTAAATTACAATTTTAGGTTATGTCAATGCTTAACTATTTAAAAGCTTTTCACAACATTCACAATTTTTTACAGAGTATAAGTAATGTCATTAGTTTCTTAGCTACAACATGATCTAATATATTCTAATATAATCTAATATATAAAATATATAACAATAAGTAATTTAATTTATAGGAACAATTTATATCACAAGTTAGGCATGAGAATTCCAAATACTATTTCAGGTAAAATTAAAATTAAGACTAATTAAATTTAAAATTTTAGTTATATAATATTATTGTTCAGGTCGTTCATATAAGGTAAGAATAGCGTCGGACCTAGGGTACTACCTTGCGGTATACCGTGTGTGATTTTGCTGCTCTTCCAAATCTTCACAATCTGGCTTCATATTCTTTTTCTATGAACAAATCTAGGGGTGTTCCACGTGGTCTGGTAGATGTAGAAGAAGAATGAGATAAGTTGAATAAAACTTTTTTAATAATGCAATACCTTTTCACTTTCTCTCTGCAGAATGTTATACGTGGTGATGACAATGTCGTTGGCGGCCAGTCGGTGCGGCTGCGTAGCTCGCGAGGCGCCGTGGTGCAGGCACACGGACAGCGCGTGGGATTTGCAGTGTTTGCCCACCTCGGCAGCCCACTGCTGGACGAGCGTGGCGGGGCACACCACCAGAGTGCCTCCTCTAGTCACTATGGGGCATATGGAACGTTTTGTTTTCTGTTTCCCTTGACCCGTTTTTTAGAAAAAACTTACTTAGTTGAAAAAAAAAAGTGGAAATCATTATTTAAAAATAATTACCAAGTATAAAATCAAAGCTAAAGTCAATTTTTAACTCCTATTTCGTAATCTGCTCAATACTTCAAACCATATCCCAAAGCTATTCATTTCTATCATACAGGTTCTTTGGTAAAGTTTATTACCAAACTAATTTTGTTGGTTATAATGTTTATAACCATACTACAATATTTTTAAAATTTGTTAAATACCTAGTTCTATGGCATTGGCTACAAAAATCTAGGAGGCCACGCTGATACAAAATCGAGGAAACCATTCTCAAAGCCTATATGTTAACAAAACTTGGTAAATAATAATGTATACTTTTACATTTACTAAGTTTTGTTAATTCTTCTATTTCTTTTATCATAGTCGTAGAAAAAGTATTGTATGCCACTGCACGTAATTAGCTATTGTAGCACTCGTACTACAAATGCCCTCATTACAATATGACAGTGGCATAAATAACTATTTCAACACATGGTACGACAAAAGTGCACTAAGGGATTTTTGCATTTTGTAGAAAAATCAATACAACTTAAAAACCGTAAAATTTCGGCTAACATGAATTTCATTGTTTTAGTAGGGTTTGCAGTCAGCAATCACACTATGTCATTTTACGGGACACTCCCTATAAAACCGCTTCAGAGTTACAAAAATAAAAGTATACTCACGTCTTGCGTTTATTGGTTCGTCGTCATCTTCATCATCATCGATGGTGCCTTCCTTGTCGGCGACTATAAGCGATATCATAGTGATGGTCTTCCCCAGGCCCATGTCGTCCGCTTAGAGCAAAATATACAATTATTCAAGCGTTTCCAAATTTCAAATCAATTATTTTATTAAGCAGGCATAGTTTACAAGTACTTTGAATCTTCAGGTTGCGTTATTATCGTGAAAAGTAAATTCGAAAACTTAAAATTATAGTCATAATGTCCCAAACGCACCTTAATACTAGGAGAGCCTACAACAACCGAGTCGACCAACATTGCGCTTTCCGGTGCGGGGTCGCCATTCCAGCACCTTCTGACCCTTAAGACCATCGGTTCTTCAAACTATGTGGCCTTCTCATTGCCACTTTGTCTCGATCACGCATAGCAACTCCATCGCCCGCTGAGTAATTTTGAGCCATCTAATAAGGCCCGTAAATAGGTCATCACTGACAACACGCACTGTTTCATCTTCAGGAATTTTGGACATAAAGATGTCGTGGAGTTTCCTGACCGCTGCCAAGCCGAGCTACATTTGGCGGTTCAAGTCTTACTCGAAATTTGATCTACCTAACTGGATTGTGTGACACGGTATACGGTGCATAACTTTAGTCCAAAAATATGCCAAAGGTTATTATAATACGAGTACCTACAGTGATGGTGCGTAGCTAGAGGAGGTCTCTTCAGTTCAGTCGGTCACTCACCCAGCACGCCGCCCGAGGGTGGCTGTGTCTCCCGCCAGCGCACGTAAATAAGCCGCGGAGTTTCCTGAATGCGCTCCGAGCTGGTTTCGGCCATTTACCTCTTTCTCGAAATGGACCTACCTAACTGGACTGTGTGACACACAGTACACGTACGAGTACCAGCTGGTGATGGTGCGGAGCTAGAGGAGGTATCTTCAGTTCAGTTGGCCACTCACCCAGCACGCCGCCCGAAGGTCGCTGTGTCTCCCGCCAGCGCAGCCAGGCGAGCGCGTGCAGCTGGTGCTCCATCAGCTCGGTCTTCACGCCGGCCGGCTGTTTCGCGAGCGAGTTCTCTTTAGGCCGCGACGCGAGAGACTCGTACAGATCGCGCAAACGGTCCAGGATCACGTTGCGTTCGGCCACGTGGGTGGACATTGCTAAAATAAAAAAAAAACAGTAAGTAATAAAACAATACTCGATAAATTTCTTTTATATTAGATCTAGACATAATTTTGGTAAATCAATTAAAAACGAAGACCAAAGTACCAGGTACTCAAAAGTTTGATTTCACTTTCCCCACTATACCGTTATCCTTATAATAAAATAATATAATATTATACCTTGTTTGCCAAACATCCTCGGCTGCACAGCATTGCTGGCCTTCTGAATGTCATCCCAAGTGAGGCCTCTGTCTGAGGCTGAGGCAAACCCGTCTCTGGCTATATCTTCTATGGTAGGCATCTCTGAAACAAGATATGTATTAACAGAATATAATTAGGCGCAGTACATGCCCCATATACTGCGGGCCTATACTTAATGAGAGGTCTTTACTAGTTAAATAGAAATAAGATCAATTTACTAATCTACTGAACTTAAAATTTCAAAAAATCGTTACTGTTGTTAAAAGCTTTATCCCCCTGCCGCTGTACGTCTAGCTCCAGTGTCGAGCCGCTCCATGAGCTTCACGCCGCTGTCGGTCAGCGTTGGCTTACCTGGCTCGACGATCATGTTGGCGACTTTGTCCCCCTGCCGCTGTACGTCACGCTCTAGCGTGTTGAGCCGCTCCATGAGCTTCGCGCCATGGTCCGGCAGCGTAGAGACATCCATATTGTCCATTAAGTACTGATGAAAAAAAAAGTTTTAAACATGTATAGTGCCTGTTTACATAACTTAGTGCAAACACAATACCACTTAATGACACCAGCCCACACATATATTATGTGTTAAAATATGTAACAAAATACCCTGGGGCATATCATAGAAAAAGAAAATATAAATGCCTTTTTAAAATGAAATCATTTAAGCTTTCTAAGGATTAAATTTAATATTAATATAAAAATTATGATTTTCATTTGTTCATATAGGAACAACATTTTGATATTGTTTACATAATACATACATAGAGAAAAAAAAACAGACAAGAAAATTAAATTAAGTTAACACACAATATCAATTTATTGTTGGCTACACCAAGCATGAATTAATTATGCTAATAGTATGTTAACCAAACCAAAAAAAAAAGCGGCCATTTGCGAGTCGGATTTATGATGTATTTTGACGTGACAACGTCTTTTAATTCGGTGGAACCGGCTGCACACCCGAAAAAAGATGACGTCATGCGTCGTTCCCTCGCTCTAGGGTTGCCAACTTTTTTTACGAGAAATACAGTATTTAACGAAAAACGATCTTTTAAAAAATGCGACCATTCCATCATTATTTTCTTATGACGTTGTCACGTTCAACTATCGTCAGCAAACAGACTTTACAGACAACCGATTCTTTTTCAAGTACTAACCCTAACATTCTGCAAGTCCTCTCTGAGCCCGTTGAGTTTCTGGAGTTCATTTTCCCTGACTTGCTTCTTGACGTAGACAATGTTCTGGTTTGGATAACTGGGGGGTGCCAGGTATTGCTTGATGGTGTTGCCTTGCAACTGATTTGTAAAGCCATCTTTGGACCCCAATTTCTTATCCTTAGGAGATTTTTGTTCTGATTTCTCCTAAAATTAATAATCCATATTTAATCCATACTACATATACATGTTAAGTGATTCTGCAATAAGATGGAAGTAGGATGAAAATCCACACCCCTTTCGGTTTCTACACGACATCGTACAGACCGCCATATCATTGGCGGTACGTCTTTAACACGCATATAAACCCGAAAGTAGTCCGTCTGTCTGTTACCTTTTCTCGGCTTAACTACTACACAAATTTAGATGAAATTTAGATTTGGATTATAAAGATAAATAGCTTGGGACACATCCAAGGCTACTTTTTATTTTGGAAAATCCTTCCGGCATGATTTTTAAAAAACATAATTTCATGAGAACAGTCGCGGTCATTCGCCAGTGTATTAATTATGTAAATACAAAAGATAGTTTGTTTGTTACACTTGCATGCCTGAACAATATTTAAAATCTATTTTATTTAAAAAAATTGCGTTATTATAAATGTTATTATGAATTTAAAACATACATACAGCCGAACGTAGAACCTCCTCCTTTTTGGAAGTCGGTTAAAAAGAACTTTCAACGAAACTAACGAATACCGATTAATAATTGTTATATAAAGGAACTTTTTGATTTAGTCACCGTCAAGCGAAAGAAAGATTCAATCTTATCAATTTAAAGCAATTTGATTAAACAAAATATAACTATGAAACGAATAATAATTAAATAACATGAAAATGCGACTCCATTTTATCATCTCACTTTAATCGAATTTCTGTCTATTTGATTTTCATCTAAAAATATTGTTCAGCAAACAGAGAAAAGGCTTTGCTTACCATTTTTGGCATTTTTTCACCTTTCCACAATCATAAACTAAAAACAACGATTAATAAACTATTTTTGAAAATAATACGCATGACTCGCCATTTGTACTACGTTTAGGTACACGTAATTTGACATATCGGTTACAAAATGACAATTTCAAAAATACCCACATATTTTTACTTTTTCCGTTCGTTTCGTAAGAAAAAAATTATTAAAAGAAAATATACATTTTTATAGGATTACGCAATCTATATATATATATAAATTAATTACTGTTCGTTAGTCTCGCTAAAACTCGAGAACGGCTAAGCTAAGCGGATTTATCTTATCTTGGTCTTGAAATGTTCGTGGAGGTATAGAGAAGGTTTAAAAAGTGAGAAAAATTAGAATAATTGCCGGGAAAACCATAAAAACAACCGTTTTCTATTTCCCATACAAACGTTTAAGAGTCAAGGGGTAGGGATAGGGTAGGGGTAGAGAGGGGTAGGGCAGGGGTAGAGTAGAGATAGGGAAGAAGTGCACATAAGTCAAAGCGAAGCTTGACCGGGTCCACTAGTATACAATAATTATTAATACTTTACTACTTACTTACTTATTACTACTGTAATGTAGTGTGATTTTAAAGATCGGATTTTTATTAAAAATTACGGATTAAATGTACTTTAATACTATTTTTATAAATAATGTTTTATTTGTTTTGTAGAAGAAGCTTTGAGTGCAATAATTATTATTTTTCTTTTAATAAGATGACCCGATTTAACAAAATTGTCTTGTAAAAAAATGCATGGAACTGAAGTGTACCATTTTAAAAACTTGTATACTTATCGAAGTTTGCAAATTAGTATTATAACACTTGTGTCTACTCTTTGTAGTATCAAAGTTGCTGGTAAAAATTTAGGGGGGGTTGCTACATTTTCAAGTACAAGAAAAAGTGTGCACATCTATATATATAAAAATGAATTGCTGTTCGTTAGTCTCGCTAAAACTCAAGAACGGCTTAACGGATTTATCTTATCTTGGTCTTAAAATGTTCGTGGAGGTATAGGGAAGGTTTAAAAGGTGAGAAAAATCAAATAATTTCCGGTAAAACCCTAAAAACTGCCCTTTTCTATTTCCCACACAAACGTTTAAGAGTCAAGCGGTAGGGGTAGGGTAGGGGTAGGGTAGGGGTAGGGTAGGGGTAGGGTAGGGGTAAGGGGAGGTATAGAAGGGTAGGTATAGAGAATAAGTGCACTTATGTCAAAACGAAGCTTGACCGGGTCCGCTAGTTACAATTATATTTATAAAAAAATATTTTTTTTAATGTATTAAAATATCTACCTACTAATTATACATATGTATTCTGTGCCATTACATATTTTAAATTCACTTATTTGCCTGTGAGTGAATCTGTGGGACATTTTAGAGATATCAAAATACAAATAGTTCATACCTCAAATTCATCATCACTGCTCAGTGCAATTATCTCAGGTTCCTTGTCTATTATTGTCACATCATCATCTATGACACTTTCTTTGTACGATTTAGCTTCTTTTTTCACACTACCCAGCATTTTGGTTTTCAAATTACATATTTCAGGGCTGTACAGGTTACTATTTGAGACTTTTGAATCATTTTTAGTTGATGAATTGTCAGTTTCATTGTGTTCAGAGCTGGGCATAGGTAAGCTTGTTCTAGAACAATCTACATTGTTTGTTTTCGTAGTTTCTTCTGGGACAGTATGTCTCTCAATATCTGATTGGCGCAAGTCTCCTATTGAACTTGCTCGGGACGAATGGTTTGTCTGAAATGTTAGCTCTTATTAATACAGATATTTTAGAAAATTTAGACATTAATTGTTTAGCATTTTATAGATGCACTGTGTGTGCCAGGCACTTAGTACTGAAGAGATAAACCTCAGGACACCAGACTTATGGCGCAAGGGTGGGTTAATGGGTCCCCATTTTCTATACAGACCATGAAGCACAAAACAAGGTGATAATTATAGGAAATAATAAAATCTGATATATCATTATTAGCCAATGGACATCCGCTGCGGGACATCTCTTGGCCTCTTGCATGGATCTAAATCTGAAAATCTGATATATAAAATATTAAAATATTCTTTATAATTGGATATTTTTTTGCTTCCATCTTAAAATGATAATAAATTTACTAACAAAATACTTGAAAGTACTACCGGTGTGGCTGAACCAGAGAATAAAATTCCTCAGGAATTGAATGAAGGTAATGATGTATTGTTTTTTTATTTAAAGTTATTCAAAATATATTAAGTTTATCTAACTGGTCTAAGCCTATTAAATTATAATTACTATTTTAATTATTTATTTATTCATTGATAAATATTCTGTATAAATATATTTTTTTGCAAGGATGTTGTTGCGCTTGCTTGTTTTACACCACCTTACATGACTTGGGGCTAACAAATGTAGTCCTGATACAATGAACACACCCTACAGTACTATACCTTGTTTGTCAACCCGAGGCAAATATGTAAAGCCTCATATGTTAATACCACCAATACCCTTCAGACCAGAATACAGGAATGCAGCAACAGAAATAAGCATGATAGTAAAACCCAAACAGGCACTATCAAAAAGAGTACAGCCCTATATGAAAGGGCTTGTCTGAATAAGTTCTGATAGAAGAAAGTATTAACTTACATTATCAGACTCAATATAGTCTGAATCGTCGCTTTCATTATCTTTAGGTATCACTCCCATGATACTCATTCGAGTAGCACGCGACATTACCATCTGTTCCTCTTCTAGACCATCGTCACTTGAGTTGATGCTTTTCTTACCACTTGATAGTTCATGTGATAAGGCAGTATCATCTTTTTCATTCTCCAAACTGCTTTCTTTTCTAGAAGATTCTTTGTCACTTTGTTCAATATCGTTACCTTCATTTATTGAAGGCTCTATAGCATCACTTTGATCTGATTGTTTTTTATTGTCGTCACTATTGTCTTTATTTTTGTGATCATGTTCATCACTGTCACTGACTTCATTCAGAGAAGTATCACTGTTGTCACTTAGCACTAATTTGAAATTCTTCATATTATTATCACTATTGTGACATTTGTCTTTATCTTTGGTATTTTGTTCACAATCATTTTCTGATTCACTGGCTTGTGATTCATTCTCATCATACTGACTTTCGTCATCAGATTGATCATCGTCGTCATTGTCACTTACAACAATATCACTTTGTATACTCATATTCTGTATATTACGAATAACTTTTTTTCGTAGACTGTCAATCTTTACCGGACTGTCTTTTATACATTTTTTCTTTCGTGAATGTTCTTTGACAAACGAATTGTCTGATTCAGAATCTAAGAGGGCCACGATTCTCTTTTTTTTTCTTCCAATAAAAGAACTGGAGGATCTTGGAGAGGGCTTAACTGGGGGACGTTTTGGTATTATTTCTGGGGACATTTGGTCTGCTAAAAAACATTGAACAGTATTAACTTAGTGATACGACTTAGACAAAAATTCAGATATATTTAAAAAATAATATTTTTAACTTACTTTCTTCTTCATCTGAAGAAATAACTACATTATTTGAAAAATTTGACTGTCTTCTAATGCTGCCTCTATTGCTTCTGTCTATAAAATTCAATGAACATAAGTAAAAATGTTTAAGTGATATGTATTTCTTTTATATGATTTATCTAGATTTTATTATTATCTTTCCTATTTAAATATAATTACTAGAAGACGTCTTACGTATTCACCTATATATTTCCCATTCCCGTGGGAATATAGTTATAAATAGCTGTAATAAATAATGTAACTTTCTATTGCTAAAAGAATTTTCAGAAGCAGATTCAGTAGATACAGAGATCTACAACCTTACAAACTTTACCTTTTCTTTTCCATATAAATATATAAAAGTGAAAGGTCACAAAATCCCAAATACCACTTTACATAGAATTTAGAAAGATGAAATTCGGCAGGGAGGTATTATATTCAGTAGATATCCACTGAGAACATACCTTGCAACAAGGCCAGATTTAGGAGGTCTAAGGGCAGACCAAGTTGTAGTTCGCTAGTATTAGTATAGAAGTATAGATAAAGCTTACCATCGTCACTACTTAATACTATATGTGGCACCATCAAATTGCTCTTTCTGTTCACCGGTTTGGATACATTTGCAGGAGTATTCTCTTTCTCTGATTCATCTACAATAAATTTACAAATTACAATGTAGTAAATTGCAAAGTACATAGTATTTGTGTGCTAAAAGTAGAAGGGGTATGAATTCTCTTCTTGGTTTATATGCTATCAGTAAAATAAGTATAAACAGATGTGTTCTATGATAACTTCACTTTTCGAGTGTATTCCTCAGTGAGAACATCCCCTCATTGTTTTTATATTAATAGGTCTAAATTATGTGCATCCTTTTAAGCATGCACTGCTATGTTTCATGAATCAGTTTTGAAACCAGAAAATTTGGATTTTGGATTGGAAAGAATATAAAAGTGCATAGCAGCATCTGGCTCAATGTATCTCATCTAAACAAGGAACACCGGTAGCCTATGTTATAATAGATCTATTATGTAAGCTTCAATCATAATCAATCAATATGAATACATATTGCAATGGATCTCATCTCACATCAGCATAAAGTATACAAGAGGGTTGATGAGTATGCCAAACAGGCTTGCTTAGTTTACTGACCAATGTTGCTCCGTACTTCACAGATTGTTTTTACTTAGTTAGAAATTACAAGATGGGTCGACAGGATGTAAATCTATACTACAGCCGTTCTTAATGAGTACTGTTTACCAACAAAGAAGTTCAAAATGAGGGTATAACTTAGTAGTCATTTCACACCTAATATTAATTGTAATGAACTTGTTCTTAAAATAATGAAAATAAATTTGATTAATAAGCTTAGAACAATTAGATATGGTTTATAAATTTTATATAACATTTTATAAACAAACCATACATAATTAAAAAAAAATAAGTAATGAAATGACATGCGTTTTCTAACTTCATTTCTAATTTATTGGTAAGTATTCCTCAACAAAGGCTGTAGTATAGCTGTAAGACTTTGCTCTGAACATATTCCATTAAAAAGATTTGCCTACAAGGTTAAAAAAGTACCCTCTTCAAAGCCCAGACTGTAGTGTGCCTGAGGATGTTTACCATGTATTTGAAGTGAAGTACAGTTTGAAAAGTTCCCTTCAGTAAATGCTGCTTTATGAAGCCCTACCAGCGAAAATACAAGATTTTTATAAAAAATAGTAAAGGATAATATAGATAAGCGTATTGTTAATTAACTCCTAAGATAGTTTAAGTTAATGCTTGTATATAAAAGTTACCCTACAAGAGCTACATGGTCACTTTTGTGACTAAGCTCTATAGAAGTAAATTACAAAAAAAGAATATGAGCCACATCTATTTCAGTACGTCTAAGTACCCCTAACCCTTCCAACTAAGTGAAAAACTTGTCCTTTATAGGAGTGGATCAACAACGACAGTAGACAGAGTCCTGCCCTTTATCCGTGTAGCTTGTAACTATTGAAGCTTCATTATATACAAAAAGTGTTACATATTACCTTCGGTGTATTCATCAGATTCAGGTACCACAGTTTGATTTTTCTTTCCTGGGGTTTTTGGAGTGAAAGACGGGGTGAAGCTATTATCAATAATTTCACTGTCGGAATCACTCCCTACGGCCGTTTGGTCGCGATATTCAAAAAACGAACTATCCATCATTGAATTTTCAACTTACAAAAAGTATCAGCGATAAAAACAAAACATAAATATCAAATATTAGATTCACGTTAGCGCAAAATTCAAAACAAAAATGTCGTTTTCTTTATTACTATTGATTTTTTTTACAGTCATTATTATGGCTCTGAGTTCTAGCTTTTGTGCACAGGTATGATACTTTTGTTCCTCAGATGAATATATTAAAATAGGCCTTAGACCATTAATAACTGGACGCGGTTCGCACCCAAATTCACCAACAAAAAAGTCTGTCATTTTTGAGGGGGACGAGGTAAACTCACACATCGAAAACATTTAACACCATTAAGTATATTCTGTGTCCATACACTACACACAACTATAAATTTGACTCGCAATACACACACGCGTAATTTTTACACACACTAACAAACACATTGTGCACAGTAAAAATATATACAAGCAGTATACTCGGCCGTATTTTTGAAATAACTACTTACAGCGCGCGGTACGTAAACATGTGATAGGGCTGCCTGCCTAATTACATTTGCCAACTTTGTATTTCCATTTAGTTTTGAGATTGTAAATATACTTTTTTTATGTAAACAAATAAAATATTTTGTAAATTGTAGTAAAATAGGAAGTGATCAATAAAATGCGTGTTGTTTTTTGATTGGTAGATTTAAATAAGGCTGATACTAATCAATGACCTTGAAGGATAGGTCGTATTCATATGTTTATTTTGGTGATGCCATCTAGGTATTACCTCCACACTACGTGACCAAATATTAAAAAACCGGTCAAGTGCGTGTCGGGCCACACGCAGTGTAGGGTTCCGTAGATTATGTTAGCCCTTTAATCCCTTATGTTTTTCTCAATTTCAAAGCCTTTATTATTCCTTACATTATTACATTAAACAAGTTTTTCAATTAATAAGAGTAACAGTTTTAATTTTTTTTTCTATGTTAGTATATTGTTAGTGTATTAGTGGGTTAGTCTTATTTCTAATTAATAAAATCTATTTAACTAGTAAGTTGAAATTGAAATTGAGGTATAGCTCGCGTTTCGACCTCTAGTATGAAGTCAAACTACTGCTTGTATATTTACTGTGACATTGCTTAGACTATCCACAGAATAAATACATAGAATATTCGATTACTGATCGATGTTTGGCTGTTTCGTCAAAAGAATCGATTCTTTTTATAAATTGTTTTTATTAAAAATTTGATAAAATTAAGGTTTAAATACTTTCAAATGAAACGTTACTCCATCTTTTACTAAACTACAAGTTTTTGGCCGTTTTTTTATGCCATTTAACTACACAAACCGGCATTTTTAGGGAGCTCCTTACACGACGAAAACGATTACAACAATGAAAAATCGATTCTGTTGCAACAGTTTTTATAAACGCATTAGATTTTTGATCTTTGCCAGAGGGGTAACGGTTAGCGAACCACGTCCAGTTATTAATGGTCTAAGAAATAGGCTGATAACTCAAACTAGTTTCCTTCGATTGGACTTGCATATACTTAAACTAGTGCCCCCAAAAAAAAATCTTGTGGGGGGCTAGGTGAACTCACACATCGAAAATATTTAACATCAATAAATATAATCTGTGTCCTTACAATATCACACACATCACAACTCGTTACTTCATATTATATATTCAAAGATATTCAACTAGAAGTTGTTGTTATTTTTTTAACCATTTTACTACACAAACGGCATTTGAGATGGAGGAGCAACAGAGAGGCGGCCAGGCAGGTCTCTATATAATTCGTCTGAGATCCAATCTGATAAGAATATCTATGACTACGACTTCATTTGACGTCCGTGGACTCTGTGTCAACTGTCAAGTGTGAAGTGTCAAACTTCGTCATTTGTCTATGGTGTGATGTGTGTTTGCAAAACATTTTAGTTTAAAATTATTAAAATTAAAATCTTAAGAATTGTTTATACCAAGTGTCCCTTCCTTTAATATTAAGATAATGACAGAAGTGCAGTTGCAAGAGTTCAAGTTGGAGCCAGACTCCGAACTTCGGTTCGAAGTTGAATCTAAAAACGAAAAAGTTGTTTTGGAGGTGGATTTTTATCCATATTTTCCATGTTATTTGGTTTTAAGCACTACGAAGCGACTTGTATAGATCTAAAGTTCATTGTTTAAACAAACATTCTGTTTGTTTGCAGGTAAAGAGTGGATATGCGGAGTTATTTGGAACAGAACTAGTCAAAGGAAAACCGTATGAGTTCCACACTGGTGCCAAGGTGGCGGTCTTTACGTGGCATGGTTGCATAGTGGAGCTACGAGGACGTACAGAAGTTAGCTATATTGCTAAAGAGACGCCTATGGTAGATATATCTGATTTTTTATAATAACGAAAATTTTCAAACACTTCATACAAAAATCATCAATAGGTAATGCCATATTGAATAGCTTACTTTGTTTCCACACTGAAATTCCCTATGATGTGGAAACTCTTCTGCTATTTTTATGTGCTGTAAAATTCTGGTTTTCACTAGGGGGAATGCCCACTGGCCCATACAACGTCAGCTCAGGAAACTCAGGTATACCCCCATATAAAAGTATATGGAGATGATAATATGAGGTATAAATAAGGATCTGGTTAAATAATTGGCTTAATAAAAGTATGTTTCTTGAAGAAGTATTATTTCTTTTTTGTAATGTTTTTTTCTGTTACCAACAACAACAAACAAGAAAATTTACAAACAAACCAATATCATAAGTCCTCAAAAAATATCATTAATGTCAGGCTGCATGGTCAACAATCTAATTTTATGCCTGTTGTGGACAATTAAGGATGAATTAAATTTTTTTAGATAAAAGTAAATTGCCGGGTGGTTAGGGTAGATCTGGGCCAGGAATGGGCATTCCTTTTTACACAATCTGATAAAATTAATCTCTGAGTTAAGGTAATTTTTTTTTTTTTCTCTTTGGATCTGCAATCAGTCGTTAGACTTTAAGCAGGTGAGTTGTGAGACTTTAGGGCGGTTTCTGACAGGAGAGCCGTAGCTCTGCCGTCACCTAGTCATCGAGCATGCCAGCACGCTTCAGGCGTTTGATTCACGGCGCTACCACCAATGAGCCAGCGAGGCGATTGGGAAGTCGCGTTAGCCTTTCTTTATGCTTTTACAGTTATTGATTTCCTCATAGACAGTTGGCATTTCAAGGTATTCGTGGGTTTCATTGTTGAGAGTTAACCAAGGGGCATCCGTGATAGTCCTAAGTATGTTATTTTGTATCCTTTGGAATATCACGGATGCCCCTTGGTTTGCATTTGATTTACTGCATTAAATTAAGGTAAAATCTATTTAAATTCCAAATTCCATCCAAATCAGTTCAGTATCTGCTGCATAAAGGAGTATCATACATACACACTTTTACACAAAGTTACACATTTAGAATATTGTAGTACAAATAATATTGGATAAGTATAAAAGAAAATATTTTCAGGTAGTGTACCTCAATGTGCACGCTGCGTTAGAGCAACAGAGAGTAGCAGCAGAGCAAGAGAACACAAGAGGACCTGTGACCATGGTGGTAGGCCCTGGGGATGTTGGCAAGTCAACATTGACCAGGATACTGCTGAACTACGCTGTGAGGATGGGCCGACGGCCTATTTATGTTGATTTGGATGTCGGTCAAGGCCATATCAGTGTACCAGGCACTGTTGGTGAGTTAGTTTAAATTTTTGTATAACGTCAAAGTCAAAATTTCAATCAGGCTTAGTATAAAAGCACTTTTGAAATGTCAGGTAATAATAATTGTGATAATAATTAATTGAAAGTTGAGGGTTCCAAACACACTTGGTCTGAGAATAGCCCACAACAAACTCAGCCAGGGTTTGTTTTTTTATGTTTATCACCATTTTACAAAATCTAGAACAAAGTACACAATTGTATAGTAAAATTCAATACCAAGCTTTTTTTATTGCTTATATGTCTTTAACACTAATACAATTTTTCTATGAGCTTGTGTTTAGTAAATCTTCCATCTCAGATTGCATCATCACTTACCATCAGGTGAGATTGTAGTCGAAGGCTAAATTGTAAAGAATAAAAAAAAATGTAAAAAGTTTGAACCATGGTTTCAAAGTCCTCCATTTTGTTACACAAACAAATGTTACAACATATTATGCAACATTTTTTTTATGAATACAAGAATTTTTAACTGTTATTAGACAATATAACTCAAATACTTAGGGTTAGTTTCTCCAGGTTGGATAACTTATTCAAATCTTGTCTTTGTCATTTGACATAACTAATATTACAGAGGTCAAGTTTCTGAGGTTGTAGGGATAATCTCTGAATCAACTAAAACAATTTTGGAATTTGTTTTGCCAATATGGAGGCACACTATGTGTAAGTGTCATTTAATCAACATATTCTCACAGGAAAAAGAACTAGAAGAGCCAGTATAAGACAGTAAATGTTAAACAATACTAAATATGTCTATAATAGGGCCTGTAACTAAAAGTTCCTTAACCGATTTGCTCAAAGCTGTCAGTTGATTGGTATAATAAATAAAATATATGTGTAAGAGTTATTATATTATTATAAACTGCTGATGTACCTTTTTTTTTTCTTTAAAAGTTAGCCCTTGACTAAAATCTCATCTGATGGTAAGTGATGATGCAGACTAAGATGGAAGCGGGCTAACTTGTTAGGAGGATGAAAATCCACACATTTCGGTTTCTACACGGCATCATACCGAAACGCTTAATCGCTTGGCGGTATGTCTTTGCCGGTAGGGTGGTAACTAGCCACGGCTCAAGACTTCCACCAGCCAGACCTGGACCTGAAGAAAATCTCAAAATTTAGTCAGTGGCGCTCACAGTAGATCAGAAGCGGTCAATGTGACACACGGACAACTTGAAGACAGCCTCTACATCAAGGAGAAGAAGCCTATGCTCTGCACCATGCAGTGGCGTGCATAAGGTTTTTAACTAGGATATGCACTATAAGTAAAAACTAGAAAATTCCTTGTCCAACTACATATTCTGTGGCCCAACTTAGGTTTGTATTGAGTCCTTTTTAGTTAGGCAGTGCATTTTTGCATCTATGAAGTGCACGCCACTGGCACCATGGTCCCATTTAGCTATCCTGTACCCAAAATTCACCTAAAAAGCAACTTTTTTTCACTGTGAAAAAACAGACAGATGTACTATCATTTATAACATTAGTATGGATTATTATCAGGAGCACTACTGGTAGAGCGGCCTGCGTCCATTGAAGAGGGTTTCAGTCAGCAAGCCCCCCTGGTGTACCACTACGGACACAAGAGCCCCGGAGAGAACTTGGAGCTATATAAAACGATTGTTTCTCGGCTAGCTGAGGTCATTGCGGAACGGTGCGAGAATAATAAGAAAGGTAGGTTATTGCAAGACACATAAAACTTTTTACTATCCTAAATCCTAATAATAGGAAATAGTTTATACTCCGGACTAGAATGACGCCTGGGAAGAGTCTATTAACCTTCCCAGTTAGTATGTAAGTTTTAATATCTATTTGTATTATTAATTATTATTATTATTTTATATCAATATGTAATATGTATACTGGGTGCTTTTACCTTTAATAAAAAATTATTATTATCCCCTTTTAGAACACACACAACCAAGGCCCCATTGCTCATATATACGCAAAATATTTTAATCTATCTGACCAGATCACATAAAAATATGTTAATGAGTAGTTTTGAAATTAGCTTAATTAAAAATACAATAAAAAATTAATTACAAGCTATCACTCACGGACGCAATATTTTTGACGTGGATTCGTGATAGCTCAGTATGACCTCTGCCTTCGGTTCTGAGAACATTGGTTTGAATCCGGTCTGGGGCATCCAACTTTTCAGTTACCTACGTGCATTTTAAGAAATTAAATATCACATGTCTCAAACCGCAAGTCATCTGCATCTTATTTCAAAGACGTCATAAGACATCCGATTATATCAAAATTAATAGTCAGAACTCCGTAGAATATTTTTTACACTTGATTACTAACAAGTTAATTTTTCGTGAGTAGCTTCATCGCGAGAGAGTTAAATTGTATAATTACTAATAATGCAATGCTCTGAAATTTTCATTTTCATTAGTTTTTTTTTTATTTTCATTTCTATATAATCTCATTCCGACGCTCAGAAATTTTCATTTCCTGGTAACTCAGTTAGCTATCAGAATCAATAATTTTCGTAAATAAAAAAGTTGATTGTCTCATCGAGATGCTACTCACGAAAAATTTACTTATTAGTAATCAGGTATAAAAAATGTTCTACGGATCCCTGACTATATGGATAATTATTTTTCTAATTATTATTTTCAGCATCCACATCAGGTGTAATAATCAACACATGTGGGTGGGTGAAGGCTGCCGGCTACAAAGTGCTGACTCACGCCGCTCAGGCGTTCGAGGCAAGTCTAGTATTATTATCATTATAAACACAGAATAAAGAATGAAACAGAATGAGTCTTTACAAGCAGCGGGGTGAGGCCGGTGAGACCTATAAAAAACAAATGTCACGCGTCTCCTTGACAGTTAGAGCATTAGCACTAAAAATATCTTTGGGCAAGCTAAGCTATAAAATTAGACCAGGCGCTGTGAGATACTAAGTGTGCAAAATTAAGAATCACATTTTGTTTACAGTTTTGAACTCAGAAAAGCATGCAGATTTGTTAGTCCATTCTTTTGTTATACCCTACAGCCATTGGCGTTGAGTATATGTTATAGACAAATGCTTTGTATGAATTTTATTGCTTGTTTTATCAAGAATATCCAATTTTTGTCATTAAATTGTCACACTAATAGGCAGTCTCTAATAAAATTTTCAGCTCAGACTAGCTAGGCTGATAATGATAAATTCAAAAAATTCAAAATTCATTTATTCCAAGCAGGCTCATTTTATAAGCAGTTTTGACACGTCAGTTGACTATTTGTAAAGATTCTACCACCGGTTCGGAAGGCAGGTTCTGCTGAGAAGATACCGGCAAGAAACTCAACAGTTGCTCTTTTGAAAAAGTCATACAGTATTATAATTTACAATTGATAACAATTAAATTACAATTTCTTAGAGTTTTATTTCCTGTGTGAAGGTGGAAGCTGATCCAATGGCCTCCAAGCACCTTTATCGTTAAGGAACTCATCAATAGTGTAGTAACCTCGTACATTATTGAGATTTTTCTTCAACAGAGTTGTTTGTTGCAGGTAGATGTAATCCTAGTGCTGGACAATGAAAGACTGTACAATGAACTGAAGAGGGACATGCCAAAGTTTGTCAAAGTTGTGTACTTGCCCAAGAGTGGAGGGGTAAGTTATTATTATATCTAACAATGCTTTAATAGCTCGTCAAAAAATACTATTACTAGTAACAATGTTATACTAGTAATAGTATTTTTTGACGAACTATTATCTAATATCTAAACTACTTGAAATTAGTTTTTTTTGGTTACCCAAAACATACCCACCAATATTAAGAGGACCCATACCCAACAAAATCGGATTCAAAGGACTAAAAATTATTATTAAATGAAAGTCTGTCAGATCAAACAATTCCCACCAATAATGTTATATCAATAAACCCTAGAAGAACCCTTGAGTTAAGTCCCGCACTTGTGGCCGAAGGAGGTAGGGTTAAATATCTTTTAAAACTAACTCAAGTCATTCTCAACGCCTATACCAAAATCCACAAAGGATTATCTAACCAAAGGTGTGGACGGATCGAACGTTACGACAAGAATGAGGTATTTCGAGGAAGAACGAGGAAGAATTTCGTACTATCTCGGCTCATGACGATACGAGCCGACCGTTCGAATGACTCACCCCTAAAATCATCACGTTGATATTGCGACTGGCGGCCATCTTGGTGACGTAGTCGACATCGCACCGCCAGTACCGTTCGCAAAGTCAGCCCTCGCTTACGAGTAAATGTTGTAGCTTTTTGTTGTCTTGTTTTATCTTGTTTATTATTGTTGAGTTTTAGTACCTGTTACTCGTTAAAATGAGTAAGAAATTAATAAACAGTCGTGCTCGTGAAATGATAATTAAAGTGGACAATTATTTTGTAAAAGAGAAAGAGGAATCTAAGTTAGTCATTCAAAATATAAACTGCGCTTTAAAAAGTCCAACAAAGTAACAATAGAAATACTTATAGAAATATAGATAGTAATAAGAAGATTTTATTTTTAGATTATATTAATTTTTATTTTATCACATTTTTTTGCTAGCTATCCTTTTGTGCGACTGATGACGTCACGCAGCTGTTATTGTGACAAGGTTCCATCGCAATATCAACGTGCGGGGCTTGTATACACATGTACAAATGACTTTATTTTCAAAAATTAAAAATAATCAACAAGAAACATCAAATAATACGAGTACTGTAAACTCATTACAATTTTTTCGTCCATAATGACTGTGAAATGAAAATTACAGTTTTTCATCAAAATATTGCGGGTTTATTATCAAAACGTGATTATATTGAGGTGACATTATCAGATATTAGAAAACAAATAGGCGATGTTGATGTGCTTTGTTTTTCAGAAACATTCTTAAAAAAAAGATCAGAGTCTAATATTAGAATTACCAATGGATCTGTGACCAATGTGTCGATAGATATTTTTATTTGATGTAAATTTATGCTACTTGTACTTGTATTTTTTTATTTGCTAAAACCGTGACCACCGATTCAATATTTAATTATTGGAATGATTAGTTAGTATAATATTACTTTTAATATTCATACACCTGTCAAGGTAGAAAGTATGTATGTCTATAGCTTGTTCTGTAAACCTTCTGTACTTTCTTATGAATAAATGAATGAATTATATTATTATTACAATATCCGCAGGTGGTGGAGCGGTCGTCGAGTCAGCGCGCCGAGTCCCGCGACGCGCGCATTCGCGAGTACTTCTACGGCAAGCGGACCCCTTACTACCCGCACTCCTTCGACGTCAAGTTCGCTGACTTAAAGATTTATAAGGTACTACCGGACGCCCGCGACTTCGACCGCGTGGAATTCAGTCTTTCACAAATCCCGCGGGAACCGCGGATTTTTCCGGGATGAAAAGTAGCCTATGTGTTAATCCATAGTAAAATCTGTTTCCATTCCAAATTTCAGCCAAATCGCTTCAGTAGCCGCAGCGTAAAAGAGGAACAAACATATTTACACGCTTACACACAAACTTTCGCCTTTATAATTTTAGTAGGATTAAGGGACGTTCTGCGGATACGCGGATACGCGGATGAAATATACTCGTATATTACTCAATAATAATATAGCTTTCTATTGGTGAAGGAATTTTCGAAATCGGCTTAGAGTAAACTGCTAACAAAGATCACCTTCCGATTTATGTGTAACTGGAAAAAGCTTTTACCCATCCCGACTGGAGACTGCACAGACAGAACTTCGCAGACTACCCACGTATCTTGTGACGTAGCTAATGGTAAACTCTTCTAGTGTGCCACTAACTTATCTGTACCGGTGAGGGTGTCGCAGTTGTCGCACTTTTAGTACAATATTTTGCAAAATGGCGACTTTATGTGTCACTGTACGCGTCGCTTGTGGTCAGGTGGGCGCGCCGTCGCTGCCCGACTCGTGCATGCCGCTGGGCATGCGCGCGTCGGACGCGCTGACGAAGCTGGTGAGCGTGTGGCCGTCGGGCGCGCTGGCGCACCGCGTGCTGGCCGTGTCGTTCGCGGGCGGGCCCGACGAGCGCGCGCTGCACTGCAACCTGGCCGGCTTCGTGTGCGTGTGAGTACTGCCGGGGGACGCACGCCGCTGGGCATGCGCGCGTCGGACGCGCTGACGAAGCTGGTGAGCGTGTGGCCGTCGGGCGCGCTGGCGCACCGCGTGCTGGCCGTGTCGTTCGCGGGCGGGCCCGACGAGCGCGCGCTGCACTGCAACCTGGCCGGCTTCGTGTGCGTGTGAGTACTGCCGGGGGACGCACGCCGCTGGGCATGCGCGCGTCGGACGCGCTGACGAAGCTGGTGAGCGTGTGGCCGTCGGGCGCGCTGGCGCACCGCGTGCTGGTCGTGTCGTTCGCGGGCGGGCCCGACGAGCGCGCGCTGCACTGCAACCTGGCCGGCTTCGTGTGCGTGTGAGTACTGCCGGGGGACGCACGCCGCTGGGCATGCGCGCGTCGGACGCGCTGACGAAGCTGGTGAGCGTGTGGCCGTCGGGCGCGCTGGCGCACCGCGTGCTGGCCGTGTCGTTCGCGGGCGGGCCCGACGAGCGCGCGCTGCACTGCAACCTGGCCGGCTTCGTGTGCGTGTGAGTACTGCCGGGGGACGCACGCCGCTGGGCATGCGCGCGTCGGACGCGCTGACGAAGCTGGTGAGCGTGTGGCCGTCGGGCGCGCTGGCGCACCGCGTGCTGGCCGTGTCGTTCGCGGGCGGGCCCGACGAGCGCGCGCTGCACTGCAACCTGGCCGGCTTCGTGTGCGTGTGAGTACTGCCGGGGGACGCACGCCGCTGGGCATGCGCGCGTCGGACGCGCTGACGAAGCTGGTGAGCGTGTGGCCGTCGGGCGCGCTGGCGCACCGCGTGCTGGCCGTGTAGTTCGCGGGCGGGCCCGACGAGCGCGCGCTGCACTGCAACCTGGCCGGCTTCGTGTGCGTGTGAGTACTGCCGGGGGACGCACGCCGCTGGGCATGCGCGCGTCGGACGCGCTGACGAAGCTGGTGAGCGTGTGGCCGTCGGGCGCGCTGGCGCACCGCGTGCTGGCCGTGTAGTTCGCGGGCGGGCCCGACGAGCGCGCGCTGCACTGCAACCTGGCCGGCTTCGTGTGCGTGTGAGTACTGCCGGGGGACGCACGCCGCTGGGCATGCGCGCGTCGGACGCGCTGACGAAGCTGGTGAGCGTGTGGCCGTCGGGCGCGCTGGCGCACCGCGTGCTGGCCGTGTAGTTCGCGGGCGGGCCCGACGAGCGCGCGCTGCACTGCAACCTGGCCGGCTTCGTGTGCGTGTGAGTACTGCCGGGGGACGCACGCCGCTGGGCATGCGCGCGTCGGACGCGCTGACGAAGCTGGTGAGCGTGTGGCCGTCGGGCGCGCTGGCGCACCGCGTGCTGGCCGTGTAGTTCGCGGGCGGGCCCGACGAGCGCGCGCTGCACTGCAACCTGGCCGGCTTCGTGTGCGTGTGAGTACTGCCGGGGGACGCACGCCGCTGGGCATGCGCGCGTACAAGTTTTTGGCCGTTCTTTATGCCATTCAACTACACAAACCGGCATTTTTAGGGAGCTCTTTACACGACGAAAACGATTACAACAACGAAACATCGATTCTATAGCAACAGTTTTTATAAACGCGTTAGATCATTGATTTTTGATCTTTGCCAGAGGGATAACGGCCAGCGAGGCAGGTCCTGTTATTAATGGTCAAAGTTAACAGCTAACTTCCAAACAAAACGGTCTCGAGTCGCCAGCTCCAAAAATTGTTGATACGTGTTACAATTTTATAAACAAATTATACATAATTTAAAATAAACAAGTTATGAAATGACATCCGTTTTCTACCATTGGCTAATTTCTTTGTTGGTAAACAGTACTCATCAAAAAAGGCTGTAGTATATTGGATGGTTTATTATTTATGTATATAAATAACTGAACGTTTGTATGTTTGTTGCAGCACCGCAGTAGACATGGAGAGACAGACCCTCACCATTCTGTCGCCGCAGCCGCGCCCCCTCCCCAACACCGTGCTACTGCTGTCAGACCTACAGTATATGGACAACCACTAGCCAAAGAAGTACTGGGTTCGATTCTAAGTTGAGTGAGACTAATTGAGTTTTATCAATATTGACTTACTCTAGTGAAATCCAGGAATATACTGTTTTTGTGTAAAAAGTGTTATCTAAATCAAAAGTGCGTTTTGGACGATCCGTTTTTAATTAAATCAACAGTGTAGTAGCAATCATGATTGATTTTACAATCATTGATTGTTTTGTTTTTAAAAACGGTGAATAACTTTGTCAACAAAAAAATATTGATTTCATGTACATCAACTATCTCCTGGGCTAAGGTAAAGATGATGATTTACATCAACTATCAGAATGTCAAGAGTACAGATAGATAAACATACAGTTCCCAAGTATTTTTTTTCTTACACTGCATTTCCATTTTGTTAAGTGGAAATGCAGTGTAAAAAAAGCAGCGTAAGCCACCAATCGCACGAGCGCTTTTTTAACTTAAAAAAAAGCGTTCAAATATAGTATGAAGTAAAATGAAGGTCTGTTCGCTGCAGAGCTTGCAACAAAGCTCGAAAAAGTCACGTTTTTAAAACGCTGACTTGTGAACATATATTTGGGAATGCATTTTTCAATTTAAACGCTTTTTTAACGTCTGTTAAAAAAGTCAACAAGTCAAGACAATCAACTCCTATTGTACAAAGTAGTTAGGTAGGCACAGTTAACTTTAAAATATTGTATTTCTATATTTTTGTGTAAGGATACAATCTTTGTTTTACAATATTAATAATGAAATTGATTAAATTTGACAAAGCATATTGTGAAAGGAAATTTTTGAAAGGATTGATTGATGGAAGACCATGTTATGTACAATGTACATAACATGGTCTTTACATATTTTTGTAAATAAAACTAATTTTGTAAAAAACTTAAATTGTTTTATTTAATTTAACATATCAGACTAGAAAAATAATTTACAATCAACACATCCATAAGCCCAAAAGGTTTACCTACATTATAATGTATTTAAATACAGAATGTATTTTATTAAATTACAATTGGCAAAACAAACAAGGCACTAATTATAGAAATTACAAAGAGCTCACAAATAAAAATTGAACACAACTCGAATCTTCACCAAATAATACCCTCATTATTCAACTATGTACAAGCACCATACAACTTTTATTAAAAACTATTTAATTTATAGAAGTAGAAATACAACATTTACAAACAATTAAATTGAATATAAAAAATGGCCACTGAATTTTATTCAAACATTATTTTACTAACAATAAAAAATTTTCATTTATAATTTCTGATGCCTAATTAAAATATTATGTTTAACTATCAGAAAACATAGGACATCATTAAACACACTGATACAAGTCAGTTATTGTTGTGGCTTTAAAAGTTACACAGTTCATAGAAAGACAACTCTTACAATTTCATTTGTTATAAATCAGTTCTTTTTCTTTTAACTAATAACTTACACACTCCCATTGTTATTACTAGACAATTAAATACAAAAACTACATAAAACACCCTAATTGACTTTTACAAAACATACATATAAATTGTTTTATTCATTGCATTAATTTGCGTATTCACATTTAAGAAATATATATTTTTTTTATTTCTGCTACATAAACTAGTATGAAGAGATCATCATTACTAGTTGATGTCTAGCTAAGTCTACGCCCGTTCTTGGTGTTTGTGCCTGTCCTTGCCTCGTGTCTCTGCGTCGTCTTCCGTATGCCTGTAATGTGCCTGCGCGTATTTGATTGCTACACGCATTGCGTCCTGAACTAGTTGTTCGCAGTTGATGAGGCTTACCTGACATACAAAAATATATAATGATAATATGTAAGAAACGTCTTAGGACTCGTCAAGAAGTGATAATTTGAACCGCATGCGTGAGACCGCAAGCCTGGGCGCCGTAACGCGTTACGTTACAAAGCAGTTTACCCTCCAATAAAAAATTATCACTTCAAAAATAGTTGACGGAACAAGCAAGTATTAAAATGAATTAAATAATAAACGATTGATAGAAATAAATGAAAGTTGAGTTGAGTTGACAAATTGGTAATGCGCAGAGCATATTATACAGTAAAATAATAGTTCTAACTCCATAAGAAGAACTATGTGAAGAGTTTCCGGAGCCTGGTGATAGCTGAAGCAGCGGAATACAGTGAAGTCTCAGAATAAGTGGGAGCTATAACAATGGCAATAAACATGGGCAGGCCATGACAAACTACTAAAAACACATCTACTTTTGAGTAATCATAAATTTTAGTGTCCTATTATTTGTATTTTATAAGCTTTAAAAAGTTCATTTCAATGCCAGTCATATCATTATCAATCCACATTCGGCTCATTGCTGAGCTCGAATCTTCTCTCAGAATGGAGAGGGATTAAGCCCATAGTCCACCACGCTGGCCCAATGTGGATTAGCAGACTTCACACACACAGAGAATTAAGAAAATTCTCTGATATGCACGTTTCTTCACGATGTATTTCCTTCACCCTTTGAACTGTCTCAAAGGGTGAAGGAAATACATATATATATATATATATATATAATAATATATGTAATAATTATCGAGGACCTCAAGAGTGTTACCACAAAACTCTGTATCCAACGATATAATGTCAAGCACGGTAGAGTATTGATGTGAATTTGTTGAGGCTTCGAACTGCAAAAGGAGATAAACTTTACTTGCCTTGGTGTCACTCATCTCTGCGTGTGTAATCGCGCTGCGTCCGCTGTCGTATGGCAGCAGGCTAGCTTTGAAGATGGGCAGCAAGCATGACAACCACTTCTCTGCCGTGAAACTCGGTGTCACCATTTTCTGCAAAATATATTTTATCTAGATGTGATAGCTTGTAGGTGCAAATTGACGAACTTTACAGGAGAGACAAGAAACATCTTTTAGGTATCAATGTACGTACTATAATATTTACGGGCTACCACCGGAAAAAACTGTTTGAAGCTTTCTCCATCAAAATCAATTTTTACCAAAAATTGTTAGTTATGGGGTATCACATCTAGACCGACGTTATGTTACTTTATATTTTAGAAGACACTACTCCGTCTCTTAGATGGTTTCTTGTAGACTCATCATCATCAACCGAAGCCTGTTCTGAATGGCTCTTTGTAGGACTTGGGCTTCCTCTATCCTAAAAGAGCGGGATTTGGAGCTAAAACGGACTTGTGCAGCATTGATGACGGCGCGTTATTCTATGGAAAATGTAACCTGCGGCACTGTAGTAATTCTTTATTTGCCTACACGATCTTCGCTTGCATTATGAGCTGTTCACTAGTATGACGGTGCCGCTGAGCAGCAGTAAGGGCAGCGGGTGGTGCGCTTTATATGGCGCAGTGTTACCTGCGGCACTCGGGCAGCAGCAACGACGGTGCCGCTGAGCAGCAGCGGAGGATACGGGCCGGCGGCAGCAACGGAAGCGCACTGTCTATGCTAAAGTGATTCCTGCCGCTCTCGGGTAGCAGCTATGACGGTGCCGCCGAGCAGCAGCGTAGGGTACGGGCGGGCGGCAGCGATGGAAACGCACTGTCTATGCTAAAGTGATTCCTGCGGCACTCGGGCAGCAGCTACGACGGTACCGCCGAGCCGCAGCGGTTGATACGGGCGGGCGGCAGCAACGGAAGCACACTGTCTAAGCTAAAGTGTTACCTGCGGGACTCGGGCAGCAGCTACGACGGTGCCGCCCGCGCAGCCGAGCAGCAGCGCGGGCAGCGGGCGGGCGGCAGCGACAGCGGCGCGCACACCGTCGCTGTGCATGAGGTAGGAGCAGCGCAGGAAGTGCACGGCGAAGCGCCGCCCGCTGCGCTGCGCTTCCTCGCACGCTTCCACTATCTCCGCTTGCGCCATTGCTCTGAAACCACATATTTGACTTGACTGTTGAACTTTAAAACTCAGGTATTATTGAATTAAATTGTCCAGTCCCAGAAATATGGTTATCGTAAAATACTGTAAGGCTTCATGTAGATGACGCCGCGTCGCGTTGCAAGACAGGTAAAAATGCGATGCAATGCAGCAGTGCGGTGCGTTTTTATCTGTCTACAGAGACTAGCTCGACTATCACCATTACCACCATTGCTTTCCATTAGGCATGTTCGATGGAGGTCTAAGATGAACCGATTACCTAGAAGATCTTGAAGATGCCTATTTACCCGTGCCTTGAAGGTGCTCAAATTGTACGCTGGAAGGGCATTCATCTTGGCAGTTCTTCTTAGCTCAAGGACAACACAAGTATTGGCGCAGAGGGGAAAGACTGACAAAATTAGTTTCTGGCTAGGGTACTACTCGGACTGCTGTCTCTCGATGGTAACAGTTCAGTAACAGAAGTAACACTCACTGCAGAGCCACGTCGTTGTTGTTGGTACTGGCCCGCTTGGTCAGGTTCACAAGCAGCGCCAGGCAGTCGGCGTACTCGCCGCACGGCGCGCCGCCCGCGCCCGTCAGCTCGGACAGTTCGCGCTTTATGGCTGAGACCTCCTCCTTCACCCGTGCTGGCTCCGCTAGGTCTATGACTTCCGCCAACTTGTGTGCGCGACAGAACAGCTCCCGAGCCTGTGGGGTTAATTCTTTATCAACCCGTATTCGGCTTACTGCTGACCTCGAGTTCCTCTCAGAATGAGAGGATTTAGGCCAACAGATTTCACACACGCAGAGCATTAAGAAAATTTTCTGGTATGAGGGTTTCTTCACGATGTTTTTCCTTCCCCGTTTGAGACACGTGATATTTAATTTCTTAAAATGCACACAACTGAAAAGTTGGAGGTGCATGCCACGGACCGCATTCGAACTCACACCTTACGGAATCGGAGGCAGAGGTCGTATCCACTATCACGGTATTGTGGGGAGTTAATTAGTATGACCTATTGTGTCAATACATTGAAGTTAATGGAATATGATAGTGTGAAAACAAATTTCGCTTCCCGCGACCTCGCCTCACTTCGCCACGCCTTCTGTTTGATTTTAAAGTGTAGGTCTAATTTTAAGCGGTATCAGCAGCTCATAATTTTGCCTTTCTTTATAATTTTAACCATTTTACGATGACACATAATTTTTCATCATCATCTGCCTATGGATGTCTACTGCTGTACAAAAACTGTAGACTTAAAGACTTCAAATCATTTGTTCTCGCAAAGATCGAAAGGGGGGCTCGACAACGCCGCGTATACCGCATCGTCATTTCAACACTTAAATGTGTGTCTCCCCCGGTGATTTCTTCCAACCCCTCCCGGGTTGAGGCTTTTCAGCCTAAGGGTTTGGACTTCGAGCCCGTAGGCCCCGCGCGGACTGCGATTCCTCGCTATCCTGCGTCGGGGCGGCGCCGGGTTCGATGGAGTCCCCTGCGCGGAGTGCGATGTCGTCGCTATCCTGCGCAAGGACGGTGTCAAGTCCGGTGGATGCGTCATCCTCGTCGTCGCCGTAGGTGCCTGCGCCTGCAGGGTCGGTCGTTTGGAGGAGCTACACAAATTTGGTCGTATCGTCTGACAACAAAACACACTTGATCACAAATACCTGCGCCGCCGCGTCCCCCGTGAGCGCGTGCAAGGTGGGCGAGTTGCTGCCCGCGCCCTTCACCTGCGTCACGCACAGCTCGCCCAGCGCGCCCGTCGCCGGCACGTGCGTGCCGCAACACAGCTCCCTGCACACAACACGTTTACATCAATCATTGTAATTAGCCTATTTTGAAAGCCTAGGAATAGCAAAGATTTCATGACGAGATATATAATATTATCTAGAATAGCAGATAAATAGAAATTTTGCTCTTACAAAAGAGACGAAAAATAGAACTATTATCTCGTGTCGCGTATCTAAGGCCAGCTAATAGGGATGATGACAATTTTTTAAATTGTACAGAAATTAAGAGTATACTAATAGCAAAGCAATTTTGTAAAAGTAACAGGGTATCTGCGATCATTACTTTCGGAGCTACAGGGATTTAAAGGGTCAGATTTGCGGCGCTGCCGCGGATCCCTGAAAAACGCCCCATATGGTACGATTTAGTGACGTCGTTGGCTCGCTGATCGTTAGGTTTGTACGGGCGTTCAAACAAAATTACTAATATCTTTGTTATTTGTGCGTTTATGTTTATAGTTCATTTATTGAAAAATGTCACATTTAATGTAAGGAAGCTAAAACTGTATGAATTTTCATCTAATTACGATAAAAAAAATTTAATAGATTTTGAAATTTTATAATCTTATTTATTTTGCAAATATCCAGACAATCTTTGCTTTTTATGTATAAATTAGTGAACATTGACCTTATTTACCCGAATGTATCATAAAAATCAATATATTCAAACCTAGTCATCATCCCCATTATAAAATAGCTTCAATAAAGCTTAGGGTGATAATGTTTAACTCTGTTCTTCGATTACAATCGTTATCATATGTTGGTGATGACGACCGTGACCGATGGCAGAGTGTTTTCCGAGGCACGGAAGTGTACGTGCTCCTCTCAGGCCAAGGCCTTTTTGAACCCTCGTAACTTTAATTACCATCTTGCTTGTAAACTAAGCCTAATTGAAATAAATTAATTTTGTTTTTGAGAATTGTTACTAACAATTTCTTGGAAGAAAAAAAAGCCAATATGTCACGGGAGATGCATTTTTTTTATTGATATTTAATTTCGCATTTTTCGTATTGAGTCTTCTTGCTCGCCGTTAACATACTCTTGTAAAAAACTCAATGCCCAGACTCACCTGGATATCAAGGGTCGCGCAGTGGAGACCAAACGGATGCCCGACTCAGGGTAGGTCTCCCCAGGCACCATTAGCACACTAGACAGTTGTGCAGACAACTGAGCACTGTTGAGCACCTGCGACACAATTGGCGCATTGGCCTTGATGGAGTCTCTGAGAAAGGGTGAAAAATTAAGTGGGTATGGTGCATTTTATATAAGAAATATGTTCGAAAAATTGGCTTCAAATATTAAAACAAGAAACACTGGAAATTTGACTGAAATATAATCTAAACTTAGAGCCAATCTGGTAGCAGCTTCCTGAATACACTTAGTAAAACAGAATTAAGCTGTTTTTCACAACAAACTGAAAAAGACCACATGACTGTATTGTCTTGATGTGGTGTAAATATTAAGTGTTGTAATACAAATTAGTCATAATTAAAATGTTGTTTTACCTTATTAAATGTTGAACTTCCATAATGACATCCTGCGACAATTTATCCCCATACACCGACAGGCTCAGAGACAACCCCTTGTCAGTGACCTTCGACCCTATTTGACATATCACACTGTTCCTCAGAACTTGTCTCACAGCCGCGTTCAACAAATGCACAGCGGTATGATTCCTCATTATATTCAATCTCCTCTCATTGTCAACTTCCAAGGTCACATTCTGACCTTTGTTTATATAAAAACTCGTTTCTGACAAACTATTCTCATTATTTCTGTTCAAAACGAAGTACCCTTTATGGAAAACTATGTCGCGTATTTTGAAAACGCTTTCTATTTTGAAGCCGATGTCTTCGCTGAAATACGCCAAGCCACGATCGGCAATTTGGCCGCCCTCCTCGCAGTAGAAATTTGTGCTTTCAGTCGTTAGATAATAAGGTTGGTTTTCACTCGGCTCGGAGAAGTCTATCCATTCGCAGTCTTCGTTTAATATTGCTACTAATTTAGTGTCTACGTTTTCACAGGTGATTTGGTCTTTTATTTGTCTTATATCGTATTTAGGACTATCGTCAGTTTTGTATATACCAATTTTGTTTAGTTTGTCTATTGCGTTGTCAAATAACGACCCTCTATCAGATGCCCGTTCTTTGAATGCTGTTTTATGTCTCGACCTATGATCGGAGAGATGTTTCCAGAATCCTTGTTTGTCTATTTCTAAGTTGTTAACATGGGCCACCCTCTGTATCACGTCTTCTTGGAAGCCGTGCGTGTCGTACAACTTAAATACTAAATCGCCGGGTATTATTTTCGATTTCAACTTTGCCATAGTCTGAAATGTTATATATAAACATTTGTATACATATATCTAAATTATAAATACATAATTAAAAGCGAAATCTCCCCGAAACCGCTCGATGTAGAAAGATGAAATTGGGCAGGGAGCTTGTAAAAATGATTTACAGTATGTTAGTATCACTAAAACTTGGTTGGATTTGGATTGGAAAAAAAATCATGACGTACGTTAAACTCTTATAACATGACGTGATGTGCTTTGGTAAGAGAAAAATAGAGAACGCCTAAAGCTAAAACATCCCAATAATATAAATTAATAACATGGTTATCAGTGGCCTCACTAGAGCTCCAGCTAATGTTATTAGAATGGGTATCCAAAGCCGCTCTGTAGGGTGTATCTTACCAAATATGACTGGGCAAGGAGAATAACGAGAATCAAGAAGGGAAATGTTAACATGTTATCAACCCTACACCCGTAATAATAATAAATAATAAAAGCCTTTATTCGCTGACCTTTTACATTTTGACTTATAATTAATACAATTTTTTAAATTTAACTAAAATAAAATAAAATATAATTTTAGCAACCACTTTGTAGGTCAGGTTGTCCTGCGACATAGGCCCGTGCCTGGTCTCAAAGATTTCTTTTTCACTAAAGAGAAGTCTCGCTAAAACTCGAAAACGGCTGAACGGATTTTTCTTATCTCGAAATCTATTGCAATGTTTCATCAAATCAAATTGAATCATTTTGACCAGAAAGGTTTAAAAGGTGAGAAAGATTAGAATAATTGCCGGAAAAACCATATAAACAACCCTGTTCTATTTCTCATAGAAACATTCAAGGGGTAGGGTAGGGGTAGAGTAGTGTAGAGTAGGGTTAGGGGAGAAGTGCACATAAGTCAAAGCGAAGCTTGAACGGATCCGCTAGTTAAGAGTTATAAATGACACTACTCACCTCCTTAAATTCCCTATAACCCAAAGTAAAGCCGGCAATTTCGACGTCTTTCAAATCAGCCACCTCAGGGTAGAATTGCACCAAATCCTTCCACTTCTTCCTAAGACTCGTCCTCAGTTTAGCGTAACCTTCCCTCTCGTGGTCTATTACTAGTTTAGCCTCCTTCTCCCTCAATGCCAATTCGGGGTAGGTATCCCCTAACGTGTTCCTCACTTCGTTGTATAGGATTGAAAGTAGGTTGGGATTTTGGAAGACGTCTGTGCTTATTTTGAAAGACTTGCGCATTATTTGTTTTAAGTTGAGACTGCAAAACGAAATTTTGATCAAAGTTCATTTATTTGAATTAGGTTGAGTGTACAAGCACGTTTGAAATGTCATGAGTTAATAGTGATAATTAAAGTCGAAAACTTTAAAGTTACGGGGGTTCCAAACGTGCCTTAGTCCGAGAAGAGCCCACAACAAACTCAAGATATCTGTTAACTTTACGACCATAATATTCCTTTTGAAAAGTTCCATTACGTGCGCTATGTAAACGGTAAAAGTTACGCAAAAATCTTGTACGACGGATTTTTTTTTCTATAGAAGTTTCAAAAAAAGTTAGTGTCAATCTATGTTCATCAGTGAAGGTTGACTTACTATAAACTTTTTATGGTAAACAAAAGTTTCCATGTTTTTACTAGGATATTATATTAATTGATTATGAAACACGGCTAAAACTCACGTGATATTACGTCGGAGTATGCCCGACTAGTTTTAATCGGGATCATGGATGGTTGCTGCCCACAGCGTGGAAACCGCTATTTCTTTCATTGTCACATACATCAAACTTGGAACAAGATTATTAGCATTAGTTCGGTTTGCTTACAAGAAGACGAGTCTAATGAAGATAACATTAATGAACCGTCTGAGGGTGTAACGGAACCTTCACTCCCCACCACTCAACCCCTCTCCGCGCGCGCAATGCGTGCAGCAGCGCGTCGCGCAGCCGCTTCGCAGTTTGGATCGTACCGCGATGCAAGAACCAGCTCATGACTAAGGGCCCCGTATGGGTTCGAAACTAGTCGGGCATACTCCGACGTAATATCACGTCAGTTTTAGCCGTGTTTCATAATCAATTAATATGAATAACACTCACGATAGTTTAAATTCTAAAATAGGATATTATATTTTATAACTATCCATTTTTGAGCACATACCTCGTGGAAGGAAACACTCCATCGGCGAGGCAAACGCTGATCATCCTCGCGTGGTCGGCTAGTCGCCTGTACGCCTGGTCCAACGTTGCGTCAGCGTTGTAGTTGCCGCTGTATGCCGACACGCCGTTACTGTTCTTAGGTTCGTTAGAATAAATACTAATTAACTTTCAAGTGTACAATAAAAAAGATTGCAAGTTTGTTTTAAAGTATTTTTGAGTTTAGCTAAATGTTGGTTAAAAAAACAAAAAAAATTACAACCAAAACATTTAAAGTGTAAGTGACGCTGTTTGCCTGCTTGTTTTCCTAAATAGACTCTGTCATAAAAAGCTCAGAAACGAAATCAGAAACTATCTAGAGTCTACTTGTCTATTCAGAAGTCTCTGTAACTCAATAAAAAAATAGTTAAGCCTTTTTAAATGTAAGCTAAAACAATTTTAATACTGGCGACCAAAGCATTAAAAGTTTAAGTGACGCTGTAGTGCGTCAGAAATCCTACTAATATTATAAACGCGAAAGTTTGTATGTTTGTTACTCTTTAACGCCGCTACTACTGAAGCGATTTGGAATGCTCATAGATTTTACTCTGGATTAACACATAGGCTACTTTTTATCCCGAAAAAATCTATAGTTTCCCGAGATTTGCAAAAACTGATGATTTTGATGATATGAATGTTTGTTAATCTTTCACGCCTCGACTACTAAACCGATTTAGCTGAAATTTGGTATTAAGATATATTATAGCCTGAATTAACACATAGGCTAGTAATTTTTATCCCGGAAAAATCTATGGTTCCCGAGGGATTTGTGAAAAACTAAATTCCACGCGGACGAAGTCGCGGGAGTCCGCTAGTAATAAATAAGTATTGTGCTAGTGCTTTCGTAGACATTCTTGTCACAAAAAGCTCAAAAAATAACCTTTTAATTTGACAAGCTCAACAAATAGGTACCTTATGTATAGCATCAAGGATGGGTCTGAACAAGTCGGTGTCGTAGTTGGAAGGCACCCCCTGAAGCAGCGCCGCCATGCGCTCGAGCCCCATGCCGGTGTCCACGTGTTGCTTGCGGAGCCCTACCACCTTGCCGTCCGCTTCTCTATTATGAGGTCATGGTTCACTTAGCAATATTAAAATTTCAATGGTATAAATAAAATCTTTTTACACATTAAAAACAGAGAAATACAATCTTTATAAAAAAAAATTAACAGACTTCATTAAAATTACTCTAAAAAACAAAGAATCATGTTCTGAATTCAGTTTGAAGGCAGTGCCAAAAAACAAAATAAACTTTAAGAGTCTATTAGGCAAAGCGCCACCTTCAATCTTCACCAAAAAATAAAAATCACAGTCACAATGTTATTTTTCACTTTAAAATTTTAACAACAGTTTTAGTTAGAAGAAGAAAGAAGAAAGTTTTCAATTCGACGCATATGTCTTTTTTTTCAATATTAGTTACCTCATAAGTTCGTAACTTATTAATCAATTTTGGAAATTCTTTTTTTATTTGAAAGAGTATACTTCCAGATTGATCCCATTTCATTTTCATGAGAATCAGTTTAGTTATTTTGTGTTAAAATCAAAATAACTGAAATATGTCTTTGTTGGTTGCATTTTTATGATAAAAAGATTATTAGAGTAATATGTCTTTGGAGTCAGTTAAATTTTTTTGTCAAAGAGATTTTTCTGTTTTTATTGTGTCCTAGCATAGTGACCGTTTGGGCTACAAATACATTTGAAACATCAGGGCATCCTAGTCATCCTGGGCATCCATAATAAAAACTAAAATGAACTAATGGAAATTTTTTCTTTAGGGAAACACTTTTTCAGCAGTTTTGTAATATTGCTTCATCTTTAAGTCTTTAGAGACTTCTTCAAAAGAGGCAGTAAAGAAAGATATCAAGTTCTTGCAGTCTATAAATACATTACCTGTTGCATTGTATGAATACAATGTTCCATATTTCCGTGAGGGAGCCATCTGGATGCACATAGTGTATCTCGGTGCAGGGCCCACAGGGGCCAGTGGGGCCCATTTCCCAGAAGTTGTCTCTAGCGCCGTGGGCTTTGATGCGACTTGAGGGCACTCTGAGAATTGTCAAAATAACTTATATCAAAAGTTTATTTTTTTATCCCCTAAATCATCATTCATTATTACCAGTTGTTGTATGTCCACTGCTGGACATAGGCATCTTGTATGTATCCAGCGGTATAGGGATTTAAAATTATGTTCGGCTCACTGTTGAGAGGCGACTCGTGCTCAACAAGGAGTTAGGCCTTAATCCACCACGCTGGCCAAATGCGGATTGGCAGACTTCACACAAATAGAGAATTGAGATAATTGTCAGGTTTCCTCACAATGTTTTTCCTTCACTGTTTGAGACAAAAAGTTAGACATGCATGCCCCTTACTGGATTTGAACCTACAACCTCCGTATCAAAGGTACTGAGATAAATAAACTTGCTGAAATATTTTAGAAAATATTGAAATCTTAATATGTATGTAGAATGCAATGTAATGTATAAAAACCAGGGTTTCCAATTTCAATTTTACAATTATAAAGGAAGGGATACCCAGTTACTACAAATATAAATAACTTTACAGCCAAAATCTCTACAGTTCAAGTTCTCACCCAATCTGTTTCCAAATATCTCTACACTCCTTGTCTTCCTCAAGGCCAATGACTGCATCACCAGCAAAATAAGTCACCAGCAGATTATCTGGCTTTAACCGATATGGTCCCAAGAGCAGGTCCCAGGCCATCTGACATGCTTCCTTCTGCAATAACACAATCTTCATCAAATATATTTATCACCATTATATTATGTAAAAAAATCATATGTAGTAATGCTTCAAAATCATCATCCATTAGTCTAACATTAAAAAGAAATCAAGTGATAATGCAGTTTTTATTCATAAAAGTTGACAAGTTGACAAACTACAATAGATACAATAAAGATAAGCATGACATGTCTTTTGCCAATCAATAATTGTTCAGGATTGTATATTATGTTGATTTGAATAATCTGGGACTGTAGCCATGTGGCATGTCAATTCTCTTTCTACAAAAGCTAACGCTTCCAAAATTTAAAAATATATGAGAATGACATTCACTATCTACAGGTCACGAGGTCAAGTTGTTCATCAGACCTGTCATTCTCATACGTTTTGTTAGTCTTCAAAGCCTTAGCGTTTGTAGAAAGAGAATTGATGTGCCACATGGCTAAGGACCCTGTACTGGAAACAGTAGAAACCAGGGAGGATAGGGCAGGTAATGGAGACCTGACAAACCAATGGAATACTATCAGGTTAACAAAGGTTACAGGTAGATTTGATTGAGGGAGGAACACTAGTGAAACTTTTGTCTCATACTACAAGAACTGGGTAGGGAATGGCATTTATACATACCACCAGG
The DNA here is from genome assembly GCF_947172395.1 of Bicyclus anynana. Taxonomy (NCBI): domain Eukaryota; kingdom Metazoa; phylum Arthropoda; class Insecta; order Lepidoptera; family Nymphalidae; genus Bicyclus; species Bicyclus anynana. The sequence continues at coordinate 12,968,253 of NC_069103.1, read as the reverse complement.
CGATAAATGAACTAAAATAAACAAAATACCTTATAATAATCTCCAAAAGACCAATTCCCCAGCATCTCAAAGAAAGTGTGATGATGTCCATCCATGCCAACCAGATCCAAATCATTGTGTTTACCCCCCACCCTCACACACTTCTGAGAGTTTACTGCTCTGGGGCAGGGGGCATCTACCACTCCGAGGAATACACCTTTGAACTGCAATTAAGAGCATCTTATTAGAGTATTGTGTAAGTTGTTGTAACTGTGCGGTTTCTGGTGAAATAATAGGGCCGCTCCACATCTTTCTGTGAATGTTGTAAAAGGGAAAATGTTGCAAGTGGGTAACAATATAACAGATTAAACGGTAATAGTGTTACCCACATTCCGACAAAGGGCCCACTACCAATGAGATGCCCATTGAACTGAAAGGTGGCGGTTAGAATAACCCATCTAACTGAGAATTTGATTGACATATTTTTCTGACCCCACTTAAGATAAGGGAAAGGAAATGATGATGTGTAAGTTGTTGTCATCGTCAATATTCCTTGGACGTTTACAAAGGTTTAGTTCTTCTTTCCTTCTATGCACTGCAAAGATATAGAATGCTGTTCCAGCTTCTGTTTTCTCCACCACTTACAATATGGGTATCTTTAATAGTGAATAGGCATCTTCTAGGCAAGTGCAATTCACCATAGGCTGATCATCATCATGATTGCTTATCATCAGGCATGATTGCAGCTAAGCACTTGCTTATACTATATAAAAAAAAGTATCATCATAGCTTTACACCTTGGAAAACTGTTTTACAAGGCCTACTACAGGGCCTCCCATCTTATAGGAGGGGGGATTTAAAACAGACCCAGCATACTTCTCCAACGCAGGTTGAAAATCTATACTAACAATATAGGTGTAAAGTTTGTGGTGTTTTTAGTAGTAGAAAGTCAAGTTATTTGTGAGTGTTATGGGTGATATTTTATCCCCATATTCTCATAGGAACAGAAACAGCATGGGTGAAACTGCAGGGCATCAGCTAGTTGGTTATATACTTAAAAAATATGATGGACAAATCAAAAATAAAGTATTAAAGTTTAAAAAACACACTTTGTAATTATATTTTTGATTGGTCATTGTTTTGTTTGAACAAATTTAACATTACAGACATTGTTGTAGATTTATAAATAGAAGCTTTTGTACTTAAAATGTGAACTAGAGACTATATTGTGTTACTGTGCTGCTGGCAACTGTTCAGTGTAACCATCCTTGCCAAATATTCAGTTTGCAATGTATCTACATTAAATAGGTATTTTGTTTAACAAAATTTATTTCTTCAGTATTTTAAAGAATGTTATTTAGTTGTCGCAAACATACATTTCATTGTTGTATAAAGAATTCACAGTGCAAGGAAGTATACCTGATTCATTCCAGCATTCACAAAGGGTACTGTAGGGTCGCATAGCGGTACAACTGAGCTTGATTTTATATGTTTGTGACCATGATTCTCAACGAAGTACTCTATATAGGTGTTTCTTATGTTGCTACTCGATGATTTCCTCCGTATTTGAGAGTTTTTTCTGGTCGAGCCCCTCAAAACTAGTAATCGTAACATATTTTCAGGTTACGGTAAAAATCTCAAAACGTATTGTAATAAAACCCTTTCTTGCGTTAGTTTTTAGGTAAATAGGTATATACACATTATTATGATTTCAATTTCGATAATTTTTTTAACACTTTTTGCATTTTACTGTTGAGTGTTGATCTAAAAATTCGCAAAATTTTTCAACAAAACAAAACTTTTGCGAATATTTGACATTGACGTATAGTGTGTCGGGTCTGACAGTAGACAAGGCGCTGTCAACATTTTAAATATGGAATATTCGGATACATTTAGAAGTTTATTAGTTATTCTTTTAGTATTTTTTCATTTCAGTGTGTTTTAGTATAAAATGTAATTTTTTTATAGATATTTGTAATCCATAATTTTTTCGATACATTTATAAGAGTTTTTAAAAGATGTATTAATTTTTTTAGTGGTGTAAAAAAAATCGATTTCAATTTTAATCACAGATCACTATAGACTAGAAATTTTAATTGTCAAATTGACTTTTAACTGTCAGTGTCAAAATTAGTCTGACATTTTGAGTTTCGACTGATAAAAAAAATTATCATGAAACTAATTTCGACAAAGTGTTGACGACTTAAATATATTTACTTTAAAATTAAAACATGTAATTTGTAGAGAAAAGTACACGTGTGTTATTGTGAGTGGCGGTCGTGAGCAACTGTGCATATCAAATATAGCTTGCACAAACATTTCATGCAATACAATTTACATTATTTTTGGGACACGTAAGTCTCGGCTTATTGCAAAACCGTTACAATTAAATGTAAATTATGGATAATTTAAGACTTTACATCGTTTGGCTGTGTTTTGTGCTATCGGCGGCCGAACTTTTGGGCCCCGAGGCACGAAAGAAAAACTCGGAGGATGATGATGACAATTCCTTAGAGGAACTGAAAGAAGAAGGTAAAATTGATCCGGATCTACTCAACGAGATATCTGAGGCGATGAATCTGGAGTTTAAGCAAATGAGAGAGATGCGGGAGTACAATGAAGCAATAAGAAAAACAGTTGGCCTTCTTAAAGGAGAGGAAGAAGATAAAGGTAAGTAATATGTTTTCTGATAAGATTAGATTTGTTGTTAGTATTAGAGATTGATAGTAATAAAACTTTGTTATTCTGTACAGTAGAGAGGGAAAGGAAGGAAGAAAGCAAATCTGAATAGTGGTTAAACCAGATTAAAACATATTGAAGTAATATTTTAATATGTTGAATAAAAAAATCAGAAAAGTTAGGAAATAGGATACTTACTAAAACACTCCCTAAAACTGTGAAACTAGTTCAAATCCTACCAAAACAATTGCATTAATTTTTCTCAAGAGATTAAAAACAAAATTGCTTTTGACTTAAACAGTGTACATACACTGTATAATACATACATATGTATTATAATCTTGAAATAACTAACCAAATAAGCATTCTTTATTTTTACATTGCTCAATATACCATGAAGTATTTCTTGTTTTGTTTCATAGAATCAGAATTAGCAGAAAGTAGTTTAGACCAAATGGAAAAAACACTAAAAATGTTCAAGACAACATTGTTCAGGCACGAACCTAACTGGATACAAGATGTCAAGAGTATTTCTTCACCAGAGGATGAATTTGAGGTAACTTTGATTTTGTTCTTTTCACATAATTCTTATTTACCACTGAGTTGGTAGATAAAGCAAATGGTTGAGTCTGTATTTTCCTGGAGCTGGTACAGTGGTATCTGTATGTTTTCAAATTATGTATGGAAGTATTTATGCTTGAAATAAGATGGTCTCACAATAGATTGGAAGCAAAGATTTGCCTACCAGTAAAGACTAAGCATTATCTACTACTATTACTTTGCATATTACTAAAGCTGTGATAGCCCAGTGGATATGACCTCTGCGTCCGATTCCAGAGGGTGCTGGTTTTGAATCCTGTCCAGGGCATGCATCTTCAACTTTTCAGTTTTGTGCATTTTTAGAAATTAAATATCACGTGTCTCAATTGGTGAAGATAAAACATCGTGAGGAAACCTGCATACTAGAGAATTTTCTTAATTCTCTGTGTGTGTGAAGTGTTTATAAAGAGATACAGACACTACATGAAGACCTGCAGATTTACTATACCACAAACAAGAAGATGGTTTTACTACTAATACTTGTGTTGTATCAGGGGTCAGTCACAACCATAAGGTTGCAGGACTGGCAAAATGCCACAGCTTCTTAGAAAAAGCAAAAATAATAGGACATTTAAAAAGTTATATCATGGTACAGTTACACTCTGGTTGGGGTGTAAATAAATAATAATAGCTGTTCTGTAAAAGACTAAATCTTTTCAAGCTCAACTGACTATATTTAAATGTTAGATTACTAAAACAGCGGACATGCATGAATGTCTCGAAATGCCGACAGTCAAGGAAGAAATAACAAAAAACGCAATAAAACACAAAAGCAAACTACTAGAGCACAGAAACAGTCTTGCCAAATTGCTAATAACGCCTGGTAAGACGAAAAGGTTAAAGCGATCCACCGTGGAAGAGTTGTGTGGTGGACCAACCATTGTATGACCATTACACGAGGAGGTGCTTAATGTAGCGACCTCCAACCTAAAAACATCCTCTTCTATCAAAAAAATCAGTTTATAGTCGACTGACTGATCACTGATGGACATAACTAAACAAAAAAAAAATGGTAAATTAACTATGCACTTTGGCATTTATTACAGAAACCCGCAGAAAATCCTCAGGATATACTGGACATGTTGCCACCATTACCTGAACAAGAGGAGCCAGAACTGTCACCTGAGCTGTTAGAAGGTGAGTATGTTCACTACGAGTATACCACGTAATTAAAGTAAACAGAAATTTACTTTATTTGAATGTTTTGCTATAGGATACCATTTTTAACCTCCAACACATAAAGAGGGGTGTTATAAGTTTGACGTATCGGTCTGTCTATGGTACCATAGCTCCTAAACAGATGAAGCGATTTCAATTTAGTTTTTTTGTATCAAAATGTAGGTGACTTATGGGCGATTCTTAGATTTGATTAAAATTGGTTGGTACGTTTAAAAGTTGTGGGTGTTTAATAAGGGAAAGAACAACTGAATGTCTGCAAATATACTCTAGTTAAGTCTCAAATGAAAACATGTATTTAAAAATGTAATTAATAATTTCATGACAGTCAGGGGATTTTCAAAATTTTCAATTTAGTCAAAAAACAGAGTGCCACAAACTTGATTCTAGCCATAACCGATAATGTAGATAGAATAATACTTATATATAGTATTTTCCTTAGCAAAAGAGTTATACGAGGCAGCAGTGGACAAGTTAGAACGAAGAACACCGGACCTACGTGGCGCGATACTGCAAGTAAAGCACGCTGCTGACAAGGGCTATGTCCCCGCTCAGATCAAGTTAGCCTGGTCCTACATCTATGGTGAGGGAGTGGAGCTCGATGTGGAGAAAGCTAAGAATATATTCGAAGGGTTGGCTGCGGAGGGAAATGCTGATGCACATGCTGTAAGTAAACTAAACATAAACCTCTAATTTTGATGTTCATGACACTGCAAGTAAAGCAATTGCAACTCTATAGCACGGTACTGCAAAAGGGTTCGAAACTAGTCTGTCTTACTGGTATTTTTCATAGTAAATTATCACATGTGTTTTTCATAGTAAATTAATATGATTAAATCGACCTGGTGGACTGACGACATCAAGCGAGTCGCAGGGATTCGCTGGATGCAGGCGGCTCAGTATCGTGATGTTTGGAAGTCCCTACAAAAGGCCTATGTCCTGCAGTGGACGTCCATCGGCTGATATGATGATGATGATGATGATTAAATCTCACGATAGTTGTAAGTTCTAAAAAAGAACATAATTGTGTAACATTTAATCGAAATCATACAATCCAAAACACCTTAAATAAATGATGATGAGAACAGATTTCTTTTCCCCAAGCTAATATTAATTACATGATGTGCAATATTTATGATGGCCTCTGTGGTTCAGTGGTATGCAGAGTTACAAGACAGAGGTCCGTCGGTTTGATCCCCGGCCGGGCAAATTGAGGTTTTCTTAATTGGCTGGTGGGAGGTTTCACCCATGGCTAGTTATCACCCTCAAGCAAAGACGTACTACCAAGAGATTTAGCGTTCCAGTACAGTGTCATGCAGAAACCGAAAGAGGTGTGGATTCATCTTCTTCCTAACAAATTAGCCCGCTTCCATCTTAGATTGCATCATCACTTACGATCAGGTGAGATTGTAGTCAAGAGCTAACTTGTAAAGAATAAAAAAGAAAATCATAATTGACTAATCACAAAAGCTAAAAAAAATAAATACAACATACATTTTTCTATAGGGCATGGGTTTTCTATACGCCACTGGTATAGCAGTACCAGTTTCCCAGGCGAAGGCCCTCGTTCACTACACCATGGGTGCCGTTGGAGACAGTGACTACGCGCAGATGGCGCTGGCCTACCGCTACTGGGCTGGCGTTACCCTCACAAGCTCCTGCCCTAAAGCAATGGAACTCTATATGAAGGTTGCGAATAAAGGTATTTAATCACACATACCTCTTACCGTATTATATGAACACTAGCGGACGCCCGCGACTTTGACTTCTTTAATCCAGCTCTATCGCACGTTCTCAGTGGATACCTACTAATTGAAAACTACCTCCCTGTCAAATTTTCACCTTTGTACATCAAGCGGTTTTCGAGATTTCGTGATGAATGACTTTTCACATTTATATATTAAGATTGTGCATAAAAAATTAAGAATGTGAACATTAGGTTCTAAGAAATTATCTAAAAGTACTGTAATTTGTAACGCACTATTGTAACGCTAAGGATCAATAAAAAGGCTTTATTATTATTATTATTGTCCCCCCTAATTCTCCCCCGTATTATTTCCCCCGTTTCCCCCGCAGTGGCGAGTCAAGTGAGCCTCAGCGGCGGGCCGGCGGTGCACCGCGTGCGGCTGCTGGACGAGGCGGACGGCGTGTCCACCGGCTCCGCGCTCGACACCGACCTCATCGAGTACTACCAGCTGCTCGCTGAGAAGGGCGACGTGCAGGCGCAGGTGTGTATATAGCCTACTAGTCGACGCTCCGCGGTTTCACCCGCGTAATTCCCGTTTCCGTGAGAATACGGAGATAAAATATAGCTTATGACATTCACAAATAATATGGGTTTCTAGTGGTTAAAGAATTGTAGAAATGTATTCAGTATATGCCGCGATTACTCCCTGAAACACCAAAAACTTTACCTCTTTATAATATTAGTTTCAAGTATTACTGATTAGATTAGTATAGATTGGTGAGTCAGGTGAGCCTTAGTAGCGGCCGATCGGTTAACCGCGTGCGGCTATTATATGGATGATCGAGATGGACAGCTCTACCACTGTCTCTACTGTCTTTCTACTGAATCTTAAATATTGAGGGCTTATGCTTGGTGGATGTACTCAACAACATGCAAGGTATCATATGTTCGTCTGCCGCGCTTGAGTAAATCCAAAAAAAAACCTTCCTTCCTATTACTTGACTTATCCTCGTACTTCACACAAAATGAATATAACAATATTGAATAAACAATATTTTAAGTAATAAATATTTCAATCGTAGATCGGACTCGGTCAGCTACACTTCCAAGGCGGGCGCGGGGTGACTCTGGACCAGAACAAGGCGTTGCATTACTTCAAGCAGGCTGCCAAGTCTGGCAATGCAGTCGCCAATGCTTTCCTTGGCAAGGTGAGCTATCAATGTTACTAAAACTTCAACAAATAGTTTTAGTGCCCATGCTAAATGCCAATTAATCAATTTACAGATAAAGAAATAAAGTATTGTGTTGTCAATTTTTACAGATAGTGAAATAGAATATTGGGTTGTCAATCGTTACAAATAGAAAAATAAAATATTGTGTTGTCAACATTTACAGATAGAGAAATAAAGTATTGTATTATCAATGTTTACAGACAGTGAAATAAATATTGCATTGTCAATGTTTACAGATAGAGAAATAAAATATTGCATTGTCAATGGTTACAGATAGAGAAATAAAATATTGCATTGTCAATGGTTACAGATAGAGAAATAAAATATTGCATTGTCAATGGTTACAGATAGAGAAATAAAATATTGTGTTGTCAATATTTACAAATACAGAAATAAAGTATTGTGCTGTCAATGTTCACAGAGAGAAACAAAGTATTGTATTATCAATGGTCATATATATAGAAATAAAGTAATGTATTGTCAATGGTCACAGATAGAGAAATAAAGTATTCTAGTGTCAATGTTCACAGTTAGAAAAATAAAGTATTGTTGTAGCAATGTTTACAGATTGAATAATAAACAATTGCATTATCAATGTTTACAGACAGAAAAATAAAGTATAGCATTGTCTATAATTTCAGATATACCTGGAGGGTGGAGATGGCATCAAAGCTGACAACGAGACAGCTTTTGAATATTTCAAAAAAGCAGCTGAGTTGAACAATCCGGTGGGACAGAGTGGTCTGGGTATCATGTACTTACAGGTATACATTTTTTTAATCCACCCCAGTAAATAAAACAAAGTTATTATGTATAATAATATAAGTAATATAAGTAAATAAGACATGTGTGTTCTCATGAATTAATGAATATGGCTATTTAGCTGGCTGGATTCGTTAAAAAAATTTAACAAGTTAAATATTCATTAGGGTCGTGGTGTACCGAAAGACACAGCGAAAGCGTTCAAGTACTTCACCATAGCTGCTAACCAAGGCTGGGTCGAGGGACAATTGCATCTCGGCTTTATGTACTTTGGTAAGAATATGCTATTTGTTTTTTGCCAGTGGATATGACCTCTGCCTCCGATTCCGGAGGGTGTGGGTTCGAATCCGGTCTGGGACATGCACCTCCAACTTTTCAGTTGTGTGCATTTTAAGAAATTAAAATATCACGTGTCTCATACGGTGAAGGAAAACATCGTGAGGAAACCTGCATACCAGAGAATTATCTTAATTCTCTGCGTGTGTGAAGTCTGCCAATCCGCATTGGGCCAGCGTGGTGGACTATTGGCCTAACCCCTCTCATTCTGAGAGGAGACTCGAGCTCAGCAGTGAGCCGAATATGGGTTGATGACGACGATGCTATTTGTTCCATAATAACTTGAATCTATTGTTTATTTTTAAGGAAAATGATTTAAATATCTTATATTTGTTGATACAAAATGTATAACTTTGATTTGAGTTTTACAGCCACAAAGATAGTTTTTCTGGACTAGTGAAGTGAAAATTTAAAGGTTATAGCATATTGGCATCATTTTAATAAGCTAGTAGAAGATTATTAAATTAAAACTTTTTACGCAAGCTTTACTTAAGGAGTAACAGTTTGTGAATATGTTACGAAAATTGTAATCACTGCATGCTGCCATCTACAGACAAAATGAAATAGCGTTTGTTATTTGAAACTGTCAGTAGATGGCGTTTTTAGAGAGCTTTGAAACAATCCTTTTGTTGAAGACTTAATTAAAGATGCAGTTATGTCAGAGGATCATAGATGGCACTTTATTTTTGAAAGAAGTTTCACTTCAGTCGTGTGGTCTACACCACACTCTTTTTTTATTTGTGTGGTAAAGTTAATCTTAAAATTGTAAATACCGTTAGATTATAATGTTTCGCGAGATTGTGAACCCGCAACATACTGTTATTCAATTTAACGTGTTATTATTCAGTAGATTTTAAGGAAGAATGTACAAATAAAAACAAATACTTAATTTAACCATTGGTTTCTGAGCCGCTCAAGTTTTGGTTCTTTGGAGTATTTTGTAATTCACAATCTTTCTTTAGTGACAATCTCGGGAGATAGATTATAATCTAACGGTATTTACAATTTACCACACAAATATAAATAGTGTGGTGTAGTGTAGACCACACAAATATATATACGGTGTCGGTATATTGTGTGTTGGTAGGCGGTATCGGCGTGCGGCGCGACTTCAAGAAGGCGAACAAGTACTTCTCGCTGGCGTCGCAGTCGGGCCACGTGCTGGCGCTGTACCACCTGGCGCAGATGCACGCGCAGGGGCTCGGCGTCATGCGCTCGTGCCCCACCGCCGTCGAGGTACTCGCTTCCTGCCTCCTTTCTTATTCATTTAGGACTGGTTTCCTTAAGCTAAAAGCTAGTTTACTTGTGTCTGTGGTGTTCGTGCCTTCCCAAAAGTCTACTGTCATTCCCTCAAGCATTGTAATTGCTATTCATAAAACCAAGGGGTTTGCAAATACCGATTCACTCGATGCGCGAGGTCATTTCACGAATGATCTCAATTGTCAACTAACGTAACTAACTAACTAACGAGAAGGTTGTAGCCTGCTATAACGAATAATTGTCATCAATCAACCTTACTTACAATAAAGCTTTTTTCGACCTTCTCCAAGTTTTTTCTTTACCATAAGAAAAGTGGCGACCGTGACAGGACTATTGAGGTAATTTTACGGTCAAGTGAATTTTGGGAAGGCGCGAACATGTGGTTTAAATCAGATTGTCTGTGTGTGCAGTTGTTCAAGAACGTGTGCGAGCGCGGGCGCTGGGGCTCGCGGCTGATGCTGGCGCACCGCGCCTACCGCGCGCGCGACTCGGACTCCGCCTTCCTGCAGTACCTGGCGCTGAGCGAGCGCGGCTACGAGGTGAACGAGTTACTGAATGAGTGAACGAATGCGCTCTTGGCGTATATTGTCAATTTAGTGCTGATTATAGCCTTTAGCCACTAGCCCATCCGCATTTAGGATCATGGGTGGCTTTAAGTTCAATATCTCCTCTCCTTTGAGGAGGGAGGCTTGGCCCTGTAGTCAACAATTAAAACTGATAACGATGATGATACATACTTTATTCTTCCGTCATGTTCTTACATCATTATTCAACAGGTGGCGCAGAGCAACGCCGCCTTCCTACTAGACGAGGGCGAGGCGCGGTTATTCCCCGCGCAAGAGCGCTGGGTGCGCGCCTTGCAGCTGTGGGCGCGCGGCGCGTCCCAGGGCTGCGCCGGCGCACGGGTCAAGCTCGGCGACTACCATTACTACGGGCTGGGGACCCCGCGCGACCTCGACGCCGCGGCACATCACTATCGCATCGCGTCAGAGCAGTTGCACAGCGCACAGGCGACGTTTAACCTTGGGTATATGCATGAGCGCGGCCTGGGGCTGGCCCGCGACCTGCACCTCGCAAAACGCTGCTACGACTTGGCGGCGGAGGCGTCGGCTGACGCGCGACTGCCCGCCGCGCTGGCGTTGGCGCGACTGCACGCGCACTCGGCTATTGAGAACATGCTGGAGGTTAGTGACACACCGAGTGGTAACCGCTAACGGTTTGAAGGCGGTGGTAGTTGACTCATATCAAATTAACAATATTATTTTATATCGAATAAATAAAAGTTAAGGATTTCTTTTAAAACTCAATTTAAATATCACGCATTTTTTCAAATTTTCCAAATGTTAAAAACGCTGTCGTCCATTTTGTGACGTCACACCCTTGATGTACTAAACCTAGAACTAATTGTTAACTAATATTCTTGTCAAACGCCCCATTTGTATGGAATTTATTGTAGTGACATCATGAAACAATTGAAATAAATACTCATGGCCGACAGGCATTTTGGCTTGGATTGTCAAAAACATATTTCGTAACTAAAATTTTCATGTAACCACGTCTCGAAAAAATATGAATAATTCTTTTTTGTCTAGTAGTACAATAATGAACTATTTAAGACCATTTAAAAAAAGTGTCAACTATAATAGTAATATATGAGAACCCACACATCTTAGCCAACTAATCAATTGGAGACCTCATTAGAATCTCAATTCCCTTTCCCAATCAAAAAGTCCGACTAAATAGTAAAGAAATCAATTTACTCGTCCAAATTACAATTGGATATCTGCGGTCGCTCTAAGAACCTATTTAGCATGGCACCGTCTCCAAACCGATCTACCCAAAGATGTTATTTTTCGTTTTTTAGAGTTATACAACTTTCGTCGGTTCAATTTTTTTGTTAAATTATTTTACGCATTTATATATTTGTCTCATGTAGTGTTGTCGTTTAAGTGCTGTGCATGATAATTCATTATTTGTTTTTATCTTGAGACATGTCATGATGCATATCTTAGTCCTACAGTAGTCAGTTATTTATTAAAGCAGTAAAGTTAAGACTAAAAATAGTATGTGACGTCATTCAGCCACGCTAATAATAGCAATAATTTGTAGTCTTTCTGGCAGAGTCCGCTAGCAGTGCTCTTCCTGACGGGCGACTCGCCGCTGCTGTCCAACTGGGACATCTACCTCATCACGGCGCTGGCCGGAGCCCTGGGGCTCGTGGTCTACCTGCGCAGGCCTCCGCAGCCGGCCAACTGAACTGAGAACTGAACGACCTAGGGAGACGTGTTGTGTGAGACTCTTGAGTTACTTATGTGGTGTGAATTGAAACTGTTAGGTATGCGTTCCTTTTGTTAGCTTCGGGTACACTGACCAACATGGGCGTAGCCAGGATTCTATCTGGGGGGGGGGGAGGCTTAGCTATAAGCTATAGCTTAAATTGAGTATTTCACATTACAAATTGATGACCGAAGTTAAATCTTTGAATATCTTAAAATTTGGTATGAAGCCACATAGACCGCCCGCTGGGAGGGGGGGGGGGGGCTGACAAACCAATCACAAGTCTTAAAAAAATGTAGTACGACTCAGCCTGTATGTTTAACGATCTTTGCTTGTACCTGTTACGGGACAAATTAAAGATTAATTTAAAATGTTGTAGCTATATATAATACACTATATACGTTGTTGCAAAGTTTTTTTGATAAAGTAACGATTTCATTATTATAATGGAATTATCAAGATATAAGTAAATAGCCGGGTGGTTAGGGTAAGTCAGGCCCAGGGATGGGCAATTTATGTCCATTCAATTTGACCTTTATTTATGTCCATTCAATTTGACTACTTATTGATGATTGATTTTAAGATTTTCGAAGCGTTAGCGTTAGTGGATGATATTAAAGTGGTATTTTTATATGCTTTTAAATACCGCTAAATAATTCTCTGGACTTGGTTGTTAGTAATGAAAAAATTATGTAAATATATAAATTAAAAAAAAGACAAAGGATGTTTAGTCAATCTGTAGTTAAATTTTCTTATTTCGTTTAAAATATTGATTACTAGGTCTAACGCAAGCTTAAACGCCCAGTGTGCCCGAGGTATTAATCATAATGTGACTTTTGTATAGACGTTCTATTTTGTGATGGAGATTTGGCTTTGAATTGTTAATTGGGATGGGATTTATTTAGAGTGGTACATAAGAGAACCTTGCATGTTTTTTAATAATTCCACCAAATATAAGAGCACAAAATAAAATGATCAATCATTTGACGGCCTCCGTGGCGCAGTGGTATGCGCGGTGGATTTACAAAACGGAGGTCCTGCGTTCGATCCCCGGCTGGGCAGACTGAGATTTTCTTAATTGGTCCAGGTCTGGCTGGTGGGAGGCTTCGACCGTGGCTAGTTACCACCCTACCGGCAAAGACGTACCGCCAAGCAATTTAGCGTTCCGGTATGATGTCGTGTATAAACCTAAAGGAGTGTGGATTTTCCTCCTCCTCCTAACAAGTTAGCCCGTTTCCATCTTAGACGGCATCATCACTTACCATCAGGTGAGATTGTAGTCAAGGGCTAAATTGTAAAGAAACGAACATGTCAGATTAAGATAAAGTGGGTTAGCTAATACCTAAAACATTTACGTTTCGAAAATTTGATGACTTGACCGTCACCTAAGGCAGTGGGTGAATTGAAAAATTGCAACCTTCTCTTACGTTAATAAAAAAAAATCATAATACAAGCAAAACAAAGCCGTCAATAAAATGGAAAATCTATTCAAGATTGTCGCTTAACTATAGCGGAATGGGTAATATGAATTGTGTTCAAAATACTTGGCTAAAATAATATTTAAAAAACAACTTTTAAATAGGAAATATTGTGGTACTCGTATGTTGCGGAATATTTTAATTGACCATTGAAAATGTGTTAAAAGTGCAATATTTTAATAAAATATTTTAATCTAATCGGCAAAAATAACTTTAGACCTTATTTATTTATGTATATGTATTGTACACCACAAAACAAGGAAACAAATAAGATATTCCAATTGTGTGAAAATCGCTTCGTGAAGTCTTAGCCTTAAACTGTTTTTAATAACAACATTTTTAGAAAATGGTAAAATAATAAAATGTGCACATAGTTCGAGGTTTTTGTCTGCGTTGTTTGCATATATTGAATTGAAAAATAAATTATAAAATTGTATTTTTAAGTGTCGAGAAAAGGTTCCCAAATCTAACGAATGACGTTATGACATTACTATTTTAGTTCGTACACATGGCAAAACTATTACAATCATAAAAGGTATAATATTTTAGGATGACATTACATACATTTACACATTGTATTTATAGTGTCTATGAATAAGCACAAGGCGTGACGTCATAATGAAAATTTCACTAAAAGTGTCTATAACACCCGGTTGGTTGAGAAATGGAACATTCATTGCACCTGTAGTGTTTGTGTATACTAAATACATACCTACAATACTACATACACTATCTCATGTAAATTGGTAGTGGGGGCACCGGGCAATGAGTCAGTCTGTCACCGGCGTTCGACCTGAGTGGACGTGCGCGGTCTGCTTGCCTTACCAGTGTAGAGATGAGCCAGTGTTTAGCTTCTCTTATAGCAAGGACGAGGGTCCTTACAGTACCATTATTTTGTGCCAGAGGAAACACCTCGAGCAGGTCCCAGGACTTGTGTCCTTGGAAGTAGGTTTAAGGAATCCCTTTAGAATGCATCAACACTCTAACAATTTATGATATACAATAATTACAACACAAAACGTTATTGCACAAAATCGCTAACGTGACTGGCGGCGTGACGGTGTCTACGCTGCCTCACAAACAACTGAACTCAAGTCATCAAATACCCTCTTATTTATAACAACACTGATACCTTCCCTTGGAACTTGTAACATTAGCTTACCAGTATGCGACAGAGACAAAAATGTATTTTTTATGAAACAATATTAGACCTACAGTGCAATGTTGTGCGTTTATTTATAGACAATACACGAGCACAATTTGTAAATGTGTGCTGAGGTTCAGTTTGTAATTTAAATTGCTTGTGATTTGTATATAAGTATGAAATGCTCAGTCCATCCTATGCATTGCAACGTACAAAAGAGAAATAGCCATGATTAATATGCCATAGAGGCATTTATCGGATTTGACGTCATCAGACAAAAGATAATCTTTTTATTAACTTAACTGTTTGTTACGCTGTTTCTTCGCGTAGTTCCCATTCTTGTACTAATACGGGGATAAAATATAACCCATGACATTGAGAAATAACTTGTTTTGGTAAATAAATTACAAAATCGGAACAGTAGCTCCAGAGATTACCCCCTAGAAATCATACAAACTTTACCTCTATAAAAATACAAGTATAGATTCACGGCTCTGGGTTCTACCATTTTTAATCCTGTTGCTGCACCAAAGATCTGTTAATATATTGCCAAACAAAAATATTTTGAAACAGGCGGGTTATTATGTCACTTGATCGGATCCGTTGCCCGTCAAGTCCCTAGGATAAATGTCAGATTGACAACTTTAATTAAATTAATTTGCTGTCAAACGTATCCAATCAAGTATCACCCCTCAATTACCCCCCAAATCAAACAAAGAATCAATCGGTGGGCGCAATGTGTGGTATGGACTGACTTAAGCAGGTGAAATCAAGTTTTGTAACACATTTTTGATTTGAGGTACTTTACTTTATCGTGATGATAATGCTTTGTAAATAAAATAAATATAGATTTTATAAGGTTAATTCTAGTTTTATTTTATTCCTACAGTACATTATTAATACTCCGTTTCGGCGAACGTAGACAGATAAGTAAATATATAAATTATTGTGCACCGAAAGTCAAAAGATGTACGATTTTATTATCTCAACACTACACTGAACAATGGGGATGATGACTAGGTTTGAATATATTGATTTTTATGATACATTCGGGTAAATAGGGTCAATGTTCACTAATTTATACATAAAAAGCAAAGGTTGTCTGGATATTTGCAAAATAAATGAGATTAAAAAATTTCAAAATCTATTAAAAATCTTTTATCGTAATTAGATGAAAATTCTTACAGTTTTAGCTTCCTTACATTAAATGTGACATTTTGTTAGAACGCCCACACAAATCTAACGATCATTACATTACCTACGACGTCATTAGTTCGTGCCATTTTGTATGGAGCGTTTTTCAAGGATCCGCGGCAGCGCCGCAAATCTGACCCTTTAAATCCCTGTAGCTCCGAAAGTAATGATCGCAGATACCCTGTTACTTTTACAAAATTGCTTTACTATTAGCATACTCTTAATTTATATACAATTTAAAAAACTGTCATAATCCCTATTTCTTCGTGCTCACCCTAGAATTAACCCTTGCCCACCCTAGGATTCTGGGCTACCGATATGGAATTCTTTTATAATATCATCCAGGCCCCGACCTAGGAAATAATCCTAGATACGCCAATGGTTAGTAGTCACTGCTGTTTCTCCAACAACTCTATTCTCTTGGTGATATCGTCTGCACTGAAAGTGTACTCTTGCGACTCTTGCTCGGAATCTGTATCCGTATTTTTGTTTCTCTGGAATGTTAAAAAAGATACTAATTAATAATTTTACAAACCTTTTGCTTGTAATTTTTTTTCTAAATATGAAATTTAAATCATTTCAACTCTTGATGATCGATATTTTTAGTAGAGGAATCCACAAATGAGTAGAGTAGAATAAAATAAGATTTTTCGGGAATTGCAGCTAGTTCATTGACCCTCCCCCCCCAACTAATTTTGATACAAAGCCTCCCCCTCTAAAGCACGCTACTCCACTGTACTATACCTATGTAGTAGTTAAGTGTGTATCATAACATCATACTATCATACTACCACTACTACTAACCACTAGATATACCTTCTCAGTATACCTCCTTATACAGCGTCCTTGGGGTCCCAAGGTGATGGAATCCCAAGGTGCGGCGTCGCCACCGCACCGGAAAGGGCAGTGTTAGTCGAGCCGCTGGATGCTGGTGGCTCGAGACCGTGGTGTTTGTAAGTCCATGCAAGAGGCCTATGTCCAGCAGTGGACGTCCATCGGCTGTTAATGATTAGATATCTTAGAATGACTTACCCAAAACATCGCATATTCTGGTGAAATGGACTGCAAATGGGCGATTTTGTCCTCCATATCCTTCAGTCGCTTGTATATGTCCGGCGCGACGGGCCCGGTGTTCAGGTACGACTCGATGGACAACACCCTCTCTGCGATGGATAGAGGCAGATTGTGGGAGTTCTCCTCTTTGATGTAAGGGTGACTCCTGGACACGGTCTGTGGACCCCACTCGTTGTACACCCTGCGGACTGAAATTGAAACGCACAACTTTGAAATTTAAAGTACGTAGGTACATAAGTTGAACAACACAATTATTTAATTAAGACTAAATATATAGGTACCTACTGACGACGGGAAGCGAGTCGCAGGGATTCGCTGGATGCAGGCGGCTCAGGATCGTGATGTTTGGAAGTCCCGACAAAAGGCCTATGTCCTGCAGTGGATGTCCATCGGCTGATATGATGATGATGATGATGATGATGATGATGATGATGATGATGATGATGATGATGATGATGATGACGATGATGACGATGATGGCGATGATGACGATGATGACGATGACGACGATGACGACGACGACGACGACGACGACGAGGTAAGTAGGGCCTCATAAGAAAGCTCAAGAGTCCCAAAGCGCGCGATAAAGCGAGCTATGCTAGGAGTACCTATCTCTGATGAATACAATGACTTTTTTTTTCTTTACAAGTTAGCCCTTGACTACAATCTCACCTGATGATAAGTGATGATGCAGTCTAAGATGGAAGCGAGCTACCTTGTTAGGAGGAGGATGAAAATCCACACTCCTTTTCGGTTTCTACACTACACGACATCGTACCGGAACGCTAAATCGCTTGGCGGTACGTCTTTGCCGGTAGGGTGGAAACTAGCCATGGCCGAAGCCTGCCACCAGCCAGACCTGGACCAATTAAGAAAATTAAGCCCTTACAATACCACAAACTTTACGCCTTTATAATATCAGTCATTCTATTTTCCGAGGACGTTTGGTTTTGGATATAGTAGTAGGGTGACAGCATAATAAAAGCATTATTAAATTAATTAATGATACAGGGCATGCGTGTGATAGCGAAATCCTTTTATACCAAAAAAGCAGCTCACAGTTGGCCCAATGCGGATTGGAAGACTTCACACACGCAGAGAATTAAGAAAATTCTCAGGTATGCAGGTTTTCGCACGATGTTTTCCTTCACCGTTTGAGACACGTGACATTTCATTTCTTTCTCGTAAAATGCACATAACTGAAATGACCCGGAGCGGATTCCAGCCTACGCCCTCCGAATTGAAAGCAGAGGTCATATCCACTGGGCTATCACGGCTTTGTAACAAATATGAATTAACTACAAGCGGATACCCGCGACTTCGTCCGCGTGTAATTCAGTATTTCCCAAATCCCGAGGGAACCGTGTATTTTTCCGGGATGAAAAGTAGCCTATGTGTTAATCCAGTCTAAAATCTATTTCCATTTAAAATTTCAGCCAAATTTCTTCATTAGTAGAGGCGTTAATAACAAACATCCATACAAACTTTCGCGTTTATAATATTAGCAGGAAGTAGGATTAAAATTTATTTCATAATTTATTAATAAGGTATTTTCAGGCCAAACCACACCCGTCTTTCGAAAATAGAATATCGCGTGCAAAGAAATATTAAACATCATGCGTCATTAGATAAGAATACATAATGTGCAATTAGTAACATGATTATATGTAACTAGCGGACGCCCGCAACTTCGACCGCGTAAATCAATGTAAACTTTCAACCCCTATTTCACCACTTTAGGGGTTGATATTTAAAAATTCTTGAATCACATTATATTTAGTATTTTTTTCATGATTTATGAATAAATATTTAAAACTGTAACTCAAATTGCAGGACTTTCCATACAATCTTTCAACCCCTATTTCATCTCTCTATATTGTTATTTTAGGGTCAAAAAGTACCATATGTTTCGCTACAAGGTCTCATTTACCATTATACCAAAATTCATCGTGATAGGTCCAGCCGTTTAGCTGTGAAAAGGTAACAGATAGACAGACTTACTCTCGCATTTTTAATGTTAGTTTATAAATGAAATAAAAAAATACATAACACGTAAGCAGGATTATAGCATGCCAACTGTAGTTAGGTATCCAAATAAGTTGCAAATATAATAAATTGATAAGTAAATGCAAATTTAAGTACTCGTACGTACATACCTGCTTAATATTTACTTGCCTACATGTTTTTAACAGCTCATTGGTTTTAGAAAGCAACTGAATAAATTTTTATATACAAATAAAACTTGTTAAACAACATTTACAAATAGGTATCTACTTATAATATCCTTTTTTTTCTCAAGAATATTTGTCTTTTTAAATATGACCAAAATACTGGTACGACGAGCCGTGAGAGCCGTGATAGTGGATGTGACCTCTGCCTCCGATTCCGGAGGGTGTGGGTTCGAATCCGGTCCGGGGCATGCACCTCCAACTTTTCAGTTGTGTTCATTTTAAGAAATTATATATCACGTGTCTCAAACGGTGAAAGAAAACAGCGCGAGGAAACTTGCACACCAGAGATTTTTTTTAATTCTTTGAGTGTGTGAAGTCTGCCAATCCGCATTGGGCCAGTGTGGTGGACTATTGGCCTAACCCCTCTCATTCTGAGAGGAGACTCGAGCTCAGCAGTGAGCCGAATATAGGTTGATAACGACTGGTACGACAATAGTCTAGCCAGCGGGGATCGAACCACGGCCCCTCGTTTGAGTTCGGCCCCTTTTCCGAAAAGCTATTGAGGGTACCTATTGGTCGCGCGTCCGCGGGAAATAGTAGATTGTCATACAAGGGGCTAAAAAGAGCCATTATATACGAGGTATTTTTTAGGGCACGAGCTGTAAGGCGAGGACCGCTAAATAGAAACCGAGTTTATAATGGGTTTAGCCCCGCATGTTGCACTATACTTTTCACTACGATGGCGAGAAAATAAAATTATTCAGTACAGTATTATGACAAAGAATGGACTATATTTGACTTTCGCCATAGATAATAAGGCAAATTATTTCATAAAAATTGTTACTTGATTGGCTGAATGCTGAAAAGCTAATTAAAAAAAAACACTACTTTCCACGTTAGTTGTTTCGACTTACTTTTCAAGTGACCCTTAGAATCACTTCGCTTAACGAACTGCGTTCTCACTCTAGCACACGTCTCCATATCTTCCGCCTCGTTCTCGCCTTTAGACGGAATGAAGTCGTGTATATTGCTTATATTCACTTGTTCCCTTTTTCTCTCAATGAAATTTTGTATTCTTTTGTCGAGTTCCTCACTCGAAACATTGATTTGTACTAGATTCTTATCTATGATTTCTGGTGTTGTGTCTTCCTTCGATATGCCTGGAAGTTTAGAAGGACGTTAAGGTGTGATTTGGCTCGAAGGACCAAAAAATACAAACAACTTGAACAACCTTATATATTTATTTATATCACAACAATATTTTCAAAATAAAATCAATTCATCTAAAAGCATATAACATATATATGTACATAACTATATTATTATACTGATAAGCATCACTTAGAAGACAAAATTATAGTCAAGTTGAAAGTAAACAAAGGCGACATTTTTTGCTTTGAATGTTCTAACATAATAAAATTATGCATATTAAGTTAAGAGTTACTAAATCCACGTAAACACTACCCAAAGAACTATTCTCAGAAAAACAACATTGGTGATAGTTCCAACATTTGTGATTTAGGTACTATTTTTAAAGTGTTTTTTTTAATGAAAGCGTTTATCTCCTTTTACTTACTAACCAACTGTTATCACTAAGTATTGCATTATGCTTTGCATTGCCCTGGTGCGTATAAATTTACTATAGCTAATATGTTATACATTTTATTATATAAAAAATTACTATCATCACAAATTACAACAGACAAAAATATTCAAAAACTCACTATTCCAGTACCTACTGACCTAATAAAAAAATATATAGTGCATAAGAAAAGCAGTGCATAAGTAAAGCGACTATCTAACTAGTAAAATTAATATAATAAAATAACAAATCTAACCAACAACCGATTTTCTATAAAATGCTAAAACAAATAACAATGTAGATTCTAATACTCCACCTAAAACTAAAACAGGTCCATTTTAGTTGACTAATATCATCTAAGTATAAACACTTATACTAAAATAGGCAAGAATTAGTGTAGCAGGGTTTTCTCTTTAAATAATTGTTATGGTAAATGGGATGAATGACAATCAATGCTTGAAGATGTAACTTTGATTGTTTTTAACAGTTTTAATTAACAAAATAATTGTGTTTTAATTTTATATAGCCGTAGTTGAATTGTCAATTGGTATTTAATATTTTAAAGAGGTAAAGTTTGTGGTGTAGGGGGGTAATCTCTGGATCCACTGAATCGATTTTGATAATTTTCATACTAGTAGAAACTTGGAAAGTCACGTTGTTTTAAGTGTCATATGCTATATTTTATAACCGTATTCTCCCAGGAACGCGAACTATACAGGTGAAACAGCAGCGCGTCGACTATAGTCTGGCAAACTCGTTGATAACACTTCCACGATATGCGGGCGACAGGGGGAAAGACTGCGCGGGTGTAAATCGTGCGTGCGTGGAAGTGACGTGCATCAGTCGTTGGTTTTTCATTCATCGCTACACGCCCCCCGACCCGCGTGTAGCATCGGGAGAGTTACGAACAAAGTTGCCAAGCTATAGTTATTAATGTTAGTTTTGTAGCGGTACTTGAGTTGTTGTTTTTTAAAAGGGTTAATAACTTCGTGAAATAAAAAACAGTAAAAGTAAGAAAGCATCAAGTTTCGCTCCAGATACAGATGAGGTCACTGACTTAAGTGATAAAAATTTTAATGTACTAGTAAGTGTTAATGACCGAAATTCTTTATCAAATTGTGAGATGCAATAAACTGAAACTGTCTTCATGTAATTGACTGTCATTGTTTCATTATCAGCCCAGTTTAAGGGTCTAGCGGACACCCGCGACTTCGTCCGCTTGGAATTCAGTTTTTCACAAATCCCGCGGGAACCATGGATTTTTTCGGGCCTTATGTGTTAATCCAGAGTAATTGACTTCATTGTTTCATTCAGTTTAAGGGTCTAGTGTTTCCTCGTTATTGTATTAATTGTTTAGTAAATAAAAAATTGTGAACCGAATATGGGTATATTCGGTTCACTGTGGAGCACGAGTCTCTTTTCAGAATGAGAGTGGTTAGGCTAATAGTCCACCATGCTGACCGAATGCGGATTGGCAGACTTCACACACGTAAAGAATTAAAACACTTCTCAGGTATGCAGGTTTTCTCACAATGTTTTAATTCCGGACCGGATTCGAACCTGACCTCTGCCTTCCGAATCGAAGGCAGAGGTCATATCCACGGGCTATCACTATTGTTGTTATCAAAGCCGTGACAACATAATGACACTTACAAATAACGTAGCTTTCTAGTGGTAAAAAAAAATCAAAATCGGTTATAAAGATCCATAGACTACCTACAATACCACAAACTTTACCTCTTAATATAAGTATACAGATGGGGCACGAAAACGCCATAATAAAGCTTAGGCAGGGATAGTTTTAGAATACAGTTACCTACTAAAAAGTCATTAACGCACCTAATTTGTTTTTTTTTAAGGAGCATGATAGCGAGATGCCTATTCATTGATTACAAAACTATTGATAAGCAATACTTTAAACACTATTCCATAAATAGGTGAAATCATGACAGTTTATATCACTTCTATTGCTTTTTATTTTAACCGACAATCAAAAAGGAGGTTTTATGTATGGCATGTATTTAACTACTCGAAAAAGCTACCAGTTGTCTATGCTCACGAACTTAAGCCTCCCGCCCACACGGCACATTTCCATTGCAAGCTCTACATTTATTGGAATACGCATATTGTCTATGCTTTTACTAGCTAACCAGCTTAACATAAGCCTTCCTATTACACAATCTCTATTAACTGCAAGCTCTACATTTATTGGACCAGCCATATTATTATTCTAAATGACCAGCTTAACTTGAACCTTCTCATTACAAAAAATCACTCAACTGCAAGCTCTACTTAAGAAAAACATTTACTGTCTATCCTCTAACCGACCGTTATAAATTAAACCTTCCCATTACAGGATCCCTTCCCATTGCAAGATCTACTTTTACTGGACCACGCACATTCGTTGTTCTCCTTCCACACAGGTTCCTGGTCTTCGTAGACCTCCTTCTTCCATATCGGCACGCTCGCCTTGAGCTGGTCGATGCAGTAGGAGACGGCTTCTAGCGAGTCTACTCTGTGGGGACTGCTCACTGCTATCACAACCGACGCTTCTTTCACAGGGACGCAGCCTAACCTGTAGAAAATAACAAAAAAGAACTTCTAAAATGATTAATTGCTTAATTATAATCCTATTAAAATCATAAATGTGAAACTTTATATATTTAATAATTACAACAAAATACAATCCTACTAATATTATAAACGCGAAAGTTTGTATGGATGTTTGGATGTTTGTTACTCTTTAACGCCGCTACTACTGAAGCGATTTGGCTGCAATTTGGAATGGAAATAGATTTTACTCTGGATTGACACATAGGCTACTTTTTATCCCGAAAAAATCCATGGTTTCCCGAAATTTGCGAAAACTGATGATTTTGATGATATGAATGTTTGTTACTTTGTCACGCCTCGGCTACTGAACCGAATTAGCTGAAATTTGGTATTAAGATATATTATAGCCTGGATTAACACATAGGCTACTTTTTATCCCGGAAAAATCCCGAGGGATTTGTGAAAAACTAAATTCCACGCGGACGAAGTCGCGGGCGTCCGCTAGTTTACAATATACATACTAATATTTTACCCCCACATTCATAAACAAGCATTAAGATTTTTAAACCTCAATTTTATTCAAAATATAGTGGACGTAATTACTACTCTTTAAAGTTTACTTTACTTTGAAAAAAATTGATATTGAAATACTAATCCATGTTTATAAATGAGACCGATAAAGAGGAAAGACTTGGTTGTTTGTTTGTTAAAATGGAATAGTCTCTGAAGATAATAGACTGATTTGAAAAAATCCTCCACAATTAGAATCGAGAGAGCCGTGATAGCCCAGTGGATATGACCTCTGCCTCCGATTCCGGAGGGTGTGGGCTCGAATCCGGTCCGGGGCATGCACCTCCAACTTTTAAGTTGTATGCATTTTATGAAATTAAATGTCACGTGTCTCAAATGGTGAAGGAAAACATCGTGAGGAAACCTGCATACCAGAGAATTTTCTTAATTCTCTGCGTGTGTGAAGTCTGCCAATCCGCATTGGGTCAGCGTCAGGCTCAGCAGTGAGCCGAATATGGGTTGATAACGATTATCCCTAATGAACATAGGCTATATTTTATCCCCGTATTACCAAGGGAATGTGAAGTACCCGGATAAATTCACGGGTCGCCTGCTACTTTGTTTTGGATATTGCACAAGAATACTCTTACGAATATAATGCGACATTCGGATGCATGTATGATCGGATTTATAGGAGTAGGACACCCTGTATATTCATGCTCATATGTAGTTACATAACATTACATTGGCGATGGCTATTGTCATGAGTAATTGGATACCGCATTGCACACTGTTTTCCTATTCTATACCTCACGCTCAGTGCCTGCAATTGGACCTATAGTTAAAATAATTGCTGAGGAATCAGGACCTCATCACCTACAAATTAAGCATTAGCCAACGCTCCGCGGTTCCACCCGCGTAGTTTCCGTTCCCGTGAGAATAAAGCCTATGACACTCACAAATAACGTGACTGTGGACGTGGTAAAATATTTTTTAAAATAAATCGGTCAGTAAATCCAGAGATTACAATACCACGAACTGTATCTCTTTATAATCTATACTAATATTATAAAGCTGAAGAGTTTGTTTGTTTGTTTGGTTGAACGCGCTAATCTCAGGAACTTGTCTTGATATATAGCCCATTTATCGAGAAAGGCTATAGGCTATACATATATTATCCCCTTATTCCTACGGGAACGGGAACCACGCGGGTGAAACCGCGCATCGTCAGCTAGTATTAGTATAGAGTAGGTATAGATTAGATAGGTTTTACTTTTTTTTCTTTTGACTACAATCTCACTTGATGGTAAACGATGATGCAATCGAAAATAAAATCAGGCTAACTTGTTAGGACGAGGATGAAATCCACACCCCTTTCGGTTTCTACACGACATCGTACCGGAACACTAAATCGCCTGACAGCGTCTCGGCGGCGGTAGTGTGGTAACTAGCCATGGCCGAAGCCTCCCACCAGGGATATCTCCTACAAAAGGAGAGATACCCCAGTAGTGAGCCTTTAAAATACGATGATGATGTTTTAAAATTATAATTTCGAAAATTACATTTGAAGAAGACTTCATTTCAATTCATTTTATTACAGCTGCTATGTTAAAAAAAACATTATTTGCTATAAAAACCGAACATATCTTTTTTATTTGTTCACGCAACACAATACCACACCGTACGATAAAAGAAAACGACCTTGTTTTGATATGATGCAAATGTCGGCCACTTAATGTAAAGCATATGAACAAACAACATTACGCCGAATAGCAATCTTACAGTTTGTCATCGATAACATACGCATTTCTATATTCTTTACAAGTTAGCCCTTGATGGTAAGTGATGATGCATGCAATTTTAGATGGAAGCGGGCTAACTTGTCAGGAGTAAGATAATAGAAAACTACACTCCTATCGGTCGGTTTCTACACGACATCGTACCGGGACGCTAAATCGCTTGGCGGTACGTCTTTGTCGGTAGGGTGGTAACTAGCCACGGCCGAAGCTTCCCACCAGCCAGACCTGGACCAATTAACAAAACCTCAATCGGGGATCGAACCCAGGACCTCCGTCTTGTAAATCCACTCCGCATACCATTGCGCCACAGAGGCCGTGGGGTGCGCGGTACGGGTACCGGGTTCCTTGGGCCGGTGGGCATTCCTCTTTATGAAAAAAAAAACATTTTGTGGAGTGTTAAGGCGTGTCCGACTGTCACTAGCAAGCACAAATCGATTCTTATTCTTTTAGCTATTATTATAGCGATTCTTATAACACAATTATTGGAGAGATGACATTAGATTTTTTTAAGACATGGCTAATATTATTTTTTAAATGAAGTGATTTGACCTCGGACATTAATTTTGAGTAAAGCGCGTCAACATTAAAGTATGACCTAACTGTATGATTGCTTTACTGTGATGATACAAAATGTATTGCCTTATTATCAAGATTGATATACACTATTCTATAAATATATTATAGCTAAAACTATTGATTCATAAACAACAGGCCAAACTATTTGTTATTTGTTCAGAAATAAACAAACAAGTTTTTTATCTTTAAAATTTATTAAATTAACAACTTTAATTATCTCTTTAATTAATGGAACATTACATACAACCCAAATGTGTTTTATAATTATATCTTCATGATTTCACATTGCATTAAATATTTATATGTATTTAATTAGGTTGGTTAAATAATATTTAACTTGAAAAATGCAGAACGTGCCTACAAATTTTTAACCTGTTTCACCTCTCCTAATGATATTTTCGCGACAGAATATAGCTTTTTCTACTACAAGGACTATATCAAAATGTATCCTAAATCGGTTCAACGATTTGTGAAACCGTGCGCCATAGTCAATGGTATTTTGTTCTAGAGATGGGGCACTAACGCATCAAAACTGAAGCGGACAAATGTGGAAAATTTACCTAATTTCATTTATTCGCTTATTAAACAACAAACGTTATTTAAACAAATAATACCTAAATATCGACTACAACGTCGAGTTGTTTGTCCAGGAAGTGTAAAAACTATATATATTTATCTATATATAGTTTTTACACTTCCTAGACACACAACTTGTAATGAAATTAAAAACAATATTGTGCATGTGTAATTCGGATCGCTTTTTGATTTTGTAGGGACGTAACCTATCTATAGTATGAAATGATCATTGGCCGTAGTCACGCCTCGTATTGATAATTATTAAACTAGCCGACGCCCGTGACTTTTCTGCGGAAGTACTGACGGCCACGGGTCATCACTTCATCATAAATGCCCGTGTAGCTATTTGAGTATCATTTTGTTCCGGAATTATTTTAAAACTGTGTTTTAAAATTTGCAGCTAGTCAATATCTCTTAAGATATTCATTAACTGCATATGTTGTTAAAGGCAATTTTGTACAAAATTAAATTGTGACTAATATTTTACTTATTTAGATAAAGATTATTATAATGTTTATAAAAACACTATCGCCAATATTGCATTATTTTAGAACATATTTTAATAACTGTAAAAAATATTATATTGATTTATTCTTAAAAGATAGACATACGTACGTACAGATTTTTGAACTTTTTAAAGGATAACAATAATTACGTCATGCATAATTTTTGCGCAACTTCTACTGATTAGACTGTACGCAACAAAATTTATTTTCCCTACGTTTACGTATTTTGGTCGTAGTATAATGTAGCATGTGACTCATAAATAACGCGGCTTTCTATTAGTATAAGAATTTTAAAAATGGGTTTAGCAGATCCAGAGATCCCCTACGACACTACAAACTTTACCTATTTGTCATAACATAGAATAAATAAAAAGCCTCAATAGCTAAATGGTAAAGTGGTCGGACTCATCACCGAGGGGTGGTGGTTCGATCCCTGCCCTGTTGGTCTATTGTCGTATCCATTCCTAATACAGTCTTTAACAACTAGTTAGTTGGAGGGGAATGGTAATATTGGTCATATTTAAAAAATATGGCAAATATTAAAAAAAAAAAAAAGAATAGATAGCAAAAGCAATGATGTGGATACCTGTGGTACATTGCAATGCTATGCACAGCGGGCCACTTGTCTCTGACGTCATCACAGATGCTCTGCATGGCCTTCAGCGCCATAGAGTCATATGCCTCGTATTCCAATCGCACCACCTGTGTACACCATTTACAATTGATTAATATGCCAATATATTACATTGTTTGATTTGTAATAATGTCTGTTATAACAGCATATAGTGCAGCCTGGCCTTGGCTAATTTAAAAAAAATAAAAATATTATAACATTTCCCCGAGTTGTATAGTTACCAACAAGCTTTACAAGCACAATTTTTTAAATGATGTTAGTCATTAGTTTTTAATAGTTTATTGTGTCATCAATACTCAAATATGAAAAAAAATACAGTAGTGATCAAAACTATAAATGTAGCTAGAGTGAATTACTTAAACAAGAACTTTTTTTTACATAAAGACAACAATTTATGTATGTGCGAAAATCGCAAAATGTTAGAAAGAAAAAATAAACTATTTGCCTACCAAATTTTATCAATATTTGTACAGTTGTTTTAAATATTTATTAAATTATATCCTTAAACACACACTTACAAACTTTCTCTTTTATTATATTAGTAGGATATCAAACTGCAGTAAAACCACTAAAATGTCTAAAACAACAAATTGCTGTCATACATAAAATGAAATGGTAAATAAAATATTTTAGAATCCATAAATAAATAATACCTTTTTGCCATCAAAACTGTCCCTGGTGGTTCCAACAAATACTGAAACTGCTCCACATCTGCTGTCCAGAACCAAGTCACTGACTTCTTCCACAGACAGTTTGTCTGTAATCAGCTTTAGGTGATCCATTGCTAAATCTAATTCTAAATAATTTCTTGACAACCCTATTACTAGACCATAGACAATTATTTTTAAATCCTTGAACTATTCCTTTGCCACTTTTCAGTAATATCACAGCCAACTAATTTTAATTAGTTTTTTCAGACCACAAACAACCTTTTATTTATCAAAATTAAGTTAACCACCACTCAATGGTGGTATCACAGCTAAATTATCACTTTCCCTTATTTCTATATCTCTATCATCAGACAAAACTTCCTCGTTTTTTGCCAATAATATATTATTTTTAATTGATTCTAAATTGTATCTTTTTGTGATCAAATTCAGAAGTTGTTCATAAGAAAGTTTTGTTGGCAGATTAATGATGGTCTCTCTTACACCAGCCAGTTCTCTAGATTGAGCAAAAAAAAATAATTTTACAGGAACCCCATGCTCAATTTCCATGTTCTGTCCTGAAAGAAAAATATTCAAATATAAATTCTTAGTGTTTAGAATCAAATGAAAATAGTAAATATAAATGATAATAGTACAAGCATACAAATGTAATATATTTATAAGCAATGAGTTATACATGAATTAAGCTAGGGTTGCCTTCTCCATGTTGCAATGTTTTTTTTTTAATATACATGTAGTGTTGTATTATTTAATTCACATAACTTCTCAAAATGGCTGAATTTATTTATATTCATGTAATTTTTAGTTTCTGCACAATACTTGGAGATTAATATATAAAGATGCATAAATAGCACTATGGCTATAGTGTAGGTATTTTGAAAGTCATACACAAAATCTCACAAATAATTACAAAAAGCATGTAACTTGTGATTATTTGAAGACTGTAGCTAAGATCTACATGAAGGCCCTGGAGGTCTAATAAAATGCTTTTACTGAACTTTTTTTAAAAAATTAGTATAAATCATATACAAATTTTAAGACCATTACAAACCCATATTTTTTTTTCCTTTTTTTACTTCCAAACAATTTGTATGTGCCCTAGGGCCCTAGCTGTTTAAAAGATACTTGTGGAAAATAAAATATATTTATATTTTAACAAAACTGGAATATTGGCAACCCTAACATATAATTTGAAAGCATCAAAATATAATTTAAAAGGTTAGGTCAAGGACAGATTAATCTTAAAAATATACAACTTTAAATTGCTAAAACAAACATTTGTTAGCAAAAAATCAAACTTACATTCACAACAATTAATAAAAATGATGTCAGTGAGTCGTTTCAAAACTCGTTTTCATGAAAAAACAACCTTAACACACAACATCCGTGCAGAAATGAAAGAGGCTAACTGCTCAAATGCAAGTATATGTAACCATCTATATAGTACTTTTAATTGTATAGTAAATTGACTTTGACATTACTTGAATGTTATAATAAGCCCACCAATCAAAAGTATGTAAAGGCGTGTACACATTGTTTTTGTTTATGTTTAATATACTTACTCAATTAATGCATTATTATAAGTAATTATTATGATGAGTTGTTTTATTATATTTTCTCTGTTCTCAGTCGAGAAATGTTTAATACCTACCTATATAAAATAGACTAAAAGCAAAACAAAGAAAGAATGCACTTTGCCAATATAATCTTGGTACTGTGCCATAATTAATTATGTAGATCTGGTATAGAGATGTATTTAGGTATTCCGTTATAAATGTTTGATACTTTGTTATATATGACTTAAGTATATAAATTGTATTGTAAATTTCTTACTGTGATTTCTTGGTATACATCCATGGTCCATGAAGATACAGGTAAATAATTTGATACGAAAATATATAATTGTTCAGAATTACTTAACTTTTAACACAAATGTATTTAAAACCCTGTAAAATAAATAATATAATAACGCCATACCATACCATTTTAAATCGATGTATTCAAACCAGAGTTTTCAAAACACTAAAATAAAAAGAAAACGTAAAATTTATTTGTTTTGATTGAAAATTTTTGAAACATAACCTTAAAATTAGACATTTGACATTTGTTTATTTTACGGCCCCGGATACTAATCTTTTAAGGCCTAAGGAATACAGTCAATGTTCTTGATTAATGATGCTACGGCTTGCTCTCCGAGTGCTTCATTTATTTAAAAAGCACCTTGCATTTTGTGCTTTTTATTTTAAATACTAACTAATATTTTTGCCTTCAAATAATTAAGTTGGATATGAGTTGGATCGTGTAAAAAATATTTAAATGAGCATAGAGTATTCAATGCTGCCTAGGCTCTTTGGCATGCTTTTATGTTGGCCACAGACTACTAACCGCAAGTGACGGCATATGGTTGACAATTGACATTGACGCTGGTGACAGTTAAAAAAATTCAAACGGTTTTTTAAATTGGTAACCGGCGGCTGTGTTCGAACTTCGATCGGATTCGGGCGCATTTTCTTTTTGGCAAGATTCCTTCGGGCGCGCGTTACATAAAACGAACGGCGCATACGCAGTGCAGTAAAAGTTTAAAAATAGATTTTCACAGTGAGTTGCGTGTTCAGACATTTTTGTTTTCATATGACATACATACCGCGTCGCATCACTTGTCGAGTTTGCATTTTAGAAATCTAAGTGAAACTGTGAACTGAAATCAGATACTGTAAACATTGGACTGATTTTTTGTTGTGCGGTTTGTTTTAAAAATTTGTTATGTTTATTTTAGTGTGTGCAGTGTAAACAGTGAAACAAAATGGCTCAAGTCGAGCCTATGGACGTGGATAGCTTAGCGAGTGACTTCGATGACAAAGAGAACTCTTTACAGAACAGTAATGTGTTAAAATCCCCCAGTACAGAGAAAGGGTATGAAGAACTTGATGCGACAGAGTACAGCATCAAACTGAGGTACTCAATCACACCCACCAACTCGCCAATGTCGATGAGTTACACCGCCAGAAGCGATTCAGGTCCTAACAGTTTGAATAGCAACGTTGATAATTTGACCCGGTCGTTGAACTCAACAATAACAAAGACTGATGTACTAAAGACACCAAAGTTGCCTCTTCAAGCTTTGTCTACCAGTCTGTACACAAACGACAAATCATGTGATAAAGAAGGTAATTATAGCTTTTGGTATTTTCATATATTTCTATCTGACAACCTCTCTAGTACAGTTGGCAGTACTACCGCAGTATGTAGTAGTAAGTGCTACGTCGATTCTCTTTCTACAATCACAAACGCTTTGAAACTAGAAAAATGTATGGGAATGACATTAGCTATATACAGGTAATGTGATCAAGGTCTGTCATTCCCATACATTTTTCTAGTTTGCAAAGCGTTTGTGATCGTAGAAAGAATCAACGAGCTACTTGGCTACAGGGGTTCTCAAGAGAGAGGTCTTGAGTTCAAATCTCAGCACAACATCAGATAAAGATTTCATATTTTCTTCATTGGTACAGGTTGTCTACCAGGTATCACCAAGAGTTTTAAGCATTCTGGTGAAATACAGCATAGAAATGGACAAAGTTATGGGTAGAATAACATTGTACTTCTTACCAGTACACTCGCTACCACCTTAAACTGCATTGTCATTTAACATCAGGCGAAGTCAAAGGCTAACTTGTGATTGAAATAAAAATATCTTTCTTAAGTCTGTCCCACACAACCTACTTTTTACCTCAGTATTCTTAATTAAAGTACCACAGTGTACAGCAATTATTGGGATATGAGATAATAGCCAGTACTTTAGGCTATGAAGAGCAGATAACATGTGTGTCATAAATAAGTTACCATGCAGGTCTTACATAAAGAGAAATAGGCAAAATGTCTATTTCTAAACTAGACAAAATGTCTATACCTAGGTGGTGGAGTTGTCCCAGTCCCCATGTCTTTCATCCCAACTCAACCCCTGAATATCTTAGAAAATTTAACATGCATAAAGTTTTAATTTAAAAAATGCTTATAGATATTTTCTTTAGTTTTTGGGCATTGCAGATTTCCCCATCCTTTCCTGCCCCTCAATGCAATTTTTTTTTGTTTTCAATCTGTCAAAAAAAAATCTATCAGCTGCTACTGCACTATTAACTGTTTTTTTGATAGAGAATGTTTTAAACTAAAGGTTGCTTGAATTTCAGTAGAATTCATAGACATTGTAGAAGCACCCCCAGGGGATCAATTAGCCGTTCAGTGTAAAATTTAACCTCCATTTGTTTGAGAATTTGACACTCAGCAGTTGAATGATCCCCTGGGGGTGCCCCCAGAATGTCTGAATTCCACTGTAATTAAGTTATTCCAACTAACTCTGCATTTTGTGGATTATTTGGGTTTGGTTTACACAACTCTTCACAGTTTATCACTTTAACCACTGGTGTGACCAGGTGTAATTAACTAACTACTAAACTAACTAAATAAATGAGAAAAAATACATGTTAGCTATAAAAAAAAAGTATTGGAAAATATTAGTGCTTTATTATGTTTATTTATTGTGTCCTAATGAGTAAATATTGTTTTAGGTGACATTACTGTGACAATCAGTGGAACCAATAATGATGACAACCTGTCACTACCCAGTACATCGTCCTCAGCTGTTCAAACTCCGGAAGCAACAACACCAACTAAAGAGATTCCTAAAGAAGAGGGGTCTCCAATAATGAGAGGCCTAAAAAGTGTTTTTAATATGTTCAGGTCATCACACAGCCCAATACCACCATCAGATGAGGATATGAACCATAAAAATGTATTCAATGAAACTTTGGAAAATAATGAGGAACTATCAATTTCAAAACTCCCTGACTGTACTCCAACAAAAGATGGTCAACTAAACAGTGTATTAGCCTCTACACCAATTTCAAACAGCTTAATTAAAGAGTCACGAGATAAATCAAAAAGGAGCAGTCCATTAAAAGATAGTGTTGTTTTTAATGATGATTTAGAAAGGCAATTACAATGGCAAGATGAAACAGAAGTATTTTTCAAAAATGAAAAAATACCTATACACTTGTTATTTCCAGCAGGTCAATCTAATGTTGATGCAAATTTAAAATTATCTGTGCAGAATAATAATATTAATAATTTGAACACAACAGTGGAGTATATGGAAGTTTCTAATGCTGATGTCTCTGATAAATCAGTTAATGAAAATAAAATAAAGAATGACTTTGAGAACAAAACTGCTAATAATGAGATGAGTGTTGTAGAATCTGACAATGAGTTTTTAGACTGTGAAACAACTTATACACAGAATAGATCCTACATCTTAGAAACAGTACAGGAGTGCAGTAAACCTACTCCTGTAGTTTTTAGAACTGATAATATACCACATGAAACATGTCTTGAAGATTACATTGAACCAATCAAGCTTAACAATAAAGAAATAACTCAATCACCATTACCATTTGAGGAGTTAAACAAAACTTTACCTGTTGAATTAGAAATAGACAGCTTACCATCTGAAGATGCCCTTTCAAGTGCCCTTGATAGTCTGCCTGGAAGCTCTACAATTGAGCCAACTAGTGATTCTCTTCCACCTTTGGCTGACAGCAATAGCAATTTATGCAAGGAAGATAGAACTAATGATACAGTTTCTCAGTTGAACATAAAGGAAATTAACAACATTGATGATATTAATAATGGTAATATAATTAAAAGTGCATCTGCAAATAATATATTACTAGAATCAGAGAAAGTAAATGAAACTATGCCGGAAGTCATTGAAATAAATTTTGATAATGATGATAAATCTACCGCTATCACTAAAAAAAGTCAACCGCAAATACAACAGTCTGTAGATGTTAACAAAACGTTACAAATTAATATGAACAACTATGATATTGATCTCGAATTTGAAAATAAATCGCCAAATGACTATAAAGATGAACTGTTTTCTGATATTGAAACAAATTCAAACAATCTACCTATCAATGATATGATTATGAAAGCAAATGAAAATTTCGATACTGATGATGGTAATACGACTCGGTTGTTATTTAATATAGATTCTATTTTGTTACATCAAGTTAATTCCAATTGTGATACAGATTTTATTTCAAATTATACTGAAAACACAACAGAATATTTACATTCAAATGTTTTAGATACTAGTGAAAACCATTCCATAAGTGAAACGAAAGGATTTGATGATACTGTTGTTATTGCAGTAAATGAAGCAATAGATAACATGACAAAGTCAACTAAAATTATTGAGTCAGTAAACAGAGAAGTAGCTGATAAAAATGTTAGTCCAGCTATTAATAATACTGTAAATACTACAAATATTAATGAAATTTTAGTTACTGAAGACCAGTTATCACAAAATATAGTTGTTAACAATAACTCGGATTTTGAAAGTAATTTGCACGAGAATTTTGATAGTACAATATCCTTTGATATAAAACATAAAATATCTGAAAATGTTTGTTCTTTAGATGTAAATACTGTAGAAGATGTTAAAACTGTTGAAATAAATCCATTAAGTTTATTGAATAATTGTAATAGTTTATGTAATGAATATTCTCAAGATATAACTATGGACAGCTTAGAACCTAATGTAAATATAATTAATGACCAGTCGCCTTTTGAAATAAATAAAACAGACATCAATGCTGAGATAGATAATAATTATTGTTGTGCAAGTGAAACTAAGGAAGATTTACATACTGTTCCTCTTCCTTTAGATATTCCGCTTCCATGTGACGACAATAATGTAAAAGAGGAACATTATGAGTCTTTGAACTGTACAGAAGCTGCAGAACAAACGATAATTTTGGACTCACCCCAAATACAACACGAATTCGTGCCAAATATTTCATTCAATGAAGAACAAGACAAAATGCAAATGCAATGTGATATTGACATAATTGATAAATGTAGTACTATCATTCCAGAAATGTGTGACCCATTATCAACTAATCTAACAACATCTTCAAAAGAGTTAAATATGAATACTGAATCAAAACAAATAAACGATAAATTAAACACAATTACTAATTCCGAAAATAATACTCAGTGTGACTTAAATGTTGATATTAGACCAAAAGCATCATCACTCCCAGATGTTGTAAATATTATAAACAATGCTGAGGGAACTGATCTATTCACTACACATCAAATTAAAACTGATATTGTTACTGACACCCTTTGTTTTGAAGATAATGTCACATCTAATGTTATTGATGAAGAAATCGTGCTCTCTGCAAATAATAGTCCATATGTATCAGTAACAGAATTAAATTTGAATTTAACTTCTAATGTAGTAATCGAAGAAAATAATTCTCCTCCCATTTCTCCAAAATGTACCAGTAAAGGATATAACATCAACTTCGATGATATCGAAGATCCATTTGCTACTAAGACAAATATAAGAATGTCTCCCACCCTTGAAGATGGATTATCGAAACCATTTACACCAGTAAAAATCAAACAGATGAATGAAACAAATCTCCAGAGAAAACAGCAAAGTAAACAGCCTGAGCGAAACAAATCAGATTTTAATAAAAAGCGTTTTAATAAATCTATAGATAGAATGAAGATTATTAACAACAGTAAGACTAAGAGTAATATTGAAAAGGTACATGGAGATCAAATTAAGGAAGGTCAAATGGAAAATGTCCAGGATAAAAATAGCACATCTATTAAAAATGACATACTTTGTTGTGATAATATTGAAGAGTCACAAAATAAATCAGAAGTCAACAAATGTAATGAAACCATTACTTTTACTGTAGAAAATGTGATTGATGACAACCAAAAATCAAGGAACGTTTTTAATATTCCAGAAATAGATGATATAAAATTTAATCCTTTTGCGACTAAAACAAGAATTTGTATAACGCCACCACCTGCTTTAGAACTTAAAGACCCTTCAATTACTCATAATGATATTGAAATGACAACAGAATACAAAACCAAGGACCAAGTAAATACTACTGTATGTATTGAAGATGGTACTAAAAATGAATTCAAGATTTCGTCGAACACTATCAACACTA
This sequence comes from Bicyclus anynana, assembly GCF_947172395.1. Classification (NCBI taxonomy): domain Eukaryota; kingdom Metazoa; phylum Arthropoda; class Insecta; order Lepidoptera; family Nymphalidae; genus Bicyclus; species Bicyclus anynana. The sequence goes on along the minus strand of NC_069103.1, from coordinate 12,931,764 downwards.
CTTCATCATCAATAAATACTGATAAAGATGCGACTGTTCGAGAAGTTAATACGGAAGATGAAGATACTGTGGAAGGACCATTTTTCGAAGCTGAGGAATCGATTGATCCAGACAAAGTTCCAGACATACTTGAAATTGAAAAAGATTCAACGCAATTTGAAGACTTACCTGTTACTATACACACTGATGATATAGAAGAAAAGGGTGAACTCTTCATTGATGCTGAAGCGTTCGAATTTTTACTTAATCAAAATAAAAGCAATGTTGTAGCAGACAGTGGCAAAGAAAGTCTTTTTCTTAAATTTGATCCACTATTCGCTAAAAGAGTATCATCTGATGGCGTTCTTGCAGCTTTGAGTTCAATCCAGAAAAGACAAAGTACACCAAAAAAAATGACAAGAGCACCAAATTTCCCACGAGAAGAAGCAACTGTTTCTACGGCGGGTCCTTCCAACATGTCTTCTACACCTGACCAGAATAATATCGAAATAGCAGGCACTATATCTAAACCAATGATGGTAGTAAATCCTGCCATAGCTAAGCAACCAGTTGCAACTCCAAGAATATCTCTCACTCCTAAAACGAATAGGCAATCCTTGAATTTTACATCACCCGCTATGGTTGTCATTGATAGGCTTCTATCTCTGAGTGGTAATACATCATTGCTTGATGATAACATATCTACTGATGCTGCGAATGTAAATCATGATGCTAATGTTGTCCTTGTTCAAATGAGAGAACTTTTAGCTGAGAAAGAATTATATGTTCATAGTTTAAAATCTGAAAGTAAAGAATTAAAGGACAGATTAAATACATTACAGACACAAGTAAAAAGTTTGGAAAACGAAGGTGAGGAAAGACGAAAGAAAGTTAACGACCTAAATGAGAGGTTATCCGAGAAGACAAAAATCAACAAAAGTATGGCTGTTGTAGTAGAGGAATACGAAAGAACGATAGCTAGTTTGATCGCTGAAATGGAGCAAGAAAAGAAGAGAAATGCGGAGGAGAGAATAAAGCTAATCAATGAGAGAGATGAACAAACTGTCCATCTTACCAGTATGGAGTGTTCCTTCAGTGATTTACACAGTAAATATGAAAAATGTAAGCAAATTGTAGTGAGCATGAAAGCAAACGAAGAAGCTTACAAGAAATCATTCAAAGAATTCGACGAGAACTACCTCAAAATGCAAAAGAACTATGATCTATTAAAGCAGCACGCAACATCAAAACTGAACCATGCTAATCAAGAATTGGAAAAAATGAATAAATCACATGAGGCTGAAGTTCTGAAAATGTCTGCTATGATAAAACGCAAAGAATTACATATCACATCACTAGAAGAATCTCTTGCACAGAAAAATAAGGCTATTGAAGAATTAACCGCGATTTGTGACGAACTTATCAATAAAGTTGGATGAAATAAATTGTGGGCAAATATTGGGATATCAATTAATACATAACCTTGTGCACTTATCAATTGATAAATTGCATTAAGTTTGAAGGCCTAATACCAAATCTCCAAAAATCCAAAATGAATATCCCAAACAGCAACAAAGAAAACATATTAGCATTGATCTCCTATTAAAATGTAACAATCAGCGACCATAAAATGTCCCCACTAAATGAGTGCCAAACACAACTTCTTGGCACTCAATTCAAGTAGTCGCATTTGCAAATTCAACCTTAAACTCAATTCTTAATTTGGTTTGAATTTGGAATTTGCTCTGAATTTGGGATTTTATTGAATATTGAACTATATTTAAAGGCCTTTAGGTATAACTTTCTTTACCAACTATTGGCCAGTTTTTAAGTCAAATTTTCTACATGATTGTGCGTCCTTTTTTATTATTACAAGAGGTCAATGGCTGCTGGTCATTATACAACTATGACTTTCATTACTTTTTAAAACTTTTTTTTGAATATTAAGAACTTATTACATTACATTGACCATTTAAAATGACCTAAAAAGTTTTCACTGTGACAATAATTACTAATATTTCTCTTTTTATTTACAAAATGCATTATGCTGGACATAATACACATTTTATGACTAAGATATGTAATGACTTAAATAAAGTGTTTCCATTTTATTTTTATTATTCTAGCATGATACTTGCCATTTTTTCACAAAACTGGAGAACATAACACATTAATTATATATTTTTTTAAGAATATCATACAAATATGTTTAGTGTACAATATTTTATTGGTTTTACTAGAAGCACGAACTTTAGATCTGCCATTTGTAATTTTTTACTTGGTGCTTCAACTCATAGACGCACTGTTTGTGTCTCTCAACCTTAGACCATTAAAAAGAAAGGACCTGCCTCGTAAACCGTTACCCCTCTGTAAAAGATCAAGAATCAATGATCTAACGCGTATATAAAAACTGTTGCTACAGAATCGATGTTTCATTGTTGTAATCGTTTTCGTCGTGTAAAGAACTCCGTAAAAATGCAGGTTTGTGTTATCTAAGGTTTGTGTAGTGTCTATGAATTGCAAAATGTGACCATGAATTAACTAAAATTATTGATGAGCCAAAGGCCAGGTAAAAATAGTCTACATTGTAGTTTAGATTAAGAATTTTGTTTGCTAGATGTTAAAAAGTTTTTGTATCATATTTTTGGATCTATATTAAATTGTGTATATCAAAAACCATATTTTTATAAATATTTAAATTAAAAGTGAGTATAAACCTATTATTTACTTTAATTATTATTTTTACAAGTGTTAAGATTTAATAATGGTCTAAGATCAGGCATTAGAAATATATACCCTCATCTCTTAATCATTAGTGATAATAAATAAATTATAGATAGTTTTCATAGTGACACATTGCAAATAGGTCGCCTAGTTAAATTGCGACCAGACACGTTTTTCAAACCAAAATTTAGGAAACCATGGACTAGATTAAAGGCAACTTAATACAGTTAAATTAAGTATAAAATAAGCTTTAATTTTACATATTAGGCGACTAAATAAATGACGAGGGTATTTATATAACATTAATTAACTGTTTATATCTGGCAACCTCACAGTTGCACTGTGAAAGCAGGCAACCTTTACGTTTTCAAGTCGTTTGGGTAGATTCCTTTAACTGGTGTACTATTTTTATTAATTAAGCTAGGAGGAAAGTAGATTATATACATTTAATAAAAAAATAATCATTAATTGCGCACGGGCTCAATTTAACAAGGCAACCTATTTGCAATGTGTCATTGTGAATATTTTATATCAACAGATGAGGGTAGGTATATATTCCTTATGCCGGATCTCTTACTATAGTCTGGCAAGTTTGTTGATGACAGTCCCATGATATGCGGGCGACGGGGGGAAAGCTGCGCGGGTGTAAAATTGTGCGAGCGGGGATGTGAGGTGCATCAGTCGTGGGTTTTTCATTCATCGCTACAAGCCCCCGGGCCCGCGCGGTCCATCGGGTGTGTTACGAACGAAGTTGCTAAGCTGTATAAGACTTTAAAAAATAATTAAACATACAATAAAAGTTACATATTTTGGTAAAATGCAAATTATAGTGCAAATACTAAATAGGTCTATATTTTTGTGTTGTGTGATTTATCTAGTACCTACACCTACTTATAGAGGGTCCAATATTACTTTCAAGTTTCAAACTTTTTCTGAAATATTTAGTGTGAGATTAATTTAGCATACATTACTTTAGTTTGTTTTATTTTACTTTACTCAAAATGTCGGACCTTAACTAAGTACTTACTTACAGTACCTACGATAGAAATCCCACTCGATTCAAATCAGATATGTGTTAGAAATTTACACGTGTATTTTAATTCCTGTATTGTTGTAATAAATAACTTGACTTAACAATTTTTTTATTCATTTCAAAGTTTACAGCGGGCATTGTTCGATAACTGTTTTGGATTTTCCCCTCCTTTAACCTACACCAAACAGTATAAAAGCATTATTCGAAACTGAAAGGCGTGATAGCCCAGTAGATATGACCTCTGCCCCCGATTCCGGAGGGTGTGGGTTCGAATCCGGTCCGAGGCACGGCACCTTCAACTTTTCAGTTGTGTGCATTTTAAGAAATTAAATATCACGTGTCTCAAACGGTGAAGAAAAACATCGTGAGGAAACCTGCATATCCTATCCGCATTGAGCCAGCGTGGTGGACTATTGGCCTAATCCATAGAATTATAATGTACTTGTACCGAATCGTAAATCTATGGCCTAACCATTCTAAGAGGAGACTCAAACTCAGCAGTGAGCTGAATATGGGTTGCTAACGAGTACTGCTCGAAGGATCAGCGGTTTAACTGTAAAAAGTTAACAAGCAGATAAACTTTCGCACATAAAACATGGATAAGTATAGCTACTCTTTAGGTACCTATAGATATCTAACCTACCTATTCTCATGACCTAATCTACATAATCATATTGCATCGTATGATGTGTCAAGACCTCACACGCGATATACCCCGGCCCGTGCCGTCCAGTGCCAGGCGAGGAGTTAAAAAAACCGGGACGCCCCACTTAAATGCACTTCCAAGTTCCAAGCCACTTGCTGGCAATCCATCGCGTCCGACGGTCCCGCGCCGTTGCCATGGCAACTGGTAACAAACACGACAAACACTGTCAAACTCTGTCTTACGTAAAACAAGATATCTCTGGTGCCCAAGGCACCCAAGGAATGTATGACGAGACCGTGGAGGTGAATGCTAGAGAAATAGAAAGTCCGCCAAGTTCAGAAGACGAAGCCGTTAAAGCTGCCATGGCTAAGTTCAACCCTCCTGTAAGACATACGGCACGACATGACTTCGATTCTGAGAGTGATAGTGACACAGAAGTCGATAAATTTGGGAATATCTCCGAGGAGGATCAGGTACAATACTAGGTTATGTTACAATCTATACAATAACAATCTATACAATAATGAATCTTGAGAGAGAAAATAACTAGGTAGGTATCAGGGGGTGATTAGTGATCGATACTGATGCCAAAAATGCAATTAGTAAAATTTTTGTCTGTACCTATGTCTGTATGTATGTTCGTTATAGAAACAAAAAGTACCTACTCGACGGATTTTAACGAAACTTGGTACAGTAATTATTCATACTCCTGGGCAGATTATAGTGTGCTTTTCATCACGCTACGATCAATATGAACAGAGCAGTGAGGGGAAATGTTGTGATACTACTGTTAGGGCTGGATTAAAGAGATCTAAGGGCGGACGAAGTCGCGGCCGTCCGCTAGTCAATATTAATATAGGAGTTATTTATGTAGTAATCTAACTGATCGGTGCCAATTCTTTTGCAATGTAGCTGGCCTGTTTCAAACAGGTGTAAAATATAGACCAATAAAATCTATCTTGATATATCTGATACCTACTTTATCAGGTAGGTATAACAAAAGCGTAGAAGACTAGACGTTGAATAAAAATGACCAAAAATCGAGTCAAATAATTCTTCTGCCGTCATAAATAACATTGTTCGCTACAGAATTGAGGAGCATTTATTTGAATCTGTGTAAATCTAGTAGTCCCTTTGTGTAAAGATGCCTGTTGACCGTGACCCTATTAACAGGGACAGCGGGATTACGTTAAAACTATTCAAGATTCTGTACTTCCTAGCTCGAACCAACGGAATTAGAGCTGAATTTTAGTTTTACATATGCCATGTCATGGAATTGTGTGCTGATTTATGCCTGCCGATGAGAAGGGCCTACACACTCCCAACTCCCGGTCGCCCTGCTATTACCGACTAGGTACGGTGAAGAAGGTAATGGGAAGTGCTGGATGCTGGATGAGGAAGGCGGAGGATTATGTGTAGTAGCGCGATACCACACATGATCATAGTGCTGGACATAGGTCCAGCAGTGGACGGATTCAGGCTGATGATGATGAGGTATGCCTTTATGAGTAGGTAAGAGTATAACTTATGGCTATATTGAAATTTGCAACAGTACCTTAGGTACTTAAATTCGTTAAATTTATAGTCCCCAGATAGAAAGTCAGTTCCAGAGGAGGAATTGAAGCAGAAAGCGAAATCGACGAGTGACGTGTCGAGGCAGTCCAGTAAAAACAGAGATTCTTCAAACTCAGGTAAGTAAACATCCATATAAAGTTATGGTTGCCAGTGTAACAAACAACCTAATTTCAACCCACTGCTGAGCTCGAGTCTCCATTCAGAATGAGAAGAGTTAGGCCAATAGTCCACCACGCTGGGCCAATGGCGATTGGCAGACTTTACACACGCAGAGAATTAAGAAAATTCTCTGGTATGCAGGTTCCCTCACGATGTTTTTCCTTCATCGTTTGAGACACGTGATATTTAATTTCTTAAAATGCACACAACTACAAAGTTGCAGTTCACTTCCATCGGCTGATATGATGATTGTATGTAGGTAATGTTATCGCCGCGTTGCGACGACTTGCGGTACGGACGGCTTCAGTGTGTTCGTGGCGTTCGAGCCGTCCACATCTTTTGGAGTGTAATTCTTTATGGGTTACTTGGGATAGGCAGGGGAATGACTTGAGTGGAAAAGGGGAGTGTAAGATATCTGTCAAAGGCGCCTTTAATCCTACACACATCGTTCACAAGTGCGTGACTTCACTCAAGGTCATTCTCTGCCATTCTAGGGTCTTATTTTGGTTACATTTGTTAATTAAGAGCGCGCAGCACGTCGGTACGATATGGATAAAATTCGAAGCGCAAGCAAGACGCCGAATTATGACTTTCATGTGAGTGAAAAGCACGGAGCGATTGACGCGCGACGCAAATTTTATGACGTGAGCGCCAAAACAATTTTTACCTAATTGCAAGTAAATTAAACAACATAACGAAAAACAAAATGGCCATGTTCAAGATATATACCTAATTTTCTATACAAAACAAAAATTTAAGAAAATAAGTTTGCTTTTCCTGAGATTGAAAGCAAAATGTGAGCAAAACATGTATTTTTCAAAAAAATAAACTATGGAGAAAAGTTTTACTAATTGTGTATTTTGTATAGTCATAACGAAGCTAACACTTTGAAATATCATTTACCCAAATATCAGGCTCCTAACTTTTCCAGAATCTGAGATCCAGAACCATTTGTAACCACCAAATTACACATTGCACACTCTTAAGTTGTCCTCACAAATATTGTGAATCATAAACTTTGTTGGTTTTCTTATTTTTGTAATCACTTTTGAGTCTGCTAAAGTAATAATGAAGTCATGTATGTTTAGACACGGACAGCGCAGACGGGGGCACAGACATAGTGGAGCGTATGGAGCCGCTGGCGGGCAGCGGGCGCAGGCGCGGGGCCGTGCTGCTGCCGGACGGTGCCTACGACCCCAAGCACTACCAGCACCTGAAGGTGCCGCCCGACATGGAGAACGTGTTCCAGTACATCATGAAGTGAGACTGTTGTAGACTATAGTTTGTATAGTTGTGGTTTAGTCTAGAACTCTTGTCGATCATAATGTGAAAAAAGATTTGCTTTTTTGGGCAAATTGGATAGAGAGGAACCCAGGTTTTTGACAGCCACCGTGGCACAGTGATATGCGCGGTGGATTTACAAGACGGAGGTCCTGGGTTCGAACCCCGGCTGGGTCGATTAGGTTTTCTTAATTGGTCCACGTCTGTCAGGTGGGAAGCCGCGGCTAGTTACTACCCTACTGACAAAGACGTACCGCCAAACGACTTAGCGTTCCGGTACGATGTCGTGAAGAAACCAAAAGGGGTGTGGATTTCATTCTCCTCCTAGCAAGTTAGCCTGCATCCATCTTAGATTGCATCATCACTTAATATCAGGTGAGATTGTCAAGGGAAGTACTTGTAGAGAATAAAAAAAGTCTAGAACTCTTGTCGACCATAATTATGAAGAAAGATTAGCTTTTTTGAGCAAATTGGGTAGAGAGGAGCCCAGTTTTCACTTCCAAGACTATTATTGGAAGGGAAAATATTGGGAAAAAAAACGAATACATCAAAATCCATCCATATTCTTGTACCACCACTAAAAACCACGTTCATTGTGAGGGTTATAGGCTATATATTATCCCCGTATTTTCACGGGAACGGAAACTACACGGGTGAAACCGCAGGGTTAGTATATAAATGCGAAAAGTCAAAACGCAAAATCTCAAAAAGCGCTTGACGTACAAAGATTCTTGCAGGGATGTAGTTTATAGATAGTAGAGGTCCACTAAGAACAGATTTTGCGAGAGGGCCGGTTTAAGGAGGTCTAAGGGCGGCCTGTAGATAAAAAATGTCACTCCCAAGGTACACGCCACAGAAGATCGACATCTCCCTGAAGCTGGCGCCGTTCGTGCCGGAGTTCGTGCCGGCGGTGGGCGACACGGACGCCTTCCTCAAGGTCAGCACGCCGCCTGTCGCGCTGCGCGGCGCGCCGCTCGCCGAGCATGCTCTCGAGCACATCGACAACTTAGGTACGTTACCGTGACCCTAAGATAACGTTGGCTAGTCTATAGGCTCTGTAGCCTAGGGGACAAGTTGATATCACTACATAACCTAGGGGACTTGTTGATATATCACTATGAAAGATGAGAAAAAAAATTATAAGCTTAAGTACAGTCTTGGTCTTAGGACTTGGTTGCTTTGCCTTTTTGCTATCATATATATTTTTTAATCTCTAGGAGAGGGCGGGATTGTTTTCCAAAAATTTGCGAAAGTTCGACCGTAGGTATGTGTGGCCATGTCATACGAGTAAGGAGCTAAGTGCGATGTCTCATTAATGCGTTTCGTCGTCGCAGAGACGGACGGAACGGATTGACGGGCGAGAGACGAAACGGGGGGAGGCGCTGTTGAAATTCCGCTAGCACTCAGTACTCTATGAAAAACATTTGTTTCATATGTATTATTTAGACTGACGAGGTCAGCAGTGGCGTGTACAAGGTAGGCACTATACGTACTAAATGTACAAAATTGAGAATTTCTTCTACAATACAGGTTCCAAATTAGTCTTCAAGGTAGGTGTTAGTGTATAATTTCAAACCTTTCAGTAGGCAGTGCATTTTTGCATCTATGAAGTGCACGCCACTGGAGGTCAGTCATCCTCTTGCGCTGCGGTGTCGTAGGTCATCTCAACGCAGGTGTGGCATTCAATGCGTTGACGACGCAACGCGACGTAACAATGAGGCATCGTCCTAACCTTGTATTTTTGTAGGTTTAACAGTCCTCGACGAGCCGTCCGCAGAGCAGAGCGACTCTGCGCTGCTGCACCTGCAGCTGAGAGCCTTGTCAAAGAGCACCAGCGCCAAGTCCACTGTGGTAAAGATATATTTAAATGTAATATCGCTTCCTATCGCGTGGAAATCTGTTTTGTACAAATCCAGCTGGAACCATAGATGAAAAGTAGCCTATGTCCTGCTCCGTGTAATTTATCTCTATCTATATATATCTAATTAACAAAATCGGTTCAGTTAAGATTTGAATGGAAGTTAAGAATGGTTATGGACTCGTCTTGGCTTTACCTATTTTACATGAAAATGTTTTAGTGAGATTCTTTTGTCATTAAATAGTTATAGTAAGAGCCGAATAGCCCAGTGGATGTGACTTCTACCTCCGATTCCGGAGGGTGTGGGTTCGAATCCGGTCTGGGGCACCTCCAACTTTTCAGTTGTGTGCATTTTAAGAAATTAAATATCACGTGTCTCAAACGGTGAAGGAAAAACTTCGTGAGGAAACCTGCATACTAGAGAATTTTCTAAATTCTCTGTGTGTGTAAAGTCTGCCAATCCGCGTTGGGCCAGCGTGTTGGATTGACCTAACCCCTCTCATTCTGAGAGTACACTCGAGCTCAGCAGTGAGTCGAATATGGGTTGATTATGATGATGACGAGTTATAGTAAACGGCCTGTAAGCTAAACATGTAAGTGGCGCAAGGTGCAACGAGTAAACATAGCAACACAGTGACGCCACTACAATCGCGTACAAAATTCTCTATTTTTTGACAACTTTATTGTACCGGCCAACCACGGAGTACACATCTAACACTTTTGTTCATAAGTGTACCTGCACAGACAACTGTCATTATTTATTTATTTATTTATTATTCAACAAACAACACATTGAAATTAAGCCTAACCATAGTGCAACACAAACCACAGTTAGTTTTACTGTGCACTGGTTATTATTGCATAATACAATATTTAGGAACAAACAGAACATTATTAACAAACAGAAGAGGATAAATAAACAGATTAACAAACAGAAGAGGATAAATACCAAGAATAATCATTATAGGGTAGTTAAATAAAAGTGTGAGTGAACCGGTGCTGCGACGCTACACAGGCTGTCCCAAAAAATAATTCTTTAGTTTCCGCTTATGTACGTTCGTGAGTATATTGGTATCTTTTAGAAGATTCTTTATGGTTTCATTACTTGCAATTTAATCCACGAAAATAAATTGCACTGAACTGAGACTGCGTGAGTGGAAGCCAACGTGGGCGAAGCTGGAGCGATAGCTAGTATTTCGTAATATCATCAAACAGCTACGCGATATTACTAAGTCGTATTCCAGATATGTCATCGGTATTATAAATTATCCGGACTAGGTCACGGATGTCCGAATTTAAACGCTGGATCATGTCATACATTAATTTTTTAAATTAAATTTTATATTTAACCGACTTTCAGAAATAAGTAAAAGAAAGAAAATAAACTTTATTGTATACCACAAAACACAAAACACAATATATACAAATAGCATAATAGGCGACTTTATCACTAACAAGCGTGTCTTTTCCAGACAACATAATGAAGATGTATTTTTTTATAATTTTTAATAGTGTTTTGTATCATATGTTGTATTATTAACATTGTTAAAAAATTAAAAAAAAACAATCACATAAATAAATGAGCGAAATTTATAAAGATATAGGTTATGGAGTACAGTAAGCTGGATGTAATCAAATCTAATCAAATCAAAATTCATTTATTTCTATTAGGCTTAGTTTACCTACAAGCACTTTATAAACGTCAGGTAGGTATTTTTATAGATATATTTAATTAATGGTGGTAATAAATAGTCGAAAACTTAAAATTAAACAAGGGTTCGGACCAAGACACGGTCCTAGAACCTAGAGCCCACAACAAACTCAGCCACTGTAGTTTTATGTAAGTGTGTATAGACCCTGACACGTCAGTTGGACTTAAATAGCAGTTGCCTGCGCGTACAGTTCATAACAAAAGTGTTAGACGTGTGCTTTGTAGTTGCCCGGTACACTCATCGTCATTATCGACCTATTTTAACAACAGGGGATAAGAAGCTTATGCCCACCACGCTGTTGCAATGCGGGTTGGTGGGCTTAAGGTAGAAGGTTTTAGGTAGAGGTTAATTATAGAAGTTTAAATAAAAAAGATCTGTGGACTTAAACCATTTAATAGCATCGGACAGGGAAAGTAAAATAATATTTGTTTGATAGATTTATAGTAAAACATAATACGGACCAACTGTTATATAGGATCTGTCAAAACAAAGATAGCGAAGTAACAAACGTCTCTAAAAATACTAACAAACCTCTTGACCGAATTTCGGTAACTGCGGCTGACTAGCCATAAGATATAGAGTTCTGTTAAATTTATTTATTTATATAAACAGGCCAACTAAATTTGTGCACACAAAATAATTTACATAATATGATATAAAATAGATACCTATATAATTTAGTGGAAATACAGATTTAAAACATGAACTACAATAACTGGCTTCTACAGTAGACACAGAAATACTAAGCATATAAACAGAACAAAACACACTAAATAACACAAAAAAAAAAAATAAAGAAAGCAAAAATGAACAAAGAAGAAAGAGCAAATTAATAGTAAAATTTAAGTACCGTCACACAACGGAGTTGATAACTTTACTACGGAAGCAGATCGTTTTAGAATTAAAAATCTGTGGTTGTATTCTTTACCGAAAAATAACTATAAATGTTCAAGGAACATTGTATTTTTAATTTAATATTTTCGGGGTAGGTAAATAATATTTCGTTTGTACGTTAAATAACTAATTCTTAAAATGTATCCCTTATATGCATCCTTATAATTATGATGTAGTCAAGCCAAGTTTTACGTGTTTTAAACACGTAAATTTTGCTTGATATTATTGGCGTGGATTAGATATAGTATACCTACTACCTATCGATCGATCGATCGATCGATATCAACCCATATACGGCTCACTGCTGAGCTCGAGTCTCCTCTCAGAATGAGAGGGGTTAGGCCAATAGTCCACCACGCTGGCCCAATGCGGATTAGCAGACTTCACACACGCAGAGAATTGAGAAATTCTCTGGTGTACAGGTTTCCTCACGATGTTTTCCTTCACCGATTGAGACACGTGATATTTAATTTTTTAAAATGCACACAACTGAAAAGTTGGAGGTGCATGCCCTGGACCGGATTCGAACCAACACCCTCCGGAATCGGAGGCAAAGGTCATATCCACTGGGCTATCACGGCTCTTACCTATACTTAAGTATATCTATATGTGGCCAAAATTCGCTTGCAAGGGCTTCAGACTATGCTTAGTTTACGTACCCACTAGATGACCTCTTTAACGCGGCGGTGCGAAAAAATGCCCGTTGTACCACAAACAAAAGGGTTCGGATTTCGTTTCCCGGTGAAATTAAACACTTCTTAACAAAAACACAAGGCCGTTTAACCGTCATTCAGTTAAACAATTAACATTAACATTAACATTCGATTGTGGTCGTTAAACCAACACTATCACCCAGATCCCGTGCGATCCCGGGTCTAAGATCCCTGACGCCTCTTTTAAAAGGAAGGAGACTTGCCCCTGTAGCCAAGTGGCACGACGATTCTCTTTCTACGATCGCAAACGCTTCGAAAACTAGAAAAATGTATGAGAATGACATTTGCTATCGAAAGGTCAGGTGATCAAGATCTGTCATACCCGCATACATACGATCGTATCTACGAGGGGCTGGCTCTCTAGCAGGCCATTAAAATAGGCTGATACCTAATCTATGATGACTTAAGTTTCAAGTAATTATGATTTATTTCAGTTGACAAGGAAGATAGATCACGCTGAAAAGAATCCCAAAGCGATCGAGCGCTGGGTCAGAGACGTGAGCGAGCTGCACTTGGCCAAACCGCCGCCCACCTTCACGTATACGTGGTAAGTGTATATATTACGAATTAATAGAACAAGCAACAATCTCAACATAACGACCCATATTCGGCACACTGAGCACGAGTCTCCTCTCAGAATGAGAAGGCTTAGACCTTGGGTTTTAGCTGGTGGGAGGCTTCAGCCGTGGCTAGTTACCACCCTACCGACAAAGACGTACCAATTTAGCGTTCCGGTACGATGTCGTGTAGATACCGAAAGGGGTGTGGATTTTCATCCTCCTCCTAACAAGTTAGCCCGCTTCCATCTTAGATTGCATCATCATTTACCATCAGGTGAAATTGTAGTCAAGGGCTTATTTGTAAAGAATAAAGAAAAAGGCCAACACGCTGGCCAAATGCGAATTGGCAGACTTCACACATGTAGAGAATTAAGAAAATTCTCAGGTACCCAGGCAATTCCTTACGATGTTTTTTCTTCACAGTGTGAAACACGTGATATTTTAGCGTGATGAGGGTGCAAGTTTCATCGCTTTTATGCCTGAAAGTATTGGTTTTAAAGTTTAAAACCACCACGCTGCCCCAATGCGCGGTGGACGGGGTTAGGCTGATATTGTAACTTCATCGCTATGAAGTTAGTAAGTTAGCTACCGCAGTATCAAAAATTTGTAAAAAATATTTACAATATTACTTGCTTAATCTGGTGGTGCGTCTCGAAAAAAAAAACTTAACAAACTTCAGAAAGTAAAAAAGTACCTTAATTCTTTATGGTGAAAGAGTTAGGGTAGAGTAGGTAAATCAAAAACTAAAGAGATTTTTCGGGATTTGATCTTGCAAGTCTATTGGGCCTCCCAACTAATTTTGATACAGGGCACCTCAAACTCAAAAGCACGCTACGACATTGTTTCATAGACACAGAATTCGTATACCCATGTACCTCTCAGACAAATTATTGTATAGGACCTGCCTCGCTAAACGTTACTTTTCTGTCAAAGTATATGATCAACGATCTAATGCGATTATAAAAATTGTCTCTATAGAATCGATGTTAAATAGTTGTAATCGTGTTCGTCGGTTAAAGAGCTCCGTAAAAATACCTTTTTGTGTAATTGAATTGTGTAAAAAAGGGGCAAAAACTTCTAGTTTAGTAGAAGATATATACCAAATCTAAGCTCGTTTTCTTCAGAAAATGACAGACAATTTTGTTCGTGACTATGAGTGCGATACAGGTCCTTCTATAATTGGTCTGAGATGTACCTAGTCATGCGAAATCACAAAGACTAACCAATGGACCATTTTAAATCCATGGAATGGATGGAAGTAAATATAGTATAATATAAATAATATTTAAATTATTACGAGTTCCCACGCCAAAACAATGAAGGTGCCGAGTTTAGCTAATAGGTTCTCATTTCGTTCATTAACCGCGTGCACCGCGCAATGAAGATAACTAATTACAATGTCTGAGCCGGAGAAAGTTCATAGATTTTATCATTTATATTATAATAGCGCATTGTTAAGTTTATCTATTTAAAACAGTTTCCTGACAGACAGACAACAAGCGGTATAAAAAAAACGCAAAAGGCTGACAGGCCTATGTCTTTATTTCTCTATCTATCTAATCTACAAAGAAAATACTTACCTACCGACAGTTGGAAATATTTATTCATGTCATTTAGATTAAACTTTACTATTGAAATCAACCATCTTGCTAAAAATAGATTAACGAGTATCAGCTGAAAATACATAATTTGTAGAAAGTTGGGTACCAAAGATCGAGAAAAGACTTATTTTTGTCCGTCTGATTGGGCTAATTTCTGGACCCTGGTAGATTGAGTGCCGTGGACAAGTAAATACCAAAAATCTTTGATTCCTATTAATCTATTAAACATAAAGGGTATGTAGCTATTATCTGTTTAATAGAGCAAGATAATTGCTGGATTAAACATTATCTGTGAACCAGAAATATTATCACAAGAGATTTGACAGCTGGTTTTTCCAATTTCCGATTGATCAATTTTCTTTTATTGTTTTAGCAAAATGCCCGACATCGACAGCCTAATGGAGGAATGGCCGGAGACCATGGAGGATACCCTAAATGAGGTTGGATTCCCTCCAGCAAACATAGATTGTACTTTATCCCAGTACGTAGATCTAGTCTGTGCTTTATTTGACATACCAGTGCAAGGTGACACTCTCAATGACAGAATACAGGCACTACATTTGTTGTTTAATCTGTACTCTGCTGTCAAAAACTCCCAGTTGTACGCTGAGAGGGAAAAAGAGAAGGCTGGAGGGTAGTTTAAGATTTAATATACTTTAGTTTATAGAGGGTAGGTATGGAGTAGCATTGTTTTACATAATCTATGTTTTAACCCGACTGCAAGAAGGGTTACATAAGAAAGTAATCGTTGAAAAACAGTTCATTATATCATGACTAAACATTTTACATCATTCCTACCCTCAAATTTCTATTTCTCTACAATTATTAATTTCTCATCGGCGCCATTCTGGTTTGATTTTTAACTAATTTATAGTTTACTCGTATAGTTTTAGTATGACCATAAATATAAAACATAAGTATATGGACATGATATTATGTTCCTTATTTTCGTAACATGACGGATTTTTATTTTCCTTGTGATTCACAGGTAAGGAAAACCATCACATGTGGAAATTTACAACATTTGACGGTTTTCCTTCCCTATAAGTTTGGTTCTTAGCTGCCGAACTTCGAGTCTACTCAACTCTGAATATGGCGCAGTGTACAAAAAATATTGTCAGAGTGGACTCGAAATTTGGCCCATGTTTATACGACTATACTTTAGGTATTCATTAATAAAAATAAATGATTTCATAAAATGCAGATTTGTTACTATCATCGGCCTCTTTAGAGATCTTTAGGCTTATGATCCGCACCGCGAATCAACAAAAAGATATGTCGACCAATCGAGAACATCGCTCTCGTCCCATCGCAACGAAACCAACAGCTAAATTTCTATTCCTCCGCTATTGGTCATCTTACTATTGTTAACGTATTTATGTTAACCTTCGGTGCGTCAGAGTGGTGGGATAATTAATTGATTATAATATAAGGTCGGAGTATGCCCTACTAGTTTCGAACTCATAAGGGGCCCTTAGTCATGAGCTGGTTCTTGCAACGCGGCACGATCCAAACTGCGAAGCGACGGCGTGGCGTGCAGCTGCTCGCATCGCGCGCTGGGAGAGGGGTTGCGTGGTGGAGAGTGAAGGTTCTGTTACACTCGCCGACGGTTCATTAATGTCATCTTCATTAGACACGTCTATGTGATGTGATGGCCTATGTGATTTTTCAGACTATAATCGATTTTTCATTTCATTCCATTAGTTAGAGTATAAACAAGAGTGTTATTGGTCCCAGAGTATCTATCAACAGCCCAAGAACAAGAATGTTAGCTAGGCTTTAGATGTCTGTTTTCTGTTTTCGACCCTTGAAAGTTCGAGACATTGTTTTTTGAAAAAAACCATGAAACCATGAAAAACCAAGTCAATATTGACTGCCTATTTTAATGGATAGATATTATTAAAAAAAATTAAAATACAATCGGATACTTTGGCAAATGTTTATTTACAAATATTTGTTACAATAATCTAGACAAAAATATACAGTCACTACGCACTTCTTCTAGCCTCTATGGTGACGCTATATTCCGATTCCACGTAAGGGAGATGCCTCATTAGTGCGGTGCGTGGCGTCGCAGTGCATTATGACGACGCGTGCACCAAGTCAGCCATAACAATGGATCGAAGTCGTAGCAACGGATTTCCGTTGAAACGTCGCTGCGGCGCTGCTTAAATGTGGCATGTCATTTATAATGAAAACAACGCATTCTCGACGCTGCGACATCACAACGCGCTAATGAGGCTCGCTCTAATTATTATATATTTATTACGATAAAGTACAATTTTTATTGACATTAAGGACATAGTATATACAGCTAATAACTATTGACTTGCCACATAATCTTGGATCAGACGGCTAACAAGTATTAATATTGATTTAAACTTATTTATTACATAGTTTTTATGAAAAAAATCCAAAATGGTAGACAGTAGATTTGAAACTCCATTTCTACTAAAAATGTCAATGCCTTATCACTTGGCCATGTCGGAATTATTTTTCAAAATCTTTAGTCTATGGTAGGCTTAATAGTAATTCTATTGACTTATTTATTAGATATTTTTCAGCTATTTGAGTGCTATTTACGGTCCCTTTTAATTAGTTGATTAAATTGTACAAACTAATGTGTTTATAACAAGTCAATGTGATTGTAGAAGCAAACAAAATGGGATTAAAATCGATATTGCTATGACTTTTCTTCAGCGTAGAATATTATGTAAATTAATTATTTTTTTCCTGACACCTCAACACATACGAGGACGTGATGTCGAATTGAACAGTGATTATTACATCTTGAGATTATCCATAGACAATACAGAATCCATAAACAATAGAATATATGTTTTGAGGTGCCAGGAAAAAAAAACGAGTGTCTATAGACCACACCACTGAAGTAAAACTTCTTTCAATAGTAAAAATCTAAGCGCCATCTATGAGACTCAGATGGCAACACAACAGTTTCTTGAAGTGTACAAAAAGGGTTTGTTTCAAAGTTCTCTAAGAGCGCCATCTGCTGGTAGTTTAAAATGAGAAACCCTGTTTCATTATGCCTGTAGATGGCAGCACGCATCGCCCGATTACACTTTTCATAACCAACTTGCTCTGTCAAGTCAGGCGTGCGTGAAGAATTTATACTTCAATGTTTTAGGTGTTATTTGTACACTCCTGTGCACTATAACTCGCCGTTTGCTAGTATTCGAAAGTCTACGATTAATAAATGGAAATGATAATGAAATATTGGACGGTATAATACATGGAAAAACATACAATTCTACTTTCTCAAGGGATAGCAAAGAATTTGTGTGGGGTTTATTATATGAAATCACAATTTTAGTCTGGTCGTGTTTTAAGAAACATGTACGATTGTGTATAATAAAAATATTTGTAAAGCAAAGCGAGCTGAATATTCAACGTAAAATGGTTTATTCAGTAACTCGATCGATATTTATGCATTAAATACGAAATATTAAATTAATTGAGTTTGAATTCGAATAAAACTCGGGTAATTTCTGTCTGTTTTTGACCTATGACAGCCTAGGACGCTTCTAGAGACCTGACCGATATTATCAACCATTTATAAGCATTAAAGACAAACCCAAGAATTTTATAAGTCCGCTTGCAGTGTCCATTGTCTTGTCTAGACGCAAGTGTTTTCGTGTTTTCGTGCAACAAAAAACAATTGACGCGCGTTTTAGAAGCGTCTAAAAACCGCTTTTAAGGCTGCCTGTCCACCAGAGCGGAGCGAGGGAGCATAGCGGAGAAACGGACTAATTCGGAGCGGAGTTGCGGAGCGAGACTATGTTAAAAAAATAAATGTTACATTTAATTTATTTAACCCCGCTCCGCTTACCGACTTCATATGAATTTTTAAACTAGCTCGCAAGTCCCTGTCCACTTAAGAGGAGCGGAGTTTTTGTGCAATCAAATTGGTTAATATTTCTCCGTTTCTCGACTCCGCTGCCTCACTCCGCTTCGGTGGACTGGCAGCATAAAACGAGCGTTAAACCCACTCAGTATAAAAATACGAGCGTTTAAAACAAACGCGTTTTTTTTACGCTCGCCGCCGACGACTGCAGATAACGTGGATTTGATGTCATTGTAACAATTTGTGCTACATATTATTAGTAATAGTCAGAAATAATAGTTTTAAACAATAAAAAAAGGTAATAAATCTAGCTAGTGAGGTCCTAAGCTTACTACAATCTACTTAATGTTAAACATAACTTTTTTTTATTTATTTACACTAATCTATTACATAGCAAATTCACAAAGCATTTCGATATCACAGTTGCATACATTGCACCCACACTCTTAACACGTTCGCTGCGGAACGAGATCAATTGACCTCGTAAACGTTACGAGGTCGATAAACCTCGTTCCGCGCCACATAATGTTTTAGTACGAGGTCGAAAAACCTCGTTCCGCACCAGCGGAAAGTATCAGTGCCGCAGCGAACGTGTTAATAAAAATTAATTATTACATACCAGTGAATTTTAGAGTTCCCACACACTTTTTTTTCTATGGCGTATATACGATAGCAGTTGTAAGTTGTGCGTAACATTGGACTTTTTAAATCTCGCGCTGCGATGACATTAATACAGTAGCGTGAACTTCAGTTGGCCTACTCACTATTTTGGTCTTAATTATCAATCTATTAAAATATACATCAAATCTGTAAGGACCCTCGTCCTTACTATAAGAGAAGCTAAATACTGGCTCATCTCTACACTGGTAAGGCAAGCAGACCGCGCACGATCACTCAGGTCGAACGCCGGTGACAGACTGTCGACTGACTCATTGCCCCCACTACCAATGTACATGAGATAGTGTATGTAGTATTGTAGGTATCTATTTAGTATACACAAACACTACAAAATCAATTGACAAAATGTCATTTACCCACTGTATATCCACCAGTAAGCACCGGATGACATTTGTTACATAGAATCTCAATTTCGTACATGTCAACTGGCATACGTCAAAGATAGTGAATTAGACTGCAGGACGGACATTGTTGGTGAAAGAATATCCATTTTGTACAATTTGTACGGGTTAGTACCCTAATTGAATATGTTGTGCACGCCATGGCATTGGGTTCTTACGCTCGTCAAACGCTGTGTGTAGGGTCTCTTATTTAACTGAACCGTATGGAGAAATCAGAAATCATAACAGACAATACAATTGTTTTAAGAAACTAAAGCTAATTTACGTAAATAAAATTTTGGTATAATATTATTTTTTATCAAGCGTGAGGAGTTTATAAAAGTTAAAAATATACATTTATATTAATTATGTAATTAAATTAGTCACTATGATCGGTGTAGTTTCATTGTATGGTGATGGAAGAAAAAAAAACTGAAAATTTGAAGATTGGATAAAGAATTAAACTTTTACACAAAACAAATATCTTCACCCATACAGTGTCAGTTAAATAATATACACTGTGTACTTATTACACTATTTATAATACAACTAGTAGTATTCAATTGAAAGACAAAATATACAGGGTGCTCGGGAGTATTTCCCATAACTTCAAGGTGTTGACGAGTCCACCTATAGGAGCCGAAATGCATAACAAATATTTTATTACCTAAAAAAAAAGTTTTTATATTTTCATACAAAGTAATTCTAATAATTTCGATTATCCATGTAATACAGGCCTTTATCTAAACTTGCCTTTTAAAATTTAAAATTTTGGCTACACCACAATTTTAAGGATAAGGGACACATTTTAAGATCTGTTTACAAAAGAAATATTATTTACTAATAAAACATTAATTCTACAACACATGTTCCTTGGACATATTTAATTAATTTTTCTTATAGAATACAATCCTAGAGTTATGGTCCCGAGCAACCTGTATAATAGAATATTTTCTTCGATCAACAATATTTCCTATATAAAAAGATGTCTAGAGAAAGGAAAGATTGCCACCAATGTGTCTGACATCTGAGGGTATGATATCCCATAGAAAAGATAATAAAAATTATAGTGTGTACTTGGAAAATTAAGGGTCTAGACCCTTAAAACCTGCTACCTCCCAAAGCAATCATGCGTGTATACATTATTGTTGATCGGAGATAAATAAAAAAAAAAAGTAAAATTGTATTTCAATCTAGATGTAAATGGAAAAAGCGAAGTACATACTTTTATGACTTTAATAAAAATTAATCCCCGTCACGGGAACGGAAAGTAACGAAAAGATTTTCCTTGTATTTATATTTCTACAACAAATAGACAGACAGACACAGCGGCGGATTTTGTTTTATAACTAGCTGACGCCGCGCGGTTTCACTCGCGTGGTTCCCGTTCCCGTAGGAATACGGGGATAATATATAGCCGTCCTCGATAAAGATACGGGGATAGTCTTTAGCCTTCCTCGACAAATGGGATGTCTAACACTGAAAGAATTTTTCAAATCGGACCAGTAGTTCCTGATATTAGCGCGTTCAAACAAACAAACAAACTCTTCAGCTTAATAATATTAGCATAGATATGTATAGATTGGTAGCTCAAACATGGAAAGTATGTACTCAGCATATAATATGTATCGATGAAATATATCATACAATAAACATTAGGAACGAAAGCAATAGACTTAATAAGTAAAACCATAATATGTATTTTTACAAATTAATCAATATTTTTTTAAATATCGATTCAATTGACCCAACTTAATATTAAAAGCAATGAAGACTAGTTGTCAAGTTTAGTTTATGCTTTCTTTTGTCCGCTACTTTATAAGTATGCAACAATACTAATAGTCCGGTCAAATTAAACCAAAAAATAAGAGTATAGTTACCTAAATTCCCACCAAGCTGAAAATCGGAAAGATTAAGATATCATTAAAAACAAAATTTGAAAGTTCCCCTTCTTTCCCCTGTAAGGAAAAAAAAATATTTAAGGTTTTCAGATAGGATAGATCAGGAACTTTCAGATTTTATTTTTAATGATATTTTAAACAATCTTACCAATATTCAGCTTGGTGGGAATTTAGGTCACTTCGAATGTCTAAATTGGCCGGATTATAAACATAAAATATAATTCAAATAACATAAAAATTGGAAAGTTAATAATAGATTTAAGTGTGGATATGAGAGTTGTATTTATAATTTTCATACACTATAAATTACCAGAACTGACATCTGACAATCGACGTCAAGTGATATTGAGCTTTAAAACAAAAGCACAAGTTCCATTTCACTGTGACTTAACTGTTTCTGTATTGTGTGTCAACTATTTTGTGGGTGTCAAATGTTAATTTAAAAGTTAATTTAATGACGAATTGAAACACGATTCGTCAGTCAATCCTTTGAATTAAACTACAACGACGAATTTTAATAATAATATTTTTTCTGATTTGTTGTTTTATCTATGGCTGTTTGAAAAAAATAATAGTTAAGTAAATAGATATCATTAAAATGGTTTTAATTTCAAATTGGCATGTAAGATAAGATCAAGATTGTGATTGGTCATAAGGTGTCAGACAGAATAATCTTTTTCCTTTTCGGAAATCAGAGGAAGGTGCCTTTTTGTAAAATCAGCATTTTGCCCAATATAACAATATAACGGATTTGCGTCAAATAACTTTGAAGTCACCTTACCAAATATTTGCACAGCCGCATATGCGTGTTGCAGTCTATACAGAAAGGAGATGGTCCACTCTTGTACCCCGTATCAATAAATTTTAAAAAATACAAGAATTTTATTAAAATTTATTAAAGTGAATAAATCTAAGTAAATAAAAAGAAACAAATAAAATGAAAAAACCCAAGTTTTTGAGTTATATCAAGATGGCGCCCATAGAGAAACTATGACATGACAATTGACAGCAAACGTCAAATCGATTATTGCATTGAAAACGTCATCTATCCGCCATTATTACCCTTATTAGCGTTGCTTTTCTTGGGAGATAATGAATATTATTTCGAAAGAATTAAAGTAAATTCGTAGATTTGTATAATCAAAAATAGTTTAAAAAAATATTTTCTTTTATTTCCGCTAGGGTACAATTGACCCTGGGCTCCATAGAATTTTGGACCATCTCCATTTGACTTTTAATTATTGTTTACTATGCACCCATTTGAACCAACAGTATTAGTTATTCATCATTTTAATGAGAAATAAAAAGTACGTGTATTTATTGCGTCCATAGACACTTCGATGAGTGTTTGTACTTACAACCAAACAAAAAACTATAATTTAATCTATTAAATGTCATCGATCCTCACGTCGCTTAAGTAACTGCAAATTTACGATCCCAGGCTCCCCTACTATAATAATATTAGCTGACAGTTTCCATACGTTTGGATTTTATACCACGGTCTCTTGGCCTACGATGACGGCTAGCTGCCTGCTAGTGGTAGTGGAACAGATTCAGGAGCCGACGGTTCAAAGGGAACTGCTGCTTCAGCTCCATCGGCTCCTCCTCGTTGCGGATGCAGAAGTAGCTGGTGATCACACTCCGGCAGATGGGACACTTGTCCAGTTTCGCTGGAAAGAGAAATGTGTGTGGTTAGTAAAGTAAGTATTGGATTTATAAGATTTTCTTCAGCCGATGGTAGGTATAAATGTGGCCATTCTAACTTTCAACTAAAATCTATACAGCGAATGCACGTGTCATTCGCCATTCGTGTCATTTATATCTTTTTTTATTCTTTACAAGTTAGCCCTTGACTACAATCTCACCTGATGGTAAGTGATTATGCAATCTAAGATGGAAGCGGGCTAACTTCTTAGGAGTAGGATGAAAATCCACCCCTTCCGGTTTCTACACGACATCGTACCGGAACCCGAAATCGCTTGGCGGTACGTTTTTGCAGGTAGGTTGGTAACTAGCCACGGCAGAAGCCTTCCAGAACCGGGCCAATTCCGGTCTGGTCATTCTCTACGTGTATGAAGTCTGACAACCCGCATTGGGCCAGCGTGGTGGACTATTAGCGTAACCCCTCTCATTCTGAGAGAAGACTTAACAGTGAGCCGAATAATATAACGAGCGGTGCCACAGGAAACAGCTTGTCTCTAACCCACAAGTAGGGTTCCCAACTTAGGGGTTTTTTCCCCAGATTTAGGGGGTAAATAAGTGAGGTGGCATTTTTTTAGGGGTTTTTTTACTTTTTACCTAATATGTGTTTTTTAATTGATAATAATAATTTTTCTTTCTTGACTTAGCGACTTACAACGACGTATAATACGTAATTCTACAACCACTCTGTGGTGACTAGCTGCAATTTTTATCTAATAAAAAAAATGTTAAATTTATTCAATGTCAACATGTATGATTTTAAAAAATCTCAATCTTCAGATGAAGACATAATATTTTATGTATTAAATAACGACTTTTGAAACACATTACAGCATATTATTTTCTAAAATATTATGAATTTATATTTTTTAGGGGGACAACTCAATAATTAAGGCGTTTTATGGGTTTTTTACACAAAGGAGATGGTCCATTTCAGGTCCACTATTGTACCCCGTATCATTAAAATTTAAAAAATACAAGGATTCTATTACAATTTATTAAAGTGAATAAATCTAACTAAATAAAAAGAAATAAATAAAATAAAACCTAAGTTTTTGAGTTGTATCAAGATGGCGCCCATAGAACAACTATGACATGACAATAATGACAACAAACGTCAAATCGATTACTGCATTGAAAACGTCATCTATCCGCCATTATTACCCATAATAATGTTGCATTTCTTGCGAGACAATGAATATTATTTCGAAACAATTAAAGTAAATTCGTATAAAAATAGTTAAAAAAAATATCTTCTTTTATTTCCGCTAGGGTACAATGACTGATCCTGGGCTCCATACGATTTAGGACCATCTCCTTTAGGGATAAATATTTTTGGAGGTTGGTAACACTGCCCACAAGGGCTCACTAACTCGTATGACCTCTCACGTAGGGTCGCGATCGGTCATTATCTGTCCCATACAGATCAGCAGAGGTCGACGGTGAGGTACGAAGTTTACGCGCGGCATTGGCACCGATGCGATCGGATGTGAGGCGCGTGCGCGGAATGTTTATTTGTTCATTTGTTTATGTTTAGCAGTGGAAAAGTTCAAAGTGTGACATCTAGAGTTGCATAATATGTGCTCGATTAATCTATATCGCAATCATTGAGATGCAGGGGTCAAATCACGTAAAATTTATTGATTAAAATATTAAAAGTGTTGACAACATTACAGATAATGAAATTTTATATGGGACTTTTCGCAGGTTTCAAGGTAGGCTAGCTTAAAATCGATAGATAGGGGTAGGAAAGGGGTAGTGTAGGGTAGTGTAGGGTGGGGTGGAAGTAGGGAAGGGTAGGGAAGAAGTACACATTAGTCTAGCGGGTCCGCTAGTTACAGATAAAAATGGTGGAGTTTATTGATCCTGTCACTTTTACTACTTTTGTCTACATACCACGATCTCTTTTCCTCAAATTTTCATTAATTATGATGGGACGAAACAAAGTTATCTTGTTATTTCATATAGTGCATCTTAGGCCCACTGGTTTCAACAAAAACAGACACTTAAATGTCATCTATTGATCGGTTGGTATTTATTGTGTCAGTTACAAATTATTATGTCACCAATTATGCTCATACATATAAAAGATAATTGGGATTTTTTTAAAAACTAATTTTAAACCTTGAAGAACTTTAATCAATTTTCTAAACTTATTCGCAAAGTTGTAGATCCTGAGCTACTGCAATAACGTAAATAGGGAATAATACAATTTTTAGGATAAATAGAAGTTAGTCTTTCTACACTGGTTCAATACAATCGTAGGTAGTTGAAAAGTTTCTGTATGTTTTAGTACTCCTTTACGACGCAACTACTGAAACAATTTAACTTAAATTTGAAATGGAGATAGATAATTCTCTGGATTAACACATAGGATGGAAAATACATGGTTACCTCAGGATTCGTGAGAAAAAAGAAGAAATATCTCCCTTGTCTCCTATCTAAACTGCTCGTCGACGAGCTCGTCGTAATCCTCACGACCGAGTCATCAGTCGATCAGTATTCGTGACCGCAACCTTGTAATTGTCGCTCGATGCAGATATGCGTGTGCGTGAATGGCATACTGATACCGCATGAATACTTAATGTACACACCTATGCGAACATTTGCGTATTGTTTTTATCGATTTGCGGGTTAGGTGACCACAATCTATGTGATAATACGCAACCAGCATAAACATGCATCATCAATATTAGCCTAATATTTTAACGACTCATTTTAACGTCACGCCATCAGATAAATGAAAGCTGTGGGTGACGCCATAATCACGATTTTGCTCTGCTTCAGATCATTCGAAGATCCTGAGTTATTTGAATAACTAGCGGTAGCGGAACCAGTCTAGATTCGCTTTGACTTACTCACCCCATTGGCTAGTACAGTTACGCAAGAAACCAATAAAGTATCGGCGACAAATTCAGCGAACTTTAGCTGGTTATAAAAGATTTGAATTGAAGATATATCTCCCTTGTCATTTGACTAAATTGCTCGGCAACGCAATCCTTACAGAGTCATTATTCGATCAGTATTCGTGACCGCAACCTTGTAATTGTCGCTCGATGCAGATGTGCGAGTATCATTAGCTACTGGTGCCATAATATTTTTTTTGCTTTGGTTTTGATCAATCGAAGATCGTGGGTGATTTGAATAACTTGCGGTAGCGGATCCAGTCAAGATTCGCTTTGACTTACTTAACTGGACAACTTCACCCTATTGGCTAGTACAGTTACGCAAGAAACCAATAAAGTATCGACGAAAAATTCGGCGAAACTTTATTGAAGAAATATCTTTCTTGTCTTCTATCTAAACTGCTCGGCAACGTAATCCTCACAGTCATCAGTCGATCAGTATTCGTGACCGCAACCTTGTAATTGTCGCTCGATGCAGATATGCGTGCGCGTGAATGGCATACTGATACCGAATGAATACTTTATGTAGACACCTATGCGAACATTTGCGTATTGTTTTTATCGATTTGCGGGTTAGGTGACCACAATCTGTGTGATAATATACAATCAGCATCATGGGATCCATCGATGATATAAATACCACGTCATGGTTATTTATGCTGCAAGCAGAGTTGCAAAGCAAGCAAGACGGGATTCGATTCAATTATTTGCTCCGAAAACACATACAAATAAATGTCTTTCGCCATGTTTGGCGTACAATTTATAATAAAATTAAACAGCAAATGATTAAATTAAAATTTAAAATTAAATGTAAATGATACGGTAAAAACTAGATATGGAGATACTAATTACTATCAGTATAATTATTACAGTTCTTCTATTGCTGGAAGTTTTCTTTTCGCTGTAGTAAGTTCATAACACCTTTGTGAGTGTATAGTAAAAGACATTCTTTTTCTGACTGTTGTAGAGTCCTTAATGGGACCATGTCAACAAAGGATTTGGGCCAGCGTTAGAAGGATGTCGAGGGACAGAACTACTCTCCTGCAGGCTAGGATTAGCCTATAAGCTATTCAGGCAATTGCTTAGTGCATCCCGTCTAGGAGGCACTAGAGACAATCAAAAAAAAAAATTAAAACCCTTCGAATAGTCCAAAAACCATTAAATCATGTTGTGCTTACCCTATCTAGCGTGGGATAATGGCAGGAGGCACAAACAATACCTAAGGACAGGGGACTTTTAGGGGAACTTTGCTTATGATCAATTATGACCTTAATCCTGGACTGATCTTCTGATGGAACTCGGATCTCTGCTTCCCAAAGCCCTGCTAATAATGGCGATCTGCCGAAGAGGTCTGAAAGTCTGAGGTGTCTGAAGAGGTTCGAAAAGCAGTGAAACAAATATGCCTCTAATTACTTATTCCTTATTAAAATTAGCCGTCTACTTTCATAGGGGCCGTCATAGGAAGTTAATAATAAGAGCTAGTTAATAATGCATGCGGAATATATGATTAGTCTGATATGAATATGCATGAGCTACTACGAACGTTCACGACTGAAAGGTTACGGGGGTTAACATAAGGACAGATATTTATATAGAAGTAAATATAAGATCTTTGTATTTTAACAAAAATAGATAATAATGTTTAATCCTACAGAATTCTTGAATTGCCCTGTCCTTGACGAATTTTCCTAAGGTAACCTGCCTCGCTTCTTAGGTATAACTAATACATGGGTAAATTGTCTTATGTCTATGTTACGACTAAAGGGAAAGGGAAGAGCATAGGAAAATTATTGTCCACTCCTATGTCCATCTTATGTATTGACATTTATAGCCTCTAACGCTCTTAAGCCCGTCTCTCACGATTTGCTAGCCTATTAATTGCACTCCTTGCCATCACTCACGCATAAACCATCCCGCTGACTAGCCCGCTTGCCTATCTCTCTGTCTCAACCCCGACACGTACAGTTGCTGCTGATCGGCACACAATATGCTGCACTCACGTAAGCAGCGCGCGCAGAGGCACGCGTGTCGGCACGGCAGCAGCGCGCGGGACAGCGGCGCCGACGCGCACACGCAGCACAGGGCCTCGCCGCGCGCGTAGCCGCCCGCCTCGCCCATCTCGCCTGCCTCGCCCGCCTCACCCGATACATACAGTTGCTGTCGAAGTGGAAAAAAAAAACTTATGACGCAACAAATCTGTACAATTATAAAAGAAAAGATCTATTCTCGCCCAGCCTGTAAATATAAACTGATAGTTGAACAAACCTTCAAACAAGACAAGTGTCCGTTAGCCTGCTTGAGGTACTGCGCAATGATGCCGCTGGGCAGCCGGCACTGCTCGTCCTGTATATGCACCACACTTATCAGCGCTACCTGGAAGAACATTACATTATATTTATAACTGTTTTAAGCAAAATCATCAAACGAACTTCCTGCTACACACAAACATAAGCTACACAGCGTCTTCGCCGTGTAGCTTATGTTTGTGTGAGAGAGAGTTTGAAGACGAGGTCTCTGATATCTGACGTCATCCGGACGTGGGCGCCCCCAAGATCGTGAGTTGATATTCTCTCGATCTCGTTGGCGCCCGGCTTGATACACTCAGGCCAAAACAACCTTCCCGAATAAAGGCCCTCTAAGACCTTGTCCAAAAGGGGCGATTTCGTCGCGAATCGTAACGCGCGAATTCATACGCGCGTTGTCGAAGTACTAGACATCAATACATCGCGTCCACAAGCATCGCGCGAATTCAAAATACGCGCGTAAATCGCGTGCACTACGCCAGACTCTCGACTCGCGCGTGATTCGCGCGTATTGCGCGCGAGTCGAGATACTAGGGACGCCTGGTTACGTCCAATTAACGCGCGAATTCTAGAGCGAGTGCACGGTCAACTCCATGTTTCGTACTGAATTCCTCCTCAAAGTTCACGCGTTGGTACGCCCCTTGAGGATACAACGGTCGCGCGTAATACGCACGAGAGAATCGCGGCGAATTCGCCCTTTCTCGACAAGGTCTAAGCCGAGGTCCGAGTCTCAGAGGCGAAGCCCTTAGAAAGTCTTTCCGACGGAGATGCTTCTGCGGTGACGCCGTGAGGTTAAGAAGCCTACGGTACTTACACAATAAAAAAAAAAGAACTTCTTACTGGTCTATTCTTTAACTATGAGAACTGTATATATTCGTACATGAAAATTTCCATCTAGCTATTGTAAGTGATTCATAGGTCACGTGTTCAATATACTATTGCTAACATGATTGTTTGATATTATGATTTTCGTTAACAATGGGCTTTAAGGAATATGAAAAACGCGGTTGTTATTGAATTGATATCAATTATGTTACGTTGGAGCCGTGATAGCCCAGTGGATATGACCTCTGCCTCCGATTTCAGAGGGTGTGGGTTCGAATCCGGTCCGGGGCATGCACCTCCAACTTTTAAGTTGTGTGCATTTTAAGAAATTAAATATTACGTGTCTCAATCGGTGAAGGAAAACATCGTGAGTAAACCTGCATACCAGAGAATTATCTCAATTCTCTGCGTGTGTGAAGTCTGCCAATCCGTTTCCGTTCCGTTCAATTGGGCCAGCGTGGTGGACTATTGGCCTTACCCCTCTCATTCTGAGAGGAGACTCGAGCTCAGCAGTGAGCCGAATATATGGGTTGATGACGATATTACGTTGATAATAAACCACAGTTTGTGAATAGGCCAGCTGGAGTCATCATCATCATCATTCATCATTATTAACAGCCGATGGACGTCCACAGTTAGACATAAGTCTCTTGCATGTACTTCCAAATAAAACGGTCTCAAGCCGCCAGCATCCAACAGTTCCCTGCAACCCACTTTTGTGTCCCCAGTCTATCTAGTGGGTGGTCGCTTTCTGGTGCGGGGTCGCCATTTTTCCTGGAGTAGATTGACTATACAACAAACAAAAACAAACAAACAAACGACAAAAATCTAGTTGGGCATCTGTTAATAATAATTCATGTCTATTTTCAGACTTTAGACAAGATCTCAAATTTTTCTAAGAATTGAATCGAGGGTCTCTGATTAACGAAGCTATCATTTTTACCGTCGCACCCCAATGATTTAGTAAACACAGACAACGAGTTTTTTTTTTAATACGCTCGTTTGAGTAAGACCTTCGAGATATTGTGCAATACACACAAACATGGTAAACGCGAAATTATGTTTGTTACATTTCAGCCGACTAAAGATTAACTGATACGTGGATATGATCTCTGCTTTTGATTCAGAGGGTGTGGGTTCGAATCCGGTCCGGGGCATGCACCTCCAACTTTTCAGTTGTGTGCATTTTAAGAAATGAAATATCACGTGCCTCAAACGGTGAAGGAAAAACATCGTGAGGAAACCTGCATACCTGATATTTTTCTCAATGAAATGGGCCAGCTTGGTGGACTATTAGCCTAACGCCTCTCATTCTGAGAGGAGACTCGTGCTTTTAAGTGAGCCGAATATGGGTTGTTAAATGAAAGTTTAACTGCCTCCTTGGTCCAGCGGTTCACCCATGTGGCTTGTGCTTTTATTTCTTACAAGAAATTCTCAGTAAAAATTCTCAGCCCGGAGTTGGGAAGTTGGTGGTGTTTCAACCCCGTGCCTCGCAGAGCACGTAAAAGCGACTTATTTTTAATTTGTACTTTAAGTTAAACTTAGTATAAAAGAAAAAAGAAATTATAATGCCCATGACCTGTGTTTTCGCGCTAATAATAAAAACCTACTCGATGTATAATCTGTAGCGACATCGGAATTTTGCTTAAAATAATAATTAAATGTTAAAAAACGGCGAAAAAACTAGACAATGATTTGTCCGCTATAATTGGCTCCAAAAAAACATTCATTTATCTTCCAAATATTTAGTATACCTACTTGTTATGGAAACAAAATTTAATAAAATTAAAAATAAACATAAAAAGCAAAAAAATAACATTTATAGTGCCCATGACCCCTGCGTTTTCGCGCTAATATTAAAAAACTACATAATCTGTAGCGACGTCAGAGTTTTGCTTAAAATATTATTAATAATTAAAGGTTGGTTAAAACGACGAAAAACTAGACACTAAATTGGCCGCTATAATTAACTCTAAAAAAGACAGGTTAATTCTACGTTTGTTTTTCATAGCTTATAATAAATATGAAATGTTATAGCTATTAATTTGTCTAACCTAACGTTGTTTACGGTTTACCGAGTTAAAAAAATGTAGCAAATCCCCAGACAGTTAATAATTTAGCTAGAATTGATACTTTTGTGGCAGAAATGCCTTCAACATACTCGTAATGGAAAAGTTTGGCTTATCTAACCTTCATCTATACTAATATTATAAAGAGAAAAACTTTGTTTGTATGTTTGTTTGTTTGTAATGAATAGGCTAAAAAACTACTGGACCGATTTCAAAAATTCTTATACCCTTCGAAAGCTACATTATCCACAAGTAATATGTTACTTGTGGATAATGTGGATAATAACTGAATTTTATTTTGGAAAAAAATAAAGGTTTCGTAAGATATCCACAAGTAATATGTTACTTGTGGATAATGACTTAATTTTATTTTGGAAAAAAATAAAGGTTTCGTAAGATATCCACAAGTAATATGTTACTTGTGGATAATGTGGATAATGACTTAATTTTATTTTGGAAAAAAATAAAGGTTTCGTAAGATATTTGGGTTTTTCGGACACAAGGTGTAAAAAATCAACCAGAAAGGTAGGTGTAGGGTAGAGGTAGGGTTGGGTTAGGTTGAAAGTTTACATCGAGTTTCACGCGGATGAAGTCGCAGTCGTCTGCTAGTCGTCTATAAATTCCATTATGCTGCAGTATATGGATATGGTATATACAATGATAATTTTATACTATAGATCGGTTACGTCCCTACAAAATCACAAAAAGTGATCCGAATAATAGGCTACAAAACTGAGCGCACACATGCACAATTTTGTCTTTAATTCCATTATTTATTTATGTATGTATAGTTTTTACACTTCCTGAACACATAACTCGACATTGTAGACGATATTTAGGTATTATTTGTTTCAATAACGTTCTTTGTTGACCACAACTAACATTGAAATGTGGAAATTTCTTCTTTTTGGCGCCTCATTTTTTATGACCTAGTAACACATAGCTCAACGAGTTGCGAAGCTGAAGTGGCAATGGGTGGGGCACATAGTTCTAAGAGCCGATGGACGTTGGGGTCCCAAAGTGCTGGAATGGCGACCCCGCACTAATAAGCGCAGTGTTGGCCGACCCCCCACCAGGTGGACTGACGACATCAAGCGAGTCGCAGGGATTCGCTGGATGCAGGTGGCTCAGTATCGTGATGTTTGGAAGTCCCTACAAAAGGCCTATGTCCTGCAGTGGACGTCCATCGGCTGATATCATGATGATGATGATGAACACATCTAACAGTATTTAACATCATTGGGTATATGATACTACAGCCTTTTCAGAAACCCGCTCATTCGGGAGGCTGGAAGTCGTCAACCCTATACGAGCGAGACGATTCTTGATGGCAATCCAGAATATTTTTTTTATTTTTTAAACCCCGATGCCAAAAGAGATGTTTTAAGTTATATGATAAGTTATATGTGTCAATCCGTGGCACCATGGCTCTCGGACGGATGAAGCGATTTCAATTTAGTTTTTTTTGTATTAAAGGTGACTTATGTGGGAGTGTTCTTGGAGATGTTTGATGAAAATCGATTGACCCGTTTAAAAGTTGTGGGGGGTGAAAGTGGGGAAGAACAACCGAATTCTGCAGATATGCTCGAGTGGGGTCTCAAATGAAAGCTCACTGAAAGAGAATATTGATTACTTGATTGGATGTGTAATTAATAATTTCATGACATTCGGGGGGTTTCAATATTTTCAATTTTATGTTATTTAAATTCTTTACAAGTGACTACAATATCACCAGATGTTAAGTGATGATGCAATTCAAGATGGAAGCGAGCTAACTAATTAGGAGGAGGATAAAAATCCACACCACTTTTGGTTTATACGCATCATCATACCAGAACGCTAAATCGCTTGGTGGTACGTCTCTGCTGGTATGGTAACTAGCCACAGCCGAAGCCTCCTACCAGCCAGACCTGGACCAATTAAGAAATCGTCCCAGCCGGGGATCGAACCCAGGACCTATGTCTTGTAAATCCAATGTGCCACAGAGGCCGTCAAATTGATTTCATCATGAGAAGTGGCGTTTAGGTACTTCATAAATGCAAACATGCATTGCCTACCCAGAAGACTCATAGCAAACATCGATTGCTGATGAAATTTTCCATTTCGTATAATTGGTACGTATGGTGCATACCCCTGTTAAAAGCCTTGTGCACGCCACTGATTATGAGGTAGGTACATCACCGTGTCGTCCGGCCGCAGCTCGGCGGTGTCCCGCTGGTCGCGCGCCAGGATCACCACGAGAGGGTAGCAGGTTCGAGGCGGCGCCCCCAACTGTAGCGGCTCCGACGAAAGTTTCAGTTCTTTCTCGTCGTGCGCGTTACTTCTGTAACAAGCATAAAAAAAAAATCTCAACAAAAATCTAATAATAAATCGGGTTAATTACTCGTACACCAATTAATTCCAATACAGTATTGGACTATCTTACATTGTGCGTTAAACTGTGCAATACAAGATTTTGGGTATCACCGGTTATGTATGAACGGGGCGGCAGAGCCGTACCCGAATCCTCACGCGTCTAAATTATAGCGTACTTTATGTGTGACTTGCGTGTAGAGACACCCGCAGCTCATTTTGGAGACTTTATAAACATTGCACTCGACTATATCTAGATAAATCTTTGCACAGACAAATAATAATAAGTGCCCTATATAAATAAAAATACGACAATTATCAGAAACGGGACCGACGGGTTAACGTGCATTCGGGTGATGAATGCTTTGCGTCTTTGCTTGTATGACTTTCCATACAAAGAATACTAAAATCCGTTTGATGCTTTGCGTCCGATACGTACGATGCGGATCAGTGGACGCACTTGTATGACTTTCTATGCAAAGAATACTAAAATCCGTATAACGCGATGCGACCGGCACGTACCAATCGGATCAGTGGACGCACTTGTATGACTTTCCATACAAAGAATACTAAAATCCGTTTGATGCGATGCGTCCGATACGTACGATGCGGATCAGTGGACGTACTTGTATGACTATCTCTATTAAAATCCGTTTAATTCGATGCGTCCGATACGGTGCGGATCAGTGGACGCCAACGTTTAAAAACCTACCCGTACCACGCAGTACTGTTACAATTACTGTGTTATGGATTTAAAAGAGAAACATTACTATGCTAGTACATATTACAATTGTGTTTTGAATTTCACAGAGGACAATCGAATATCCACTGGACTATCTCGGTTCTTCCCAATTCAGAACTGAGAATTTACACTGACCGACTAAACGTGGCTTGAGGAGATTTATATACTACATAGGCTACTTTTTATCCCCAAAAATTCCATGGATCCCGAGGGATTTGTAAAAAATTATATTCCACGCAGACGAAGTCGCGGGCGTCTTTTTTTTTTATTCTTTACAAGTTAGCCCTTAACTACAATCTCACCTGATGGTAAGTGATGATGCAGTATAAGATGGAAGCGAGCTAACTTGTTAGGAGGAGGATGAAAAGCCACACCCCGTTCGGTTTCTACACGGCATCGTACCGGAACGCTAAATCGTTCGGCGGTACGTCTTTGCCGGTAGGGTGGTAACTAGCCACGGCCGAAGTCTCCCACCAGCCAGACCAGGACCGATTAAGAAAATCTCAATCTTCCCAGCCGGGGATCGAACCCAGGACCTCCGTTTTGTAAATCCACCGCGCATACCACTGCGCCACGGAGGCCGGAGGCCGTCTGCTAGTAATACAATATATAAGCAGTTGGTAAAGCGTAATTATTTTGAAATCACAGACGGACACTTGAATGTTATTTATATTATTTATATTGATAATGACTAATATACTAACATATTTTTAATTAAATAACATAGAGCTCAATTAAAATTGTAAAAAACTGGATAAAACGAAGATAGTGAATTATGGAAGTCGGTGCATACCTACTATGCAAATTAATTTAATTATACCAAACAACCATATTGCATAAAATAACGAACTATAACATACCTACCTACACAAATATAATTAACAAGGAAATGAATATTTTCGAGAATTTCGACAAGATGGTTTTTTTTAAGGTTAAAAACTAGCGGACCAAAAAATCCTAATTTTAAAGAACAGATATTTTCAAAAATATTCACCCCCACCCCATTCAAGTATGAGCCTAAATTATGACTCCTCAAGAATCTGGCTATTTATACAAAAAAAAAAGTTTTGAATCCCACTGGTAATACCGAGCCAAGATAGCCCAGTGGATGCTGCCTCTGCCTTCGATTCGATGGGCGTAAGTTTGAATCCGGTCTGGGGCATGCACCTCCAACTTATTGGTTTATACATTTTATGAAATTAAATATCACGTGTCTGAAACGTTGAAGGAAAAACATCGTAAGGATAGATACTTACGTGTGTGAAGCCTGCCAATCAGCATTGGGCCAGCGTGGTGAACTATTAGCCTAACCCCTCTCATACTGAGAGGAGGTTATAAATTTTGACGGCCTTCGTGGCGCAGTGGTATGCGCGGTGGATTTACAAGAAGGAGGTCCTGGGTTCGATCCCCGGCTGGGCCGATTGAGGTTTCTTAATTGGAAAGGTCTGGCTGGTGGGAGGCTTCAGCCGTGGCTAGTTACTACTCTACCGATAAAGACGTACCGCCAAGCGATTCAGCGTTTTGGTACGATGCCGTGTAGAAACCGAAAGGAGTGTGGATTTTCATCCTCCTCCTAACAAGTTAGCCCGCTTACATCTTAGACTGCATCATCACTTACCATCAGGTGTGATTGTACTCAAGGGTTAACTTGTAAAGAATAATAATTAAAAAAAAACACCGCGGTTTCACTCACGTGTAAGTTCTATTATAAGTTATAGTCTATAGTTACTCTATCAATCTATGTGACAACTGTCATGTCATGTCAATTAGTCATTGTCATTACTCTTACTGATCAACAGCTAAATACTGTTTTAATAAAGTCCCTAATTATATCGTTTGCTAAACCAGCTGTTTTTTTACTGTTGCTTAATTAATAGTCATACAACTTAACAGCAACAATGTCCTACAAATTGCGTGGTACATTATCTCGTTCCGACGCTCAGAAATTTTCATTACCCAGTTATCACCCAGAATCAAGATTTTTTGTAAATAAAAAAGGCGATCGTCTCATCAAGATGAAGCTACTCACGGAAAATTAACTTGATAGTAATCAATTGTAAAAAAATTCCACGGATCCTGGACTATCGTACTTATCCTACTAATATTATAAACGCGAAAGTTTGTATGTTTGTTACTCTTTAACGCCGCAACCACAGCCGTAACTACTGAACCGATTTGGCTGAAACTTGGAATGGAAATAGATTTTACTCTGGATTAACACACAGGCTACTCTTTGTCCCGAAAAATCTATGGATTCCCAAGACTTGCATAAAAACTGATGATTTTGATCGTATGAATGTTTGTTACTCTTTCACGCCGCGATTACTGAATCTAATCACCTGAAATTTGAAGTAGAGATAGATTATAGTCTGGATTAACACATAGGCTACTTTTATCCCACAAAAATCCATGGTTCCCGAGGGATTTGTGAAAAACTAAATTCCACACGGACGAAGTCGCGAGCGTCCGCTAGTAGTATAATATTATAGATTTTTAATCATCTTTAACACTATAACAAAGCCGTACAATTTTAATTAGTCGTTATTCATCATTTGTACCTGAGAAATTCCATTCACTCGCGTACTCACCTGTACCGCTCAGAAATGACGGCATAATGCTCAG
Source organism: Bicyclus anynana (assembly GCF_947172395.1). Taxonomy (NCBI): domain Eukaryota; kingdom Metazoa; phylum Arthropoda; class Insecta; order Lepidoptera; family Nymphalidae; genus Bicyclus; species Bicyclus anynana. The sequence goes on along the minus strand of NC_069103.1, from coordinate 12,894,688 downwards.
AGTTATTTTCTGATATAGTAACAGCCTTCTAAGAGTTATTCACGTTGGGACATTTCACAGGTAATTTTTGTTCAAGGGTTTGTTGTCTATTATGTATTCTGTGGCATAGACTATTACGCCAAGGGGGGGATCGTGTTTTGCGCTCATCATTCGTGTCCCAGCGGGAGGCGCCAATCAACGAAACAACGCTAACTGATGTTTACTACGTAGCATGTAATTGTATTTGTAGTATAGTCACTGTTCCGGGAATTCCATTTGGCTTTGGATGGCTTTCTTTGCCTCGCCTCGAGAGTTAGCAAGACCAGTGATTAGCCTATGAGTCTTTGGATAATAAGGTCCTGAGTTTGGCTTAAGTCATTCAATAAGAATATTTGATTTGAGTTTGGCTTAGGTCATTCAATAAGAATATTTGAGTTGTTTGGCTTAAGTCATTCAATAAGAATATTTGATTTTACTTTTTATTCGGTTTGCAAGAAATTCTCGTTAATAAAAGTCTCGCTTATTTAGTCGTGGGTCCACGGGACACACCTATTTTTGACGTTAAATAAAATGAAAATACATTTCAATTTTCAAGTTTTTATTTTTACTAAAATTTACTTTATAATGTTAACATTGTCTATACTAATATTATAAAGAGGTAAAGTTTGTAAGTTTGTAAGTTTGTCACATTTTTTAAATGGGGTAATCTTCGGAACTACTGGTCCGATTTTAAAAATTCTTTCACCAGTAGAATGCTACATTATCGGGGAGTGCTATAGGCTATATTTTATATTGGTATATATTAGCCGAGTTATCACAGTTTTTGTCATACAGGTCGGACCGAAAATCCTCTTTGGCAGACTTATTCGCATGCGCTGCCTTAACCATTGTGTAAAATTGAAATTAATGTATGGAGGCTTTATGTATCTTTAAAAGTTCTACAAAAAAGTCCGCGACACCATATACCTATCTTCTATACATTAGCAGATATAGTACCTTTTGTGTTTTAAAAATTATTAATTTTATATACTTAGGTTTGCGTCATTATTTATGCTACTTAACTTAAATCCTTATCAAAATAAATTATTTAATAATCACAAGGATGTTATGGAGATAAGATTTGCCCTTTATAGTATGTTAATTAGTTAAATAGTTTCGGAGATAATACAAAATTTCTAAAAGGCGGAATGCCGCTTATGTTTAAGCGCCAACCGCCAAATTAAGTTGAACCTTCCTCTATAGGTTTCTACGTATTTTATAGGGATCAGCATTTTTGGTTACTAAATTCTATGTAGGCGTTTTATCCATTTACCAATAGATGGCGTTGAGCAAAAACACCATATTTTTGTACGGCGCTAGGGAGATTTATGCCGACTACATGATGATCGAAATTGATTGTTCATACATTGATGTTGGTGGTGAAAAATTTACTTAGATTTTGGCAAGTCGATGTTAATTTTAATTGTTAATGATTATGTTCTACTTCTAGGCACGTAGTACCACGTAGGTAGTTAAAGTTAGCTAGCTACTGTTTGTCTGACTCTGTCTATTTACGTATTTGCTTTTTAGTTTTTAGATTTAGAAATAGAGATTAGAGACATACTTTAAGTTTTAATTTATAGTTTAGATACGTCGTACTTTCTTTGTTTAGGTTCAGGACCAGGTTCAGGTAATCAGGTTTAAACTTTAAATTCAAATAAATAATTTGTAATTTTATTTTATTCGTTTCGTTTCGACTTTCGACTTTCGTCATACGTATTTCGTGTAATTAGTTATTATTTCGTTTTATGGTATTATTTCGATTGTTGTGTATATAAATTAATTAAAACTTAGTAAGTGTAATTATAGTGTTTTGTGTTAACTTAATTTTGTAAAAGATACATACGTAGTCTATACTAATATTATAAAGAGGTAAAGTTTGTAAGTTTGTCACATTTTTTAAATGGGGTAATCTTCGGAACTACTGGTCCGATTTTAAAAATTCTTTCACCAGTAGAATGCTACATTATTGGGGAGTGCTATAGGTTATATTTTATATTGGTATCATATATATTAGCCGAGTTATCACAGTTTTTGTCATACAGGTCGGACTGAAAATCCTCTTATACAGACTTATTCGCATGCGCTGCCTTAACTATTGTGTAAAATTGAAATTAATATATGGAGACTTTATGTATCTTTAAAAGTTCTACAAAAAAGTCCGCGACACCATATATCTATCTTCTATACATATATTAGCTGATATATAGAAGAAAAAAGGCCTTTTGTGTTTTAAAAATTATTAATTTTATATACTTAGGTTTACGTCATTATTTATACAACTAAACTTTAATCCTTATTAAAATAAATTATTTAATAATCACAAGGGTATTATGGAGATAAGATTTGCCCTTTACAGTATGTTAATTACTTAAATAGTTTCGGAGATAATACAAAATTTCTAAAAGACGCAGAAATACCACCACTCTCGAAGGACTGGACCGATTTTGCTAAGGGTAGGAGTAAGATAGAGAAGTTACAGGGTAGGTTAGGGTACGGGTAGGGAAGCGTAGGGGTAGTGTAGGGGTAGGGTAGGTTGAGGGCCGGGTTTAGAGTAGTGGTAGGGTCGGGGTAGAGGTAGGGTAGTGGTAAGGTAGAGGTACGGGTAGGATAGGGAAGTGGCAGGGTAGGGGTAGGATAGGCGTGAGATAGGGGTACGGGTGGGATAGGGGTAGGAAAGGGATAGAGTACGGGGAGGGTACGGGTAGGATTGGGGTAGGGTATAGGTAAGGTAGGGGTAGGGTAGGGGTAGGGTCGGGGCAGTGGTAGGGTTGGGGTAGTGATAGGGTAGGGGTATGGTAGGGGTAGGGTAGGTTAGGTTAGGTTAGGGGGTAGTAGTAAAATTGACATCGAATTTTACGCAGACGAAGTCGCGGGCGTCCGCTAGTATTAAATAAAATCAAGAATATAAACTTTAGGAGCAGCAAGGTGAGAGACCAAATTTCAAATACTCTTCTATAACAAGATAAGCCTGGCCCTGCACATTTGTATTTGAACATCATCTATTGATCATCATTATATATATTATTATATATAGTATTTGACCATCATCGATTGATCATCATTGTACAACGGGATGGCTGTTTTCATCAAGGGTAACTTTTTATAAAATGGAAAATTCCTTCTCCATTAAGGGTTCATGATGCATCCTCAGGGTAGGTTTTGTTGTTGTTTTTTTTTTAATAAAACATCAACTACATTATGGTTACAATTACGCTACTGCATAGGTACAACATGCAGTGCAGTATTAGCCTATATACTTAAGAACATTATTTAGTTACGTTAGGCTCTCGAAGACAATGTATAACAAGGTTATCTTAAGGCCCAAAGCATATTAAAGCGCTCATGGACAAAAACTGCAACAGTTATTCATCATCATCATCATCATATCAGCCGATGGACGTCAACTGCAGGACATAGGCCTTTTGTAGGGACTTCCAAACATCACGATACTGAGCCACCTACATCCAGCGAATCCCTGCGACTCGCTTGATGTCGTCAGTCCACCTGGTTGGGGGTCGGCCAACACCGCGCTTACTAGTGCGGGGTCGCCATTCCAGCACTTTGGGACCCCAACGTCCATCGGCTCTTCGAACTATGTGCCCCGCCCATTGCCACTTCAGCTTCGCAACTCGTTGAGCTATGTCGGTGACTTTGGTTCTTCTGCGGATCTCCTCACTTCTGATTCGATCACGCAGAGATACTCCTAACATAGCTCGTTCCATCGCCCGCTGTGTGACTCTGAGCCTTCTTATGAGGCCCATAGAGAGCAACAGTTATTAGCATATTTTTTTTATTCTTTACAAGTTAGCCCTTGATACAATCTCATCTGATGATGAAGTGATAATGCAATCTAAGATGGAAGCGGGCTAACCTAGTTAGGAGGAAGATGAAAATCAACTCTTTCGGTTTCTACATGACATCGTACCGGAACGCTAAATATTTTAACGACCCATTATAGAGCCTCACTTCAGGAAAGGCGATATGGAGCTTAGACCCGTCACACTGCTCCAATGCTGGTTGGCGGGTTTAGGGTGATATTGTTAAACTCTTTAACGATCATTACCATATGTTAAAGATAATGACCGGCACCGCTTAGCGTGCTCTCCGAGGCGAGCGGTATTACAAAACAAACATAAACAAAACTCCGGACTGAGAATCTTAACTAAACATTTCTTGAAACAATGAAAAATTCAGTATTTAATAAGCTGACCCAGGACCACGTGATCCGAAGACAACCACCGATTAAAAAACTAAAGGAAAGCTACATTATCAGCGAGTACCTACTTTATTTTATCCCTATTTTCCCATGGGAACTCCGTGGATGAGATCGCGGGGCGTACGCTAGTTGTTTTTATAGAAATTAGTCTAATCGGACGGTGAGTATGCAGTTTGCGTTAGTCCTTAAGAAGAGGCAATCTAAGGAAGCCTGTTAACATTTATAATCTTCACTTACAAGAAGCAAGCTTTTAAAAAATAACTATACATAGGTAGAGGTATTTATTAATATAAAAAATAATAAGTACTAAATTATCATTTTTCAGAAAATCACGTAAGTACATACAACTGTGCATGTTAGGTACATTGCAGGCGTCCACTGATCCGCAATGTACGTATCGTACGCATTATATGGATTTTTAATTTTAATAAAATCTATTCGATGCGATCCGTACGATGCGGATCAGTGGACGCACTTGTACGACTTTCTATACAAAGAATAATGAAATCGGTTTGATGCGATGCGTCCAATTAATCGAAAACTAAAAGTTATTTTTGGTTCTCCTTTAAACGTAATAGTCGCGGTATTTTGCTAGTATAAGTACAATAAAAAAATGTCACCTTGATATCAAAATATTGCATTTATTTATTTGAATCGATAAAATTTCGTAACCGATAGTAGGTACAGGTTACACAATTTCTGAATATAGATTGTGACTTTTGAACTACGAAAGAGAATTACACAATGCCGCGATACAAATTCCTTATCACGGTTTCTTATCTTTTGATAACAATAATAGGATTTACACAATGAAAATGGATTGAAAGGAAAAGAAAATTACAACTATAACATTCTGATTTGAGGTGTGAAATTATTGCATTAAATTCTTTACTAGCGAACGCCTGCGACTTCGTCCGCGTGGAAATATACAATCAGTATAAGTTGCAAAAAAGTAAACTAGCGGATCCGGTCAAGCTTCGCTTTGACTTATGTGAACTTCTTCCCTACCCCCTACCCTACCCTACCACTACCCTACCCGTACTCTACCCCTACCCTACCCACACCCTACCAGTACACTACCCTACCTGGAAAACTGCGAAAAGTCCCTTATAAAATGTCACCCCCTCTTTAAAAGGGATGGGATATGGATGGATGGATATAAAAAAAAATGTTGCACGGTTTTTTTAGCTTTCTACCTTGAAAATTGTGGAATGCTCCATACAAAATTCCAACCCCCATTTTAGGGAAGTGGGACGTTAGAAAAAGACAAAAAATAGCCTATGTCACTCTCCATCTTTTCAACTAAAATTACGTCAATTCGTCGCTCAAAGAAATAGATAAACAGTGTGTGTCTGTACACACATTTTCACATTTATAATATTAGTGTGATATTATAGAACGTGACTGCGGACTCGAACCAAGTACCTCATGATTAGACGCCACATAGGCTGATCACTGAACAGGTCCGACCATGAATCTAGTTGTTCTTTTGACCACTAGATGTTATTTGCTCAGACCTTAATAGCAATAATTCAACGTAAAAAATTACATAAAAGCGAAATGCACTGAAGCATTGTTTCCAAGTGATTAGCACACGATGTATGGTTATGTTGGTTAGGGTTGTCGACGTGCCTTGCCATTATGAGTGGGTAATCTTACCCTCGCAACTCGTTGAGCTATGTCGGTGACTTTGGTTCTTCTGCGGATCTGCTCATTTCTGATTCGATCACGCAGAGATACTTCTAACACTCGTTCCATCGCTCGAGTTGCGAAGCTGAAGTGGCAATGGGCGGGGCACGTAGTTCGAAGAGCCGATGGACGTTGGGGTCCCAAAGTGCTGGAATGGCGACCCCGCACTAGCAAGCGCAGTGTTGGTCGACCCCCATCAAGCGAGTCGCAGGAATTCGCTGGATGCATGTAGCTCAGTATTGTGATGTCTGGATGTCCCTACAAAAGGCCTATGTCCCCCAGTGGACGTCCAACAGCTGATATGATGATGATATGATGAATCTTACAGCCTGCAAGATTACCAACCTTATTAACCTGTAAGTTACAGGTTGGTCACGGGACATTGTTCGTAGAGAATATTCGTAAGAACGGCGAAGCGTATTGCGACCAAAATAAATGTATATAGTCTGGCAAGTTCGTCGATGACACTCCCATGATATGCGGGCGACGGGGGGAAAGACTGCGCGTGTGTGAAATTGTGCGTGCGGCGTGTGAGGTGCATCAGTCGAATTGAGAATCTCCTTCTTTTTTTTAAGTCGGTTAAAATGCATTCATATATTAGAGCACAAGTCATATGTTGAGCGACAGACGCTTTTTCGAGTTTTTGAGTTTTAATCGCCGCGAAAAATCAATACTGAAACTTTGATATCTCAGTCAGTCAGTTATCTTTTTAAATATTACATACAGACACCTTGCGGTCCCACTCGCGTTGTTCAAGTTACTAAGTACGTAGTTAAGTTAAGTACCTACCGCCAAGCGATTTAGCGTTGCAGTACGATGTCGTGTAGAAACCGAAAGGAGTGTGGATTTTTCATCCTCTTAACAAGTTACCCCGCTTCCATCTTAGATTGCATGGTCAATTACCATCTGATGAGATTATAGTAAGCTCAATAGCTCAACGGTAAGAGCGGTCGGACTCATCACCGAGGGGTGGTGGTTCGAACCCCGCTCCGTTGATCTATTGTCGTACCCACTCCTAGCAGAGTCTTTTCCGACTAGTTGGAGGAGGATGAGAATATTGGTCATATTAAAAAAAAAAAGATTAAAAAGCAACAGTCCTCGGTTTGAGGTAATCATTAGTTTGTTCGCGCCGCGACAACCCTGGGCGCGGAGACCTCGTGGCACGGTTGCGAAACGGCGCCGCGAGTCAATGGCAACGAACCGACTCCGGTTAGCGGGTCGATTGCAGTGTTTGTGTACACTACAACCATTCATTGCTCACTTGTCTATTGTACATATTTGTTTAACTAATTCAAAATATTTAAAAAAAAAACAGCAGGCTGCCGCGGTGCTCTTGGGGGGCTGCTGTTTTTTTATATTTTAAATTTGCCGCCAACATATTATACTGCCTCATTGGTCCTGTGGTTAGCTATTTCAGCTACAGACAATGAGATCCAGGGTTCGAATCCCAACAATAACAAAAAAATACGTTATGAGGATTCTTCGTACAATATAGCAGCCTGGAGTTGGCTCGTGTCGGTCTGCCGTCCCATTGGAGACGAATGAGAATGAGGGAATAGAGAGTGCACCTGTGCTTGTCGACACACTTGTGTACTATAATGTCTCTTGTGTAAATGGTTAATCTCACTATGAGATTAGTCACTGTGGTAAAAAAAATTCGGTCTGGAGCATATTATATGTTAAAAAAATGTTTTTATTACGCTCGTGGATACTTTTCCCTCTAAACCGCGAATGTTTTTTTTTGTTAATATAAACCACAGAATATTATTTGTATAAATAAAAACTAAACTTTTTACGATGAATAGGCCAGTGCTTGGCTGTAAAGCCTGCTGGTAAACAATAATGTAGCCTATATGGAACCAGCTTGCATAGAAACAGTGATAAGTACTTCATAGACGCAAAAAGAGTCGTGATAGCCCAGTGGATATGACCTCTGCCTCCGATTCCGGAGGGTGAGGGTTCAAATCCGGTCCATCCGGGCATGCACCTCCAATATTTCAGTTGTGTGCATTTTAAGAAATTAAATATCACGTGTCTCAAACGGTGAGGGAAAAACATCGTGAGGAAACCTGCATACCAGAGAATTTTCTTAATTCTCTGCCTGCATGCCCAGGACCGGATTCGAATCCTCCGGAATCGGAGGCAGAAATCATATCCACTGGGCTATCACGGCTCTAGAAGTAATAGAGCTAAACTGTCTATTTTAACCCGGTGACTCGGCCGACTAATCTAAATTTTCTTTTGCCACATTGCACAATAGTAAGTAAGTAATTGAATAAGTAAGTTAATTGAAATCAAAACAATTGAACAGTCGATAAACCGCACCAAATAGCCGTGACCATTATATGAGTTAAGGCGATTCGCCATTAGTTTTACATTAATAACAAAAAATTTAAAAATTAAAAATTTAAAAACAAAAATCCCCGAAATTAATAATTACACTCTCGATCAAGTCATCAATATTCTCTTTCAGTGCGCTTTCATTTGAGACCCCACTCGAGTATATTTGCAGACAATTCGGTTGTTCTTCCCCACTCTCAACCCCCACAACTTTTAAACGGCTCAACCCATTTTCATCAAACATAACTAAGAATAATTGCACATAAGTCACCTTTCATCCAAACATATATTGAAATCACTTTATCCGTTCGGGAGCTATGGTGCCACAGACAGACTGACAGACTGACTGACAATCAGGCAGACAAACCATCTTTTTGCGTCAGGGGTTAAAAATGGCATCCGCATTCGAGGTTTAGAGGAAAAAGAATCCACGAGCGTAATAAAAAATACTCGTAATTTGTTCTAGACCGATTTTTTTTTTGGTCACAGTCGCCAATCTCATAGTGAGATTAACTTTATACAGTCGCTAGTTGACATGATGTAACAAACATCATTTTTTTATGTATCATACATATTATTCATTGTATCATACATCATTGAGATTCTATGTAACAAATGTCATCTGGTGCTTACTGGTGAATATCATAGGTACAGTATGTAGACGACATGTTGTCAATTGATTTTTTTTTTTAAAGAATATTTGCCACATCTATACTAATATTATAAAGCTGAAGAGTTTGTTCGTTTGATTGAACGCGCTAATCTCAGGAACTACTGGGCCGATTTCAAAAATTATTTCAGTGTTAGATAGCCCATTTATCGAGGAAGGCTATAGGCTATATATTATCCCCGTATTCCTACGAGAACGGGAACCACGCGGGTGAAACCGCGCGGCGTCAGCTAGTTTTTTATAATATGACCAATATTCCCATTTCCCTCCTAATACTAATCGGAAAAGACTGTGCTAGGAGTGGGTACGACAATAGACCAACGGGGTGGGGATCGAACCGCCACCCCTCGTTGATGAGTCCGACCGCTCTTATCGTTGAGCTATTGAGGCTTTTGATTTGATGTTTATTTTAATAGGTTGATAATAAAGACCAAAATAGTGAATAGGCCAGCTGTATTTCAACTAGCGCGAACTTTAGCGTTTTATATGTAAAAGCGACTAAGACTACGTCAGTACCAAATAGAGTGACCAAATACATTAGATTTTTCCTTAAAACCGCTGTCTCAGTACGTAATACGTATATCCCTATGTCCACGCATCACTGACTCGTCATCAGGACATTATGAAAATTATCTTCTGACGCAGTTTATTTACGCTTCGGTATTTTATAAGTTCACAATATGATTATCCTTTTTTAACACGCTTATATTAGCTTTACTTGTAACTATGTATGTAAGAAAATCTTAGAATCTTAATTTGTCCCGGTCTTCGATTAGGATGAAATTTTGCATACGCCCTGAGTTCTGATGACAATACATGACTAGCTAAGAAACGTCATCACAAATCCAATATAGCGGCTTTATGAAAGGGTTTGCTGTCAGGAATACGAAAAAAATAGTCACGTGACTTAAATACAATATGGCGGACGCCCAAGATGGCGGACAGGCTTTTTGAAATACACCCCCATGATATAGGTATAAAGCCTGTTTTTAGTTTTTTTAACTATTCATGTTATTAACGGCTCACTACAGGGTCAATCTTGCTTCCATATATGAAATGTGGGCCTAAGACCCACCTACCACGCTTTTCTAGATGTGTGATTCCGCTATTATAAATATACTCGTCGATGTATTCGCCTACAACAAGTTTTATTAAAATTTGAACTTTATTTCTATTGGATGCCAAAAATCACGAAGATGTAACCTAACCCCTCTCGACCTGAGAGGAGAATCGTGCTCAACAGTGAGCCGAATGTGGGTTGTAAATGATGATGATGATAAATAGTCATTAATAAATTTATACACACGCATTTTAGTCACGTCGAAACAATAAAAAAAAGCTATTAAAATGGTTATGAGAGTATATTAACTCTAAACTCGTAACCATATTAATAGTTTTAAGCCTAATAAATTACCCACTTGAACCTTATAACATCTACTACATACTTTGTATTAAGTTAAACTATGTTTTCATTGTCATAATCATTATCAAATAATAAAAATACTAGCAGACACGCCGCGGTTTCACTCGATTTGACCAAAATCGGTTGAGCCGTTGAAAAGTTGTGGGGGGTGAAAATGAGGAAGAAAAACTAAACTTATTCGAATTGATGTTTTAATCGAGAGTGTAATTAATAGTTTCATAATCTTCGGGGAAATCTCAAAATTTTCAATTTTATATACTAAATATTTGATGCTAATATTATAAAGAGGTACCTACTACTGAGCCATTTTTGAAAATTCTTTTTATAATATTAAGTTAAGGTTGCCTGGAAGAGATCGCTACTAAGCGATAAGGCCGCCTTTTGTATTCTACTTTTTCTTGTGTTTCTGTTTTGCTTGTTTTCTTTTATTTTTGTGGTGTACAAATAAAGAGTACCTATTATTAAGTTATCAAGTAGGTTTAAGTCTAGTATACACTAGATTGAACTTGCTGGGTAAGGGTCGTAGCTCACTTGTAAGACACCGCACGCACTAAGCACTCACATGTCTCCATCGCGAATGGAAGCAACTGCTCCGTCTCCAAACATCGACAGCTTGTAGAAAAGTAAAACTAGCAGCCAAACTGAAGCCCACTAATACGTGAAGAGGTCCAATGATCTTCAATCACACGCATATCATTCAACTGACAAATAACCAAGAGCACGCTATGGAAAATATAAAAAAAAATTAAGCATCTATATTTCATCGTCAACCGTAAAGGTTGTAGCTCACTTGAAAGACATCGCACGCAATTAGCACCCGCACGCATCGCGAATGGTAGCAACTTTTCGGTGACCAAGTATTAAGAACTCGCACTTTTCCCATCGCGAATAGAAGCAACTCCTTGTGTCAAGAGTGTCTACACTGTAGACTACATCTACAGCCTGTAGACATCAGACAATACCAAGCTACTAAGTGAAGAGGTCCACTGAGCTTTCATCTCACGCATATCAGTCAACTGACTAATAACCAACAACACTGGACGTAATGGCAAATGTTTAAAAAAAAACCATATTTCATCGTAAAGGTCTTAGCTCACTTGAAAAACACCGCACACAATTAGCACTCGCACGCTACGCGAATGGTAGCAACTCTTCGGTGTCCAAGTATTAACAGCTAGAAGACTACAACTAGCACAGAATACCAAGTCCACTACGAGTAGGTGAAGAGATCGATTGATCTTCCATCTCCCGCATATCATTCAACGCTACGCACTATAAATGTGTGGGTCTCTAACCGGGCGGTGCTTTAACCAAAGAATGGTTAGATTGAGGCAAACCGCAAACTGTTTCGCCCTTGATAGTGATTGCTTTCACGGTAAAGTTTACGTATATATGATTTTTACGCTGAGAATTAAAAATCAAATGAAATAATACAAACAAATTTAATTAATTTTGTAGACGAATACAACGGTTTTATTTCTTCTGCTTTCTTCATGGTGTTTATTTGCGTTGATCTTTCCCGACGACTTGGGTTTTTTATGGATTTTGGTGACTGTCATAAATCGTTTTGACCTGTGCTTTAGTTTGGATTCCGAGAACTCTTGTCTTGAGATTTAGTAGAGTTCTTTTTTACTTTTTCGTGCAGATTTTTTACATTTAATTGGTGTAAGTCAACAAATATATTGTTAAGCGGTATCACTAAAGGTTTTAACGAAGATGACTCTAATCAAACAGACGGAGTTTTATAGGTTCACAATAGTAGAAACAATAATTAATTGTGTTTTTAAATACTAAAATAAAATTAAAGAACAGTTAAAACTAGTAGGTAAACATTATGTTTATGCCTCTATGGATATATAGGTATATATACGTAAATCGACGCTCATTTTATACTGGGTATATATTTTAATTAGTGTAGTTCTCTATATGCTCACAAGATAGCGCTAAGCGGAGATGGCATCTGAGGACTCTATACCCTATATTCAATGTACTCTATGGGTGCCAGTAACGCACTGTGGACAATACGCACGACACAGAGCCCAATACATTACGACTTACCTGGTGAAGCTCAAATGCCTCGACGCGAGGATCTCCGGCAGCGTGCCCCACAGCGTCTGGTGCAGGTCTCCCACGGGCGCGCCCCACCAGCTCGCGTGCCAGTAGCGCACTGTGGACGATACGCAGGACCTTACACCTGCAGAATAAAGACATTATTTAAGCCAAAAAACTGAGTTTATGACAGAACAGCTGACGCCCTCACGATTTCACCCGCTTTCCCGTTTTAGATCCCGTGTCCGTGAGAATACGGGGATAAAATATAGCCTCTGACACTCGAAAATCACGGGGCTTTCTAGTGGTAAAAGAATTTTTCAAATCGGTTCTGTAGATCCAGAGATTTGACGGCCGCGTCGCAGTGGGTATAGTGACGCTGCGCTCTAAATCCACGGCCGTGGGTTCGATTCCTAAAACTGGAAAATGTTAATTTTAGAACACATGTTCCTTGAACATTTTCAATTATTTTTCGGTAAAGAATATAACCCCAAGTTATGGGAAATACTCCCCATCACCCTGTATATCATAAAATCAACTGTCCTAGTACCCCTACCACAGGCTTACATTGGGGCTAATGAGTGATGTATTGTTTATGTATTGTCTTCTAGTTAAGTCCGCCAACCCGCATTGGTTTAGCGTGGTGTGTTTAGCTCCATATCACATTTCCTATAGGCTATATGGAGAAAGCCTGGCGTTAAAGTAGGCTATAATATAATGATCAAATAAACCCTACTCTTGCCAAGTTAGCGCGATATAATCTTGGACTGCAAATCGCAGTTACACGTTAACTTGTCGATGAATAAAAAAATTACAATTGGAATTTGTGTACAGTTAAATTAGCAGTTAGCGCCATTATATGATTAGCACAACCGTCACAGACTAAACAACATTTACTAACACGACGCTGTTGGTGGCAGGTCGTTTTAACCTGATGGGATTATATTATTTATAATTAACCGACTTCAAAAAAGGAGGAGGTTATCAATTCGTCGGAATCTTTTTTTATGTATGTTACCGATTACTCGAAGACGCCTGAACCGATTTGAAAAATTCTTTTTTCGTTTGAGAGGGTATGCTTTTCATTTGGTCCCATAGTAGGTAATCATGTCTGGATCTGATGATGGGATCCGGGAGAAATCGAGGGAAACTTTCTAAAATCGTGAGGCCAACTATAGCATTTTATATTTTTTAATATAGTAAGATTATATTATTTATAGTAATAGCTCTTTGATGTTTTTTTAGTATAGATTTACAATATTATTAACACTAGTTAAAAAAAAATGTTGATTGCAGTTAGGATTTTTCTTTGCTTTCTTTTTTCCCGCCGACTTCAATATGGTTATTTTCAAGTCAAGAGTGAAGGCATCTTCTAGGCAAAACGTGGACCTTATACAGGTCATTTATATTTTCTTAAAGATTATTTTGTTAAATGTGACCAATATTCCCGTTCTCCTCCAACTACCTAGTTGTAAAAGACTGTGTTAAGAGTGGGTACATCAATAGTCCAGCGGACGGCGATCGAACCACCACCCCTCTGTGATGAATCCGGCCCCTTTTCCACTGAGCTATTGAGGGTGTAATTTAACTATTTACCTTATTTAACCTAATTACAAAAATTTGTATCAAAATATGAGTATTGCGAATGTATTTTTGTCAATGAAATTGGGGTATCAGTGTCCCCGTTAGTATCATTCATCGACGTCATGGCTGGGCACCGGTTAAAACTAGTAAGTATTATAAGAATAGTCACGCGATTGTTATAAATACGTTAAGTGTATTTAGGCCACTTTAAAATCACCCGTTTCAACGAAGCTCTAGGCTAGAATATACATAGTATGGTATGAAAAATTTTAGACCGTGTGTGTTGCCAACTATGGGCCTCATAAGACGGTTCAGAATTTCAGATACTCAAGCGAGCGAATGCTCAAAGTGTATCTTGATCGAATCGTGATCGAATCAGAAATGAGCAGATCTGCAAAACTGGTCACCGACATAGCTTAATGAGTCAAGCTACCGGTGGATTTTGGGGAACCAAATGCTGAAATGACGACCATGCACCGTAAAACGCAGTGTTGGTCAATCCTCGCTAGGTGGGAAGACATAAAAACTGCAATTGCAAACTGAAGAAAAAAAATGTGTATTTCTCAAAGAATCCTTTTTTATTCTTTACAAGTTAGCCCTTGACTACAATCTCACATCTTAGATTGCATCATAAGTGATGATGCAATTTAAGATGGAAGCGGGTTAATTTGTTAGGAGGAGGATGAAAATCCACACCCCTTTCGGTTTCTACACGACATCGTACCGGAACGCCAAATCGCTTGGCGGTACGTCTTTGTCGGTAGGGTGGTAACTAGTAACGGCCTAAGCCTCCCACCAGCTGAATTGTGATCTAATGAGCTGGTATATATCATAAATTCACAATTTTCCTGCCATTCTAAGAATCTTTCTCAAGAAACTGTACTTTTGACTACACTAAATAGCTGTAAAAAGTTATTATGCGTGACTATGTTGTTTAGTTGTTGCCATGTATTTATATGGGTATTATTTCATTATGTTTTCCTACTTCCCGGTTCTAAAAGCAAAACACAATTTAGCGACAGTATTCTATGTGGTTGACATCCAATCAACGCGCACGAAATGTTTTTAATCACTTTTACCCACGCCGCTTAGGTGTGGAACAGGCTTCCGTCGTTTGGTCTCTGACATTACTGACTCTTCCTTAAAGATAATATATATTAATTAAAAATTAAAAAAAACAAATGTCATATATTTGTGAGTATCATGTATTTTATATCCCAAAGGGAACTACACGGGTAAAACCGTAGGGCGCTAGTTACCTATAAATAGTGCCAAAGTACGAATACATTTACTCGAAAAACGTAATGTTCCTTCGGCAGTCGGCTAAAAATTTCGCCTCTCGGCTCTAATATCAATATTTATATTTTTTGGCCGTCCTCGTGCATAAAGCAGAGCCGGTAATCGGTATGTTAACAGCTTATGCAAGAAACGCCATTGACATTTGAACAATGAACACAATTTGGCACTCTTAAACATAAGCTATAGACGTTATATGGGATAATGGGCCATTACAACATACGATACGACATCAAGGTTTGTTTAATAGGATTCCTAGCAAGTTGGTTATACACTATCGATAATATCGTCAAAGTTATTAATTTCTGATTTTAGTTAAGGTTTCGTCAATACGGATATGTGTTAGAATGTCGAGAACTTGGACGTAATTAGAAATGTACCTAAGCCACAATAGCTATTTGTTAAACAAGTGAGCAAAGTTCGCTTTTGTTGCGAGTGCCAAGTCTGAATCCCGAGCAAGCTACGGATTTTTTAATTGGAAATAATAAAAATTAGTAAAAAATCTCAATAATAATCGACAGAAAAAATGAGGAGTAAAAGGTTAGTTTTGTAATGTAATGCGGAGGGATTAAAGGGATGAGGGAGAGAAAAAAGAAAGAAATAGGTCGTCGTTATCAACTCATATACGGCTCACTGCTGAGCTCGAGTCTCGTCTCAGAATGAGAGGGGCTAGGCCAATAGTCCACCACGCTGGCCCAATGCGGATTGGCAGACTTCACACACGCAGAGAATTAAGAAATTCTCTGGTATGCAGGTTTCCTCACGATGTTTTCCTTCACCGATTGAGACACGTGATATTTAATTTCTTAAAATGCACACAACTGAAAAGTTGGAGGTGCATGCCCCGGACCGGATTCGAACCCACACCCTCCGAAATCGGAGGCAGAGGTCATATCCACTGGGCTATCACGGCTCTTTACGTTCTTCTACGGCTTACTAGTCGTAAATGAGACGAATGGACGACCCCGAAAGGAGATAATGATGATGACTCATAAAATAAAATCTAGCACAATAATATGCCTCTTCAAATTCTGCAGTAATGTTAGGTTCGATTAGCCATTTCTTTCCATATGTGTGTGCTCCTTCCGCCCGCACTGCCTCGTAATTGTGACAACTTAAGATCGAGGATTCGTGACGTTGTCAAGTGCCGTTTAGCTGTAATGAGCTATGGCCCTTATACCTATGGATCAATGACTCAGTTTTCGAATAATTATATTTCCCTATATGCAGATTGACAATACTGCGACGCAAGTCACGATCGTGGGCTTAGTTTGCCAAATCAACAAGATATAAAAGTCATTAAATCAAATCAACCACCCGGCACCCAATCCGCACGGCCGCGTGATAGTTACAGTTTGCGAACGATGCGATCCAGGTGCCATTTGGCTCTAATGAGCTATGGTCTTTATACCACTGGATCAATGACTCAGTTTTCGTTTAGTATAAGGACAATACATTTCTCTGTGGGCGGATTGGCAGTCAACGCAAGTCATGTTCATTAGCTTTTTTAATGACAATATAAACAAGATATAAAAGTCATTAGAAATCATTAGATCCATTTGGCACCCAATCTGCATTGCCGCGTAATGGTATTAGCTTGTGAGCGAAGCGATCCAGTGACGCATTTCTACAAAACGCTAACGAAAATTAAAAATACATTCATTATTGATCAAGTTGACGATCAAATCTGTCATTCCCATACATTTTTTCAATTTTCGTTAGCGTTTGTAGAAAGATAATCGACGTTCTACATAGCTAAGGCCCCAGGTGCCTTTTAGCTCTAATGAGTTCTGACCTTTACTACAGGAGCAATGACTCAATTCTCGTTTAGTATAACGTGAACAAGATATCCCTCTATATGCCTATATGTAGGCGGATTGGCAGTACTGCGACGCAAGTCACGTCCATCGGCTTTATTTGTGCCAAAATCCCACGCACCTTAATATCACCTACAATTCCATTGGGGCGAATGTGCGTGCAAAGAACGCGTTATTAAAATATAGTGAAAATGATTTTACTAAATTAACCCTTAGCTGTGATATCGCTAAAAAAAGGCAACGTACCTTGTATGTGGTCAAAACTGACCCCTATTTCTTTATATTACAAACAATCAGACCGCAGGATTTCAATCGCGTAGTTTCCTAGTAGTTTAACTAGTTTTGATTATACAAATCTACGAATTTACTTTAATTCTTTCGAAATAATATTTATTATCTCCCAAGAAATGCAACACTATTAAAGGTAATAATGGCGGATAGATGACGTTTTCAATGCAGTAGTCGATTTGACGTTTGCTGTCATTATTATCCTGTCATAGTTGCTCTATGGGCGCCATCTTGATATAACACAAAATCTTGGGTTTTTATTTTATTTACTTATTTTTATTTAGTTAGATTTATTCACTTTAATTAATGTTAATAAATTCCTTGTATTTTTTAAATTTTAATGATACGGATGGACCTGAAATGGACAATCTCCTTTTATCGTAATAAATAAACTCTTTGTAATATTAAGATTACATGTGAAAGTATGTCCATCTGTCATCCTTTTCCATACTAAACTGCTAAAGACAAAGCCTATTTATAGGCCCTACAGTGAGCCGTTAAAAGAGCCTAATAAAGTGGCCTGTATGATATTTTATGAACATGCTGCTTAGTCTGGCCATTTGTCGTTCGATACATTAACCTTAACAATAAAGCCTTTGTTGACAAAGGTGAACGGCACTCGCAGTGTTCACAGCTAAACGAGTTTGAGCAGACGATGCTAATACTTTGTTTTTATTTTATTACTAGCTGACGCCGCGCGGTTTCACCCGCGTGGTTCCCGTTCCCGTAGGAATACGGGGATAATATATAGCCTATAGCCTTTCTCGATAAATGGGCTATCTAACACTGAAAGAATTTTTTAAATCGGATCAGTAGTTCCCGAGATTAGCGCGTTCAATCAAACAAACAAACAAACAAACTCTTCAGCTTTATAATATTAGTATAGATTGCAAATATTTTTGAAAATCGAGCTGAGGGAATTCATTAGGACCATATAATACCTATACTAATATTCAAATCGGATCAGTAGTTTCTGAGATTAGCGCGTTCAATCAAACAAACAAAAAAACAAAAAACAAACAAACTCTTCAGCTTTATAATATTAGTATAGATATAATGTTGAAGAGTTTGTTTATTTGGTTAAACGCGCTAGTCTCAGGAACTACTGGTCCGATTTGAAAAATTCTTTCAGTATTAGATAGCCCATATATCGAGGAAGGCTATATTATCCCTGGCTATATATTATTAGGTGAAACCGCGCGGCGTCAAGTAGTATAGTTATAAATGGGCTAAGCGATATATAGCGCTTATAATGACCCACTACAGACCATGGACCTTTTTTAGTTCGCGACATAAAGGAGGGTTATTCTTAAAAGAGTTAAGATCTTTACCCGACTACGGCGAAGCCAAAAAGGTAATGATTTTGGCAGTCTACGTGTATCTTAGCAATATCACAGAAGGCATAAAGTCATGCACAATTTTGTGTTTACTTACATTATATATTTAGTATATAAATAGTTTTTACACTTCCTAAACACATAACTCGACATTGTAGACAATATTTAGGTATTATGTGTATAAATAACTTTCGTTGTTTAATAAGCGACTAAATGAAATTAAGACAATTATACACATTTGTCCGCCTCAGTTTTTAAGCTCTAGTGTCCTATCTCTAGTATAAAATATCGTTGACCGGCAAGGCAACCATTCAGACTATAGCTTGGCAAATTCGTTCGTAACACTCCCGATGGTCCGCGCGCGCCGGGGGGCGTGCAGCGATGAATGAAAAATGACTGATGCACCTCACTTCCCCGCACGCACGATTTCACACGCGCGCAGTCTTTCCCCCCGTCGCCCGCATATCATGGGAGTGTCATCAACGAATGATAGTGATTGAGTCAGCAACAATCACCATCGACTGATAATCATCAAATGTTATTATTTTTGCATGTATTGTTCTTAGATCTAATTGAGAGATTAATCACAAGTTGAGATGCGTGGGCTGACTTCTTATTATAAAGAGTTATCGTTTCAAATCCCACGTAAGCGGATTACGGACCTTCAGTTATATCTCTGATCTTGGGCATAGATGTCAGTTTAAAGTACAAAGAGGTAGAGTCCTTTTCATGAAAGAAATCCCGCGGCTAAAACCTGAAATAAAATCGCAGCGTTTTACATAAATGACAATGAGCGCCTTAAGACATTAGAGCCGCGTCTGGAGGACTTCTTTCATGTAAAGGACTATAAGATTTGAGTTTTTGTTCGATTTTTACGAAATTATTGGACAGAATATTAAAAAAAATTCACCTATGGAAATCTACGTTATCAGCGAGTAACACAGGCCAAATATCATTCCTGTATTTCCACAAAAATGGGAACTACGCGAGTGAAACCGCAGGGAATCTGCTAGTCACACTTCACACTAATATTATAAAGGCGAAAGTTGTGTGTAAGTGTGAAAGTGTGTAAGTATGTTTGTTCCTCTTTTACGCTGCGGCTACTGAAGCGATTTGGCTGAAATTTGGAATGGAAATAGCTTTTACTCTGGATTAACTTAAAGGCTACTTTTTATCCCAGAAAAATCCATAGTTCCCGCGGGATTTGTGAAAAACTAAATTCCATGCGGACGAAGTCGCAGGCGTCCGCTAATCTATACTAATATTATAAAGCTGAAGAGTTTGTTTGTTTGTTTGTTTGATTGAACAACACGCTAATCTCAGGATCTATTGGTCCAATTTGAAAAATTCTTTCAGTGTTCGATAGCCCATTTATTGAGGAAGGCTATAGGCTATATATTATCCCCGTATTCCTACGGGAACGGGAACCACGCGGGTGAAACGTCAGCTAGTAATAAATAAAATTCGTCTGTCGCCATCAACATTTCCGAAATTATCCGAAATACATTTGAATATCGATGGAATGGGAAAAAAGGGGCATATTTTGCGGAGCTATGCTAATGTTGGGAGGCTTCGTCGCGTGCAATTATTCGATTTCCGCGGGTATATTATAATCGGCGGGATTTGAATCCAAATGGCCGCTTGTAATAAATTCCCCGAGTTACTTGCGTGAGCCGAATTCTTTAAGGTATCCCCACAACAACGTGTTAGGGTTTCGTGCACCAAAAGGAAAATGAAAAATCCATCTTCTAAGTTTACGTAAAATCTGACCTGACGATAGCAAATGTCATTCCCATACATCTTCCTAGTTTCGAAGCGTTAGTGATTGTAGAATGAGAATCGTCGTGCCACTTGGTTAGGGCGGGCAGGTAATGAAGGTTACATTTTAACCGATTTCAATAAATAGGAGGAGTCTAATTAGTTTAACTTTTTCTTATCATAACCACTAACGAATGAAAAACAAAGTTTACAGAAAAAACGTTTATAAACCTGTATCCCGATTATGATAAAAAATAAAAATTATTAAAAAAATATCCTGCCTACGGTAAAATTTGTAGAGTAAAAAAAAATATTTTTACCGTAGACCGGTTCATAATTTTTTTTATATATTAATAAAATTTGTTTGTGCTTTGCTCGTGGTTCAACCTTAGAATCTTTCGCTTGTTAAGTATGTATACACACACTCCATAACAAACAACTATTGCTCGCTTAATTAGTGGATAACTAATAATTATTAATTACGCTAATCTAAGAGGCGAAGAAAAAAATAAGGAAGGAAAGTCTCTAAAAAAATTAAATTTAAATATTAGGTAGATTATTTAAAGACTTGTGCTTCCTATTGAAACACGTGAATTCACAAGGACAACATGTTTGCAATATGTTAGATTTGACTAAATTGCAATTAGTGGCAGCGGAATATATAAAACATTAAATACCTACTTGATTAGATGCTAGGGTATTGCCGTGACGGAAGGCGGAAGTAGGAACAAACGGTTGATTGAACGGTACTTTATAATCACAATTTAAAATGGCCAGACGGAAAATATGGGTGTTTTCAACATCATTAATAGCCGATAGATGTCCACTGCTGGACATAGACCTCTTGCATGGACTTCTGAACACCACGGTCTGGAGCCGCCAGCATCCAGTGGCTCCCTGCAATCCGCTTGATGTCCGCGGTCCACTTAGTGGGGACATTAGCAGCCGATGGACGTCCACAGCTGGACATAGGCCTCTTGCACGGACCTTCACAGTCACCACACCAGATTTGTGTTGTGTGTTGAATACCAAAAGCAAGCAAGTTAAATACGTCAGGATTGAACCACGAGCGAAATTGATGGATTTAAAAAAAAAATCCTGAGCGTCGCGAGTCGCCTAAGACTCCTAGGCCGTTCATTAAACCCTGGCATACAATGAAATGTGTATAGGCCGAAAGTGAATTAAAAAATAAAATAGAATTGTAAAGAAATCATAACCCGTCATCATAATCATCATCATCATAATCATCATAAGCCGATGAAAGTCCAATGTTGAACATAGGCTTCTTTCATGGATTTCCCAACACCACGGTCTCGAGCCGCCAGTATCCAGCGGCTCCCTGCAAACCGCTTGATGTCCTCGACCCACCTAGTAGTGGGTCGACCAACACTGCGCTTTCCGGTGCAGTGTCGCCATCCCATTTTTTAGAAAAAAATCTGGGTGGTAAATGAGACTCGGAAATAAGCTCAGCTCCTCAACCAAGTGCGTCGCTATGTAGGGCGGCGGAGGGTCAAGGGGCAGGCAACTGACCTCTCCTAGAGATTTAAATAAATTTCGTCAAATGAAAATTAATTAACCCTTTGGAAACTCTCTCTAAGTATTTTCTAGCTGGAAGGTAGAATTTGGTGTTTATTTCAACAAGATCTGAACCGTAACCTGAATTCGCAGATATATTTTGATTGATTGATTGATTGAATAACACAGTAAATTAATGAATAGGTAGGTAATAAGTACTTAACAATTCCATGACTAAATTGTAAATATAATATAATCTGTCTGTCTATACAATAACTTCATTATACTTTTAAATAACAATGTAAGCGTCTATTAAACGACACTTATTTGCAGGGTCAAAAGGTTTTTGAGTATTTCATCATAGCTTATAAATAAATATTGTAACGACCATGAAATATATTTAAGTACCTACATTACATTATTACATACCATTTTGTAAAAATAAATTAAGTATAGGGGTGAACATTTTAAACTGAAAAATACCTATGGATAATATAATATTTTTTATTACGAGCAGGCAGGTCACCTGATGTCAAGTGATTATTGTCGCCCTAACTTCAACACCAAAGCAGAGTAAAAGATATATGTTTACTGTGGCCAAAGGCAGTGGATACTTAAGTACCTATTTAATTTTTGACAATATTGTGAAATGGTGATAACAAAAAAACAAGAAATCCTGGCTGATATCAATAAACGCGTTATAAACGGTAGGGAAAAATCAGGAACGAAGAAAACTTGGGATATACTTACTGCTGTACCCTATAGGTTGGTTCTCCTGCAGTTTGAAGGTGAAGGGTATGTGGACCCTCTGCATGAGGAGCCGCGGCGGCTGCATGGACCGCGGCCAGGGGTCGTCACGTCCCTCGCCCACTATGCCTATGAACTCCATGTTCCTGCAACAATGGAGACACTCCATCATCAACATTATCATCACATTTTGGCGACATCTCCGCCTGACCATGATGACAAGGTCGCCATTGACGGTCAATTATTCTCACGTTTCTGTAAAGCAAACGGCAGTACCCACGCGGCATACTATACAAGTCATGTACGCAGTGACCAACACACGATCAATTATAGTCGTGGGTGGGTACAGCAACGTGAGAATAATTGACCGTTTGTGGCTAGCGTAATATTTTCCATCGACATAAAGAGACAACAACGAATATTATTCACTTTGATCTAGAAGTTTTGCGCGCGAACGAGACATCTTTACAGCTATACAATCGTCGTCATCAACCCATATTCGGCTCACTGCTGAGCTCTCAGAATGAGAGGGGTTAGGCCAATAGTCCACGCTGGCCCAATGCGGATTGGCAGACTTCACACACGCAGAGAATTAAGATAATTCTCTTTTATGCAGGTTTCCTCACAATGTTTTCCTTCACCGTTTGAGACACGTGATATTTAATTTCTTAAAATTCACACAACTGAAAAGTTGGAGATGCATGCCCCGGACCGGATTAGAACCCACGCCCTTACAATAAAACTGTAACACGTCAATTTCTGTACATTGAAGATATATTGAACATTTTTGTTGGAGGGTTTAATAGGGCAAAAAAACATTTTTGGCTTCAGTATATCCAAAAACATTTTTTTTTTGGCTGTCTTCATGCTAAAACTACTGAATGACTTCAAATTAAACCTGGCACGATTTGAGACCATAATACGAAGAGGAATATAGAATATTTTTTGGCGCGAAAATAAAATAGGAAGGGAGTAAAAATAAAAGGGGTTGAAATCTTTTACGAAAAGTCCATACATGAACATACCGTAAACGAGTATCAAGCGCGAAGTCGCGGGCGTCTGCTAGTACAATATATTATAGTATTTTTTGCGCATCGCGGACCAGCAGTTCCTGAGATTAGCGCGTTCAATCAAACAAACAAACAAACACTTCAGCTTTATATATTAGTATTGATGTTCTCGTAATGCACAAAAATACCGATTACGATACCCCATGAGATAAACGATAAAAAATTCATCCTCACTTTGATGTATCGAAGGAACCCCAAATTTTTTTTTTGTTCAAATTTTCTTTTTAACACTTTAAAGACGTAGACGTAATAGATAATCGTACCAAATTTTAGCTTTCTAGTTTTAACAGACTCTGAGTTACTGACAACTTTATATTTTTAAAATTTTCGGTTCCCTATTACTTTTTTAAGTTGGTCGACTATAACTCTTTAAATAGCAATGGCTACTTAGCTGTTATAGTTTTACTTGATAATTTCATTATACATATAACCTATTCTCGATTTTTTTTTCACATATACAACCGTTTAACCGGTAGAGGGTGGGGACACTTGACTCTAACAAAAACCAGCTCATAAAAGCTTAATATTTTACAAACGAGTCCCTAAATCGAGAAATATTAATACAAGACCTTTCATATCCTTCAAAGATCTACATTACATGTGTGTACCATAAAAAAAATATTATTCAAGATTTTATTGTACGACTTTGTTCACATTTTTAATGTACATACTCATGCTAATTTACAGCTTTCTAGTAGTAATAGTCACTGCGCTAAACCGCGGAGAGACAGACCAACGGACGGACGGACGGACAGACAGACGGACATGGCGAAATTATAATCCTAAAAATCGTAATAAATGGACTCTACGTTGGTTAGGGTTGCCAACATTTCTTGAGAAAAATATAGTATTTTTCAGATTTACGCTTAAAGAAAATATAGTATTTTACGAAATAAGCGATAAAACACGTTTGTTTTTCTAAAAACTATATTTATTTACACTTACTTATGTATTTTTCAAGAATTTTGTCTTAAGTAAATGCTTTTTGACGTTTTTAAGCTCATTTTTTTTTATAGTTAACTATTATAATATTTTATATTATTATATTTTTTTTAATAGTTAAGTTCGGAATACGTGAACGTTCATAAAGTTGTTGAAAATATAGTATTTTTGCGTACTATATATTTCTTTAACAGTATATACGCAGACCCAAAATATAGTACAATACTATACATATAATATTATAGTACAGATGGCAACCCTAGCATCAGTAGTGCTAAATATTTTGTTTGTTGTAGCTGTAGCAAACGGTTGTTTGCTATACTGGCAAAGGAATATACAGTTTCATCATTATCAACCTATACTCGGCTCACTACTGAGCTCGAGTCTCCTCTCAGAATGAGAACCTGATAGAAAACAATGGTTTCACAATTTGTAATTATAGGTACTTACTGCTTTTCTGTAATAACCATAGGTATTACAATAAATGCGCGGTAGATTTACAAGACGGAGGTCCTGGGTTCGATCCCCGGCTGGGCAGATTAAGATTTTCTTAATTTGTCCAGGTCTGGCTGGTGGGGGGCTTCGGCCGTGGCTAGTTACCACCTGACCGGCAAAGACGTACCGCCAAGCGATTTAGCGTTCCGGTACGATGCCGTGTAGAAACCGAAAGGGGTGTGGATTTTCATCCTCCTCCTTACAAGTTAGCCCGCTTCCATCTTAGACTGCATCATTACTTACCATCAGGTGAGATTGTAGTCAAGGGCTAACATGTAAAGAATAAAAAAAAAAAAAAATTAATGAGGTACTACAAACTATACTACTTTTTTGCAACTGATAATATTATGCAGAAGTAATTAATTAATTGGATTAAAACTTTAATAAGTCTATATCTACATTTATATTTAATTTTTATACCTACCTAATACTTACATGGATATAAATATATATATGTACATAATTATATTATTTTAAGCATAAAATCTAACTTTTAGCAAATTTTTTTTAAGTTTTTTGTTACAATATTACAGGGTATTTTATATTTAGTAAGTATAACTACCTACTGGTATTATGTATTTAATTATAACACTATTCCACAGTTTAGCTAACATCTATAATTTTACTTTCTATTTCTTTACATATATCTTGGGCCAAAAAAGATATTGCTGGATGATGAATTAATATTCCTTACACATGTATGTGAAATTAGAGATTTTTTTCTCATCAAAACTAAAATATACAGTATTTTACAACTGATACACTATGATGGCTTCTTATTGGACCATATCTGGCATGGCTTACAATCACACACTTTAGTGTCCAGGACATTGACCTCTTATAATAAAATGATCTCTTATAATAGAAAATTTCACTTAAAAACTGGACAATTTTGCTTTGACAGTTTTAGAATTGTTGGTAAAGAAAATTATACCTAGAACCTTTTAAATAGAGTCCATTAATATATAATTAAATAAAATCCCAAATTCAGAACAAATTCAACCTTATGGATTAAGTTTAAGGTTGAATTTGCAAATGCAACTACTTGAATTGAGTGCCAAGAAGTTGTGTTTGGCACTCATTGAGTGGGAGACGTTTTTAATAGGAGATTGATGGTTCAGGAGCACCTAATAACATAATATCACTCTAAGTTCACCAACCTGTATTAGAGAAGTCTTAGCTTGATACTCCTAATCATTTAAGGAAAGACTTGCAGGCTAATTTACTAACTTTGACATATGTTAGTATACATATACAAAATTGAGATTCTATGTAACAAATGTCATCCGGTGCCTGTTGACGACCCTTTGTGAATACCATACAGTAGGTAGATGACATTTGTAAGTTGATTTGATATTAATTTAAGAGGTTGTAAAAAAGACCAAATTAGTGAATAGGCCAGCTGGTGTAGGCTGCTAAAATAGAATGATATTGACAACCTTAGCAAAACATTCATTCATTCACTGTTATGGTGAAATGGTTAAAAATGTAGACAGAGAAGTGAATACTGCATCAACTGTTTGGTGTGCTGTTGTAAGTCAAAGTTTGACATCCTCAACACACTGCACCAAACTAATGGTTCCGGTGGCGCAGCATGCCTTGGGGAGGCCCTGTATCAAAATCAGTAGGGGAGCCCAAACGAAGGGTATTTCTTACAAAAGAAATAAAAATACTTGCTTAAAATAAATATGATAGTGACTTTTTTAGTGATTTTCGATTAACGGGCCCCTGTAGTGGGGGGGCGCCCTATCAATGACACGGCCAATACAGCGGTAGGTTAACTAATATATTTTAAGCTACTTTATGTACAATTTGCAACATGTTGAGCCTGTAACCATGTACTCATTTATTTTATACTAACAGACACCCTGCCACATTTACAATATGGGTATGAAAAGTAAGGATTTTTAAGTTAAAATATTATAATCTGTTACTGATTGACAAACTTGTTTGTACTGTTATTAGGCTTAATCTGATCTGATATCAGGACACCAAATATAGAATCACCTTGACTTATATCTTTACAGAGTGTATACATGTCTTATTTGAATGATACACTTGTATTTGAATGCTTTAGACACCTGTAAGTGACTGGCCCCACCATCCAACATCATTGTATACTTTTTATTTAAATATGTTCTGTGTACTAGTTGTAGGTGTTTCAATTAAATAAATAAATTATCTTTGCTGAAAGAGAATGAGGTGACTGATATGTCTATTTACTTCTCTATCTACAGTAATCAACGAATGCAAATTGACATTGAAATTGACATTTTAAGTCACTATTCAGTGTGTTTCTGTGAATATATTGAAGTTCCACAAGAGATGGTAAACATAAAGTTTGTTTATAATTCACAAATACAACTTCTATTTTACTTTAAAATCTCTTAGCACATTCCTTGACTAAAGTCTTATAAGAAAAATTCCAATTAGAATATTTTTCATTACAAAAATGTATTAAACATTATAACTTACAACAATAAAGCCAGTGTATTTACAATTTTATTATCAAAGGTACCAAAAAGTGTGGGCTATAACAAAATCCTTGAAAGGTGATATTTTAAAAACTAAAAATCATACAGTAAATTTATCATTATTTTAATTGGAGCATTAAATGGAAAATCTTTATTTTGTTGTACACAAAACTACTAGGTAAATGCTTGTAACACTAATAAGAAAGTACTTTAATAGAATTTCTAGTATAAATCTTATTAGAAACTAGGTTCCACATTCATACACTGCTAATAACCTTAATCTTTAGAGTAAGAAATACCTTCTATGCAAGAAACATTATCTATTTTTAGCACTTACAGTTATCTGATAATACGAGTGACCGCTACCAGTTGGCCTCAAAACAAATACTTAGCCAAACTGTATCATCTCGATTTAGTACCGTAATATAGTAAACATATCAATCACTCACCTCAGGAGTATGACTAGCATCATAAAGAAGGCAACGAGGGCCCCAATCATAATAAATATATTTGGCAAGTCTGCCAAAGTGACTCCCGTCGAGCCCATTTTGCATCACCTAAATAGATCACAAAACAACAACAAATCGTTCCAAAGTACCGAAAACTAAAGGACACATCGGTTCACATCACAATAATAGAAACAAAAATACACACGCCCGCACAAATTCACATTTTCGACGACGAAAAATCTATTTTTTCTAATTCCAATTCTATCTTGCGAATTTCGTCAACAGTTTCGCGAATCGCGTGCGGCTTTATTGCCCAATTGTCTTACGCAGCTGCAATAATAAATAATAATCCTCTGTATGGTTATAACCTTGTGATAAGAGATCTCTCTAAATAATGTTTATTGCGAGTTTAATCATAACAAAAACATTGATCGAAATAAATATCGCGACGCACTACTCCGTGGAACGTAGTTTGACAGAATGAGAATGAAAATGTGAATTGATGACAGCAGTCGCAGTCAGCACATGACAGTTGACAGACTGAAACTGAAGGTGAACTGAAGCAGTGAATGGAAATGCGCAAAAATAACTTCACAGTGAACGAATAACGTCAAGCAGTTTGTTAAAGCGAGATCAACATAATGTTTTTATATAAGTTAGAAAGAAATAGATATAGTTTGAAAGCTCCAAGAGTATAATTTCACGTGTATGATCGTCTTCATACAAGATGGCAGCACGAGTTCCAATTTTTTTTTTAAATTTGCTACGACTTTTCCGCTAAATTAAACATTTCTATTTTCTAGATGAATTTTATCACTTACTTACTCAATAATTTATGTACTAAAAAAGCGTCCTTGTATTACGTCAATCCGACTAGCCTATGCAATAAGCCGGTAGCCAGCGGATTAACACATTGTAGATGTAGTTAAGCTGAAATTTTTTATTGATGGGAAGCTGTGGACCGCAGTATACTTTGACCAATAATAAGAATGGTCTAAGGCAGAATAGATGAGATTATGCGACAGCATTTGTAGCCCATAAATATGACCCACCCATAGCAAACCTTCCATAATAGTAGAGTACTGACTCTACTAGTGCTGGCTCTACCTATGGTGCAGTACCAGTCGAATCGAAGGGTAAAATTATAATAATCTATGTAAACTAATAAAGGTAGTCGTTCGTCGTCCTCGTCGTTCTGGGTAGAGGAAAACAGCTGTCAGCGTTGGTAGACTATTAAACATACTTTAAAGACATTTTGCATTAGGTACTTGATTGCCAAAATCAACAGAATAATTCCGTTAATTTACGCTCAAATCGTATGATTATGAAAAATCACAAATTATTAGCAAGTAAACTATTGACTATTTAGATAACTTTTGACGTTCTGGTATTTCTGAAGTTTTTTTTAGTTAACATAAGCATATACCCAATATTAAGGGCTCCTAAGAGGGGAGGTCCATAAAATAATCAGAGGTCCAAAACTCCGCAGAACGGAGATGAAGGAATGAGGGTACAAATTTTTTTTAGTAGGTACCGTTGTTTATGTGAACTCATCATTATTTTAAATTTCAAATTATTTACAACAGTACACCTGTATTTTTTTACACGTTTGCATACATGACTAAAAATTAAATCGGGAAGTCATTTGCAAAATGGAGCAAATTGAATTTCGTGCGGTGATAAAGTTCCAACCAAGCAAGGAATTTCTTATTAAGCTAACTTCGCCCTCAAAAAGTTTTCAAACTTTCATTTTGAAAGTAGTTTTTATAAAAATAAACGTCTTTTTTTTTGCTTATTCCTAATACTATATTTTCTTGATGAAAAAGTAAAAAGTGTATAGAGCTCGAGGGGGATTATATTGAAAAAGAAGCGCCATCCAGAATTCCCCCCTCCTTGTATCTCAGCTGCCAATATCGTTTAGTATTGTATTTTGCAGGATTGAACAACCAAAGTGTACCAAAAGTGAGTGACCTTGAACTTTTAAGCATTCCTACGTATCACATACGAGTAGGGAGGTACTTCAGGCAAACCTCAATAAGATAATTCTTATAATGACCTTGAAAATTACATAGTACCTACTCAGGTACATTTGTTGAACTAAATCTTAGGTAGGTATGAAGGCATACCTCCGCACTTACATTACATTAGCTAAAAAATCCGATAACCATTGTTTAATCCCGCCCACTGCGGTTGTCATGTACACAGGCCAACTGAAACTGTAAACAAACCCAACGATCGATATATTTCCATACTCCTAAGTAAAAGCCGTGCAGCTTTCGCCGAATAAACATCTCTCGAAAAAAAAAGAAATAAAGTAAATAACTAAGTTTTTAAACGAAAATTATTTAAAAATCCGCGAATTATTTAGACTGTGATTCAAGCGGGAAATGCTAGTTTTCGTTCAGAAACGCGAATGAATAGTGCGGAGTATCGGAATCGGGATCGTTCGAAATTCAAACTGTGGAACAACGTGGCGTCCTGCATGGAGAAATGGTTCGGTGATAAGCGGTTGTGGTTATTTGGGAACAACCTGCCGTTGTTGCCGAGAAGGTTGGTTGCCACCGTATTTTTATTTTGATTGTAACATTGACCTCCACATGAGATTGGTGGATTGTAATTATTATTACAAGGCTCAATACATCAACGAATTTTATTAAATAAATTAATATTAGCCAGATTTAATTAGGTGAAAACATAAAAAAAAATGGGTGAGATAGAATCGAACCCTAGAGCTTTCGACTTTAAGTCCGGCCGCGTAACCACTTCTCAATGATCCTGGTCATAAAAGAGAAAGTACCTAAGTACTACCTACTAGTACTAGGTACGTCAGGACCAGTGCTGTGAACAAGGTTCAAACCAGGATAGGCACTGTACGTTCAAATTGTATAAAATGGAGAATAGCGTCTCCAATACAGGCTCATAATTATTATTCCTCAAGATACTTAGGCAGTGCATTTTTGCATCTATGAAGTACACGACAAGATATTGCCTGTACCTAATGAAAAATCCCTATCCCTCCCCTATCCCCTATCCCCTATCCCTATCCCTATAAAATCGCCCCATTATTCTTATCTATACCAATATTATAAATGCGAAAGTAAGTCTGTCTGTCTGTCAAGCCAAGCGATTTAGCGTTCCGGTACGATATCGTGTAGAAACCGAAAGGGGTGTGGATTTTCATCCTCCCATTAACAAGTAAGCCCGCTTCCATCTTGGATTGCATTATCACTTACCATCAGGTGAGATTGCAGTCAAGGGCTAACATAAATAAATAATGGAATAAAAGACAAAATTGTGCATATGTGCGCTCAGATTTGTAGCCTATTATTCGGATAACTTTTTGCAGTGATTTTGTAAAGACGTAGGTAACCTATCTACATGACAGACATGCTATCATAAGGATAGGGTACTGACTGTCTGTAACTTTTAGATTTGAATAAATTTATCTATAATATAAAATTATCATTGGTCAGACCCGATTATTCTTACCGAATAATTAAAATTATACCATAGTTAGGTACCATACCTACGATCATTAAAAAGATTAAAACCACAATTCTGCAAGTAATTTATAACAAGGAAATCTACAGATTTACCCTACCTACATAATTAAGAAAAACTATCATAATAATTCATCATGCAAGTTGTAGGTTTTACTAATTAACTGTCATATTTTTTGTCTTCTTTTATAATAATCTAAGTACCTACCTACCTACTAAATATTCGTGATATTTGCATAAAAAACATTTATAATTACTACTTAGGTTTAAACAATAATTAGTATTATTAATAGTTTTGACGTCAATGAATAAATTAAGCTTGGCGTGTCAATAAAATTTTCGTGGCGGCAGGTGTTTTACCTTTAACCGTTTGGTTACTAACTTGTTGTACCTGCCTAAGTAGTTATCGTAAAAATGATTTATTTTAGCACACTCAAAGGTGATTACAAAAATAAGAAAACTAATGTCGACCAAAGGTCACAACATTTGTCAGAACAACTTAATTAACAAATCAAACTGTAAACAAAATGGCAACCTAGAATGGCAGAGAATGACCTT
This sequence comes from Bicyclus anynana, assembly GCF_947172395.1. NCBI lineage: Eukaryota > Metazoa > Arthropoda > Insecta > Lepidoptera > Nymphalidae > Bicyclus > Bicyclus anynana. Next base: position 12,862,450 of record NC_069103.1, on the reverse strand, counting down.
GAGTGAAGTCACCCACTTGTGAACGTTGTGTGTAGGGTTAAAGGCACCTTTGACAGATATCTAACACTCCCCTTTTCCACTCAAGTCACACTCCCCGCCTATCCCAAGTAACCCATAAAGATTTTTTTCAATCTAAGATGGAAGCGGGTTAACTTGTTAGGAGTAGGATGACAATCCACACCCCTTTCGGTTTCTACACGACATCGTACTGGAACGCTAAATCGCTTGGCGGTACGTCTTTGTCGGTAGGGTGGTAACTAGCCACGGCCGAAGCCTCCCACCAGCCAGACCTGGACCAATTAAAAAAACCTCAATCAGCCCAGCCGGGGATCGAACCCAGGACCTCCATCTTGTGAGTCCACTGCGCTTACCACTGCGCCACGGAGGCGTCAAAAATACTCGTATAGTATATCAGGCAAGGGCTTCTTACTAGATAATTAATTGATAGTTGATTAATAGTAATTGATTGTCTCATAAAGATAAAATTATTATCAATTTACTCGTATTACCAAACTAACGGACGCACTGCAATCTGATTCACTAACTTTGACGTTTGTTAGTTGACATTCACGAAATTGAGATTCTATGTACATAGCAAAATGTCATCAGGTGCCTACTGACAACCCTTTGTGGATATCATAGAGTAGGTAGATGACATTTCTCAATTGATTTGATGTTTATTTTAATAAGTTGAAGTTCAAAATAGTGACTTTGCCAGCTGAACAAACACCAAAGCCTTAAGGTATTCTTACACATGCTCTAAAATAGCATGCTAAAAACGTGCTATTATGTATGCTTCTATTACGCGAGCATGCTTATCATCAGTTTACATTTGCTATAATAAGCAATAAGCTTACATTTGCTATAATAGCAATAAGCATGCTATTTTTAAGTATGGTCCTGAATAAGCATTCTCAAAGCAAACATTCCAATTACACATGCTAAGTATCTATCGCTCTCTGTCTATACTATTACATACACTACGTATTATGTCTCGGTACCCAAGCTATCTGAAAAACTCTTTATAGCTTGCTTATGCAAAGAAAAAACATTTCAGTAACAATGATTGTAAGAGAAAATTATAAGATTTCGACAGTGCTCGACCTTTCCCCAAGTCGACCTGTTCCATACATACCTAAATAAACTAAAACGTACCTAAAAATAAAATGCCTAATTCAGTCATTTGTCAAAGAAGACAGAAGAGACGTATAAATCAAATCCATCAATATTTACCCCTGGTTATGAAAAGCTAACGAATATTTTTATCGGTTTTGTAAACCATTTTTACTCATAAATTATGAAGGTGGAGCGACATTCATTGGCGACGTAAAATATAATTTATGTAATTGGTTTAGAGATGAAATTACAGTGACAGTGAACGCAATATGAAGGGGAAAATCAATATCTCCATTGCATCGCCCTACGTTATTTCAGCAAGGTAGACTTGAGTTATTTACGTACCTAATTGACAGCGAAGGGATGTCTTGAAGTTCGGCGGCCTTAAGTTTACCTTACCTTCGACATGGGATGGCAGATAGGGACAGCTGCCCTGGAGATAAAAAAAAGAAACTCAGGACTCATGACCAGAGTTATAACTTACTGCCGCATGCGTAAGAGAAAGGGAAGTCAGACAGAGTGGCGCTGTAAGGCGTTACGTTACCAAGTTTACTCTCCCATACGAAATTAAAACTTAACTTTGAAAATGCAAGAAAAAATGCAAACAGCTCCTGCTGTCTGCAGTCGGCTACGAACTCGTATAGTACGATGCAAACTTTATAACGTCTCGGAAATTAGCTGCTGATGTCACTACGTGAAGGTAGTAGAGAGACGAGTATCTTAGCATTCAAGTGGTAGAGAGAAAAACACCAAGCAAAGTCCAGGACTTGTGACTACTGGACGTAGGGTTAAGGAAATTCCTTGACGATCGATCAACACTCCCCTTCTCAGCTCGTGTTGTTCTACCAGCTTATCCAAAATTGGTAAGATCCTATTTAGAGCAACTTTGGATACTCGTTCTAGTATAGAACTAGCTGCACTTCTAGAGAGGCCAAGGTTTTTAAGAAAGTTATAGAGAGATTTTGCTGGTTATCCTCTCGCACCTACTTCTACGGTGTACAGACTAACTACATAGCCATTTTTAGTTAGTTCATTTGTTAGGTCATAATATTTATTCACTTTTATACTGTGGTCCTTCGGAATGTTAGTCTCCCACGGCACAGTAAGCTCTACAAGTACTATTCGCTTAGTTTATTTGGACAAAAGGACAAAAAAGACTAAAAGTTCCGTAAAAGTTAGTATAGATAAGCCTACCATCCCGCATATAAGCAGCGCGGTATAAGGCTCCATATCTTTTCCGTTATAAGGAGAATGCAAGCTCACAGGCTGAATATCATGATAAGGTTAGGTTATCTCTAAACACTGTTGTTGTAGTTTCATATAATGTGTACAGATCGCGCGCCAGCAGCCGCGCGATGGAGCGCTACGAGAAACTCGCGAAACTCGGCGAGGGCTCGTATGGGCTCGTGTACAAGTGTCGCAACCGAGACACCGGCGAGATCGTCGCCGTCAAGAAGTTCGTCGAGAACGAGGACGACCCGCTCATACGCAAGATTGCGCTGCGGGAGATACGCATGCTAAAGGTGAGGTTTTGATAAGTTGACAACGTTTGACTGACCAGTCTAACCTTTATACATCGTCAAGAACGAGGATTCATATGCGCAAGATTGTGCTACGGGAAATACTCATGCTAAAGGTAAAGCTTTTGATTGGTTGACAACGCTCGAATAACGTATTTATTAGTGCGACATCGTCGTTGTCAAGAATTCTGTCGAGGGTGAAGACGACCCGCTGAAGTTAAGGCGTTTGATAAGTTGACAACGCTTGACTACCTAGAATAACCAATCTATTCCGGCGAGATCGTCGTTGATATGAAGTTGGTCGAGAAGAATGACGACTCGCACATACGCAAGATCGCGCTGCGGGAGCTACGTATGCTAAAGGTGAGGCTTTCGAACAACCACCCTAATATCTTCCTGAACTGGATATTCCCTAGCTTTTGGCTTGTTACTGAGCTGTATGTTGTTTATACTCGTACCTTGTCCCATTTTTGCACTATCTACATTCTCATATATCTCATATATTTTCTTCTTTTCTCATATATCATACATTCATGGATGACACGGATTACGTTACAAGAGTAACGTAATCCGTGTCATCCAATCCGTGTGACAGCGCGACCGCGTTCTGTTGTTGCTTTCAGCTTTCGATCGGTGATCATCGCTGTCCAGTTTAGAACGCTAAAATGAGTAACTTCCATAAAACTTCCTTAACTTGCAAACATGTTTTCGATAAGTCGACAAAGGCTGACTGATCAGACTTACTAGCCCAACAACCCATATTCGGCTCACTGCTAAGCTTGAAGCTCCTCTCAGAATGAGAGGGGTTATGCCAATAGTCCACCACGTCCACCCCATGCGGATTGGCAGACTTCACACACGCAGAGAAATTAGAAAATTCTCAGGTATGCAGGTTTCCTCACGATGTTATTTCTTCACCGTTTGAGACACGTGATGTTTAATTTCTTAAAACACACGCAACTGAAAAGCTGGTGGTGCATGCCTCGGATCGGATTCGAATCCACCCCCTCCGGAATCGGAGGCAAAGTGTGTATCTACTGTGCTATCACCTATCTGCAACTTGCCAAAATCAAGTAGAACTTTACCTCACGTAATGCCTGTAATACCTGACGGGTTATGTTAATATTGCCGTTAGGATTTGTGCGTTTAATATTAGAAAATAAGTAACAAATGAATTAATTATTAACTAACAATGTAGACTGCTAAAGTCTCTACTCGAGATAATCCTTTAATTTATAATCCTTTAATTTATCAGACTATACGGAATATAGTCTGATAAATTAAAGGATTTAGATTTTTTATAAGTCATAGCCTAATATTAATCAGTTTTTCGTTTCCGCTACCGCATTCCTTTTGGTTCAAGGATCATCCACCTCAAAGCGATGTAAAAAATTTTGCGAATTTAATTTATTGCAGCCAAGCTTCAGGAAGTATGCGCACATCAGGAAGACTGATGACCACAAAAATGACCTTAAGAGTGAAAGTAGCTATAACTTCAGAACAAAGAAACCAGTTTTTCAATGCGTCAGGATGCTAAAAGCTAACTTAACTCGTGACGAATGCGTCAGTGAACTTATAAAGCTTGATTTATTATTCAAACTAGTTATAGACCGCAATTTCACTCACGTGCCGTAATTACTCGACCGTTGTAAGGAAGGTTATGGTTTTTTAAGTATAATACGATATTAATTGGCAAGCTCACTGAACAGAAAACGCTAAAAGCTAAGGCACGCTACTGTATACCTACTTACCTTTTGATTTCTACAGAAGCTGCAGCTGTTGATGTATTTATCAATCCATATTTGGCTCACTGCTGAGCTCTAGTCTCCTCTCAGAATGAGAGAGGTTAGGCCAATATTCCAGCACGCTGGCCCATTGCGGACTGGCAGACTTCACACACGCAGAGAATTAAGAAAATTCTCTGGTATGCAGGATTCCTCACGATCGTTTTCCTTCACCGTTTGAGACACGTGATATTTAATTTCTTAAAATGTACACAACTGAAAAGTTAGAGGTGCATGCCCCGGACCGGATTCGAACCCACACCCTCCGTGCCGTGATAGCCTTGTGGATATGACCTTTGTCACCTTGTGGATATGATTCCGGAGGGTGTGGATTTTCTAAAGTGATTGTTATTAATTATGTATTTTAGATAAAACTTATTGGCGAGTTGCCTTTATTTACTGTAGGCCTTCGCTTTTGGTTGCGATAGCTCGCAAAACTTACCCGTGGCTCAGTCATCAGACTATGAGTCTGAACTCTGAACAGCGTGGGGTTTTAGTCGGTTGTAGATCGACGTTAACTTCGATGACGATTCGAAAACGAAGTTGAGAATTTCCCCACGATTAAAATAGGCCTTCGTTAGATAGTTAAGTAAATAGAGCATACAGATACAATCATACCTAAGTACAAAATTTGATTAAAATGGACTTGGCAACAAAAACTAGCTCCTTGCATTTATAAGGAAATGCCGGTGCGAACTGCCAGAGATAAATTCTTGCAAAGATATCATCGATCAAAATCAACGCAACCTCAATCTCATACTAGCGGATGGCTTGTGTTTCCACCTGCGTAATTCACGTTCCCGTGGGAGTACTGTGACGAAATGACATCTATGTTACTTGCTGATAACGTAGCTTTTCATTGGTGAAAGAATTTTAAAAATCGGTTTAATGGTATATGCTTGACAGCTTAACAAAATAATTCACTTACGCATTTAAAATATAAATATGGTGGTGCTATGCCGAGTCGTGAAAGCTAAGTGGATATGACCTCTGCCTTCGATTCGGAGGGCGTAGATTCGAATCCGGTCCTGGGCATGCACCTCCAACTTTTAGTTATGTGCATTTTAAGAAATTAAACATCACGTGTCACAAACGGTGAAGGAAAAACATCGTGGGGAAACCTGCATACCTGAGAATTTTCTGAATTCTCTGCGTGTGAAGTCTACCAATCCGCATTTGGCTAGTGTGGTGGACTAAGGTCTAACCCTGCTCATTCTGAGAGGAGAATCGTGCTCTATAGTGAGCCGAATATGGGTTGTCAATGATGATGGTGGTGCTAATAGAAACTCTTTCTTACAGAACCTGAAGCACCCCAACCTGGTGAACCTGATCGAGGTATTCCGTCGCAAACGCAAGTTGCACCTGGTCTTCGAGTACTGTGACCACACAGTGCTGCATGAGCTGGAGAAGTATCCCTCTGTGAGTTGCTTAGCTTCTTCTCTACTTCATCCGCGTGAAAGTAGATGTAAACTTTTAACAACCCCTACCCTACCCTACCCTACCCCTACGCCTACCCTACCTATATAAGGCTGCACACGCGCCGGAAGCTTAGAAAAATGTAATAACTTCTCCCATTTTCCCAATATTTCCCTTCACTGCTCTGCTCCTATTGATCGCAGCGCGATGAAAAGTATACTATAACCTGCCCAGGAGTATGAAGAATAATTGACTGACATAAATTTTACTGATTGCATTTTTGGCATCAGTCATCAACCCATATTGCGCGTCATCAACCCATATTCGGCTCACTGCTGAGCTCGAGTCTCTTCTCAGAATGAGAGGGGTAAGGCCAATAGTCCACCACGCTGGCCCAATGCGGATTGGCAGATTTCACATACGCAGATAATTAAGATAATTCTCTGGTATGCAGGTTTCCTCACGATGTTTTCCTTCACCGATAGAGACACGTGATATTTAATTTCTTAAAATGCACACAACTGAAATGTTGAAGGTGCATGCCCCGGACCGGATTCGAACCCACACCCTCCGGAATCGGAGGCAGAGGTTATATCCACTGGGCTATCACGGCTTCTTATCAGCATTATATATATATTGGCATCAGTATCGATCACTAATCACCCCCTGATAGTTATTTTGAAAATATTTCATGTACAGAATTGACCTTTCTACAGATTTATTATAAGTATAGATAGGCTTACGCTTGACCACAATCAAGCTTGATGGTGAGCAATGATGTGTGTATTTCACTAAGAAAGAAAATCTCAGTATTTGATAGCACGAACACTAATCTTATATCTAACCTTATCCAAAGCTAGTGATAATATTCTAGATCTTAGTTATGTAGGTCACAATGTAGTAACAACATTCTCAGGCCTAGATCGCGTTAACTCATAAAAACGGACCCCACTCTACGTTTGACGCAGTAGGTATACAAGGACTTTAGACTGGTTATTGCTAAATTTCATCCGTGGACCGTTCAGAGACAGGCAATCGTTAACAGCCTATCACGTGGTTAGTAACCTTCGAAGTCCTATCTATAGATAAGTAATTAATATGGCCCTAACTATCTACCTTGGCAAAATCAAAAATACCCTGCTCTTTATACGGTGTAATTCTCTTAAAAGGTACCGTTCCCACGGGAATACGGGATAAATGTAAATGTTACTCTGTGAAGATGTGTTTAATAACTCAAATGGATTTTTAAAATTGTTCGATTAATTGTAACAAAGAAACCACAAAAAATTATCGACCTTACCAGTTTATAAAATTAGTTTAGATTAGCTGCGTTGGTCTTCTGGTGGGTTCACCAGCGCAGTTCCCGTTGCCTATGAAACTCACAAATAACGTGGCTTTAAATAGTACATTTTGATATAAGTGGAGTAAGTTGAAAATTACAGCCGAGGAGATATTGCAGCTCGGCCAAAGGCGGAGCTATCGTAAGGAAGTAGAAGATGTTATATGCACGTATGTTATACGACGTTTTATAACACATTTGCGAGGAAACACACTTTGAACACTTTCTGAAAATGAATTAGCATCTTTGCCTGTTTTTCTTGATTTACATTTGATACGCTTGTCATTTTTGCCCAGATAACGAAGTGCGCACACCAGCGTTTGTTCTTTTTTTTAGACAAATGCACCAAAAACAGTATGAACTAATAAAGTAAATTAATATTTTTGTGTTTCTGACAGATAAATGGTTGAAATTTATTATCAAAATAATTAAAATTAAAGAATTCAATGTTTTTTTTTAAATTATATCTCACAAAGGTAATTTTATTCATAAAATGTTGAGCACTTTTCTGACATAAAAACTCTTTGCCAAGATTTAAAAAAGTACCGTTCGTTTTTAGACGGATCTTAAAGGTTTTATGTTACATTAAGGCACATGTGTATTTTACTTTACATTACGGCACATGTGCGTACTGAGATACATTACGATATTGTAATTGGTGAAATAAGCGATAGTTTACGAGCAAATGTGTTATAAAATAATTTTCTAAATCATTCTAATATATCCAGAGATTACCCCATACAATACAACAAACTATACCACAGAAAACATTGTCTATACTAATATTATAAAGCTGAAATTGTTTGTTTGATTGAACGCGCTAATTACAGGAACTACTGGTGCGATTTGAAAAATTATTTTAGTGTTAGATAGCCCATTTATCGAGGAAGGTTATAGCCATATATTATCCCCGTATTCCTGCGGGAACGGGAACCACGCGGTTTACACCGCGGCGTTAGTTATTATTAGTATAAATGTAAAATTCATTTAAGTGTAGGCCTGTGTTTAATTTTTCACTTTTATTAGTTTATATATACCTACTTGCGTACGAATAAACATAACAAATCGAAGCCGGTTTAGATAAGTTTGTTCTGTTATTAAAATCCTTATTTTTTATACAAATATTATTATAGAATAAATAATTTGAGGTGATGTAAAGATTAACTACAATTATGACACGTTTATTTAAGCACATTAAACTAATTTACATTTCGCGCAAAAAATACCTCGGTTAGTTATCTACCTGCTTGCGGTAAAAATTTTAGGAACCGACATATTGGAATAATAAATTAATCGCATATGAAATATTGACTTAAAATATTTGAGGTGATATAGTCAAAATATGTTAAGAAAATAGTAGTCTGAGAAGGATATGACGTCACTCGACTGGCAGTGGGGTCATCTACTATTCAAATAATAAATCACTACGTCGTTTTTCATCGTATTTTCGTTATTGTGATCATCGAACAAAGTTATTTCAAGGAAATGATCTTCACTGCGTCATTTAACATTAAATGACAGTGATTTTTTGGTTTGAATTACGATCATTTAACATAATTATTTCAACTAAAATACGTAAAGAACGATTTTTCTTCGAAATAATCTTACTACTTGCAACTACCACTTCTATATTACTGCCACTTTACGTAAAATAAAGATATATATGGCTAGGCAGGGAGAACAACACGAGCAGAGGAGGGGAGTGTTGATCGATCGTCAAGGAATTCCTTAACCCTACATCCTGTAGTCACAAGTTCAGGACTCTGCTCGGAGTTTTTCTCTCTACCACGCGATGGACCCGGCACCTGCACGGTGAATCCATGGAATGCTAAGATATTCGTCTCTCCTCTGTCTTCATTGAAAATAACTATGATGAAAAACGATGTAGTGACTAACTAACTAATATAACCAATTTTGTCTCTATATGTACCGTTTTATTAAGCTGGCCTAGTTTAAAACACGCTGTATAAAATTGCGTCTCCTTAACTCCCAAGGTTGAACCAATATTTTTCTAATGTCAATTTAGTTTTCGCCAACGCAACGTGCGGAATAAATACTAATTAGTCCTATTATTATTGTTCACTAGCTTTGCCGAACGGCTTTATCACTTTACCCATTTTAACGTTATCTTATGAAAATATCGGGATAAAATGAACCTAGCCCATGTATAACTCAACTATCGGTAGTTAGCCTATCTGACTTCGGACCACGAGGTCTTGGGTGACTATTTTATGTGGTGGGTGGTTATTAGGTATTTCATAGCGGAACTTTTCTTTCTTCTAATAAATTTTCAGTAAAAATTCTCAGCCCGAAGTTGGGAAGTTTGTGGTTTTAGAACCCCGCGTCTCGGATAGTATTTAAGCCGTCGGCCCCGGTAATCATTAACATCAAACTATGGTCGTTTACGCAAAAAATATTACCCTTATTCTGATTCAGTACGGTATATACCTATTCATCATTACAAACAATATTCGGCTCACTATTGAACACGAGAATGAGGGGTTAGGCCTTAGTACACCACGCTGGCCAAATGCGGATTGGCAGAATTTTCTGTTCTGTTCAACGATGTTTTTCCTTCATAGTTTGAGACACGGGATATTTAATTTCTTAAAATGCATGTAACTGAGAAGTTTCGAATTCGAACTTACGCCCTTCGAATCGAGGCAGAGGTCTTTCCACTGAGCTATCCCGTCACTATGTCACCTACCTGTTAAATACGTATATTAGCCCTTATGAATCTAGATTTATGTCGTCGCAGTTTTTGCAACACATCGGAATGTAGTTGCTGCCGATTTTATTACCAATATTAAAGTAAATAGTAGACCAAGGGCGTATCTTAACGATAAGTAAACCTTTAATAATATCAACAAACGTGAAAAAGATTCAATGATTCACGCCTGCATTTGCTTAATCCCGCGAGAACTCTTGATATGCCTAAGTACCTAATAAGAGTTTCATCATCATTCATCATCGTTAAAAGACGATGGACTTTCTCTCTTGCATGGACTTTCAAACAAAACGGTCTCGAGCCACCAGCATCCAGCAGCTCCCTGCAACCCGCTTGATGTCCTCAGTCCACCTAGGGGGATCGACAAACACTGCGCTTTCCGGTGCGAAATCGCCATTCCAACACCTTGAGACCCCAACGTCCATCGGCTCTTCGAACTATGTGGCCTGCTCATTGTCACTTCAGCTTCGCGACTCACTTTAAATAGAGTTTAATACTATGTAAATCCTATGTTTAGAATGCAATGTTTTGTAAAGATCGGTTCTAAGACTGTAATCTTTTAAGAAGGAATAAAAGCGTATTAGTTCTCAAAACTGTTTGGCTTTATGGGATTCAATAAACTTGAAAAAAAGCATACATAACCGACTACTTGAACCTAGAATCTCGATATCCGAAGCCAAGTACGGTAACTATTGGACAAAAGAGCATACTAACTACATCGGTATACACATTTGTTTTGCTAACAAGTGGATATAACCATCAACGTAAATGCAGAACTGCAAAACAATGTTTGTCTTTACCAGTAATGTTATGTCACATCGCGTGCCCTCCACGGTTGATAGTAAAAAAACATGCCATGTTTTCGTCCCTGCCATTTGCATGTACCTACGCCTCATTTGTAAAAGAGCAAACCCCTTTTTTTATTACTTACTCACCTACTTTTTCTTGTTATAGTCGTCATGAATTGATTTCAGTTTTGTAAGCTAAGGTTGTAAAGCATGCGTACGCGGAAAGCATGCGTGCACGGGTTGTAGTAGAGCTTTAGACACAATTTGACTCGAAACTGTCTGGAACAAAGAGGTTTTTTAAAGTAAATTTCCTTCTGATGTTAAGAGGACATTAGAAAACTTCGTTTGGATATTTTCCCTTAGACCTAGCCCTCGACCACCAAAAGCTCTATTGCCACATCTCGAAATCGAGTCATGTTTTCTAGAGATATGGTGGGAACTAAAATATTCATAGATCATAATCCTGTGCCTGTAATTACACTGGCAACCTTTACATTTTATACTTCAGATCAGATCATATATATAGTTGGCGGCAGAATTCTATCTGCAATATTCTGCAACGCCTCGGTAATATTTTTGCCATTACAAACATATCTTACTACTAAAGTCAAACTTTTGATTTAGCAACACAATACTCTTTGGCGGCAAAAATATTCACGTCGGTCGTATTTTCTCAAGTTCTGTCCCAAAGAGCAGCTGTTCGACATGTTTATATCTAAAATGCTAAAAATTACCTGGAATAGCTTCACACCAAACACTAAAGTGCTGAAATTGATAGGCCAAGACAGAAAAATCATGTCCATCATAATGCGAAGAAAGCTTAGCTTCTTTGGCAACATAAGAGGAGCCCAGTTTTTACTTCCTAAACTAATATCAGATGGGAAAATATGAGGCAAAAGAACACCCGGCCGCCAAAGACGACAATGGTTGGTTGATATAGTGAACTGGTCTAGGCTATCCGCGGATAAAAGAAGAAGCTTTTCACATATTGACCCACAAACTTCAGTTCGAGGATGGCACACGATGACCATGATTACTATTAAAGTCAAGCTCTAGGATAATCTCTATTTCTTCTGTCACCAGGGTTGCCCAGAGCTCCTGTCAAAGCAGATCATCTGGCAGACGCTGCAAGGCGTCGCCTACTGCCACCGCCACAACTGCATCCATCGGGACGTCAAGCCTGAGAACATCTTGCTGACGAGCGACGGCGTCGTCAAGCTATGCGACTTCGGCTTCGCGAGGATGATCAGTGCGTAGGAACATTAGCTTAATATATTTTTAATAATCAATAATCAACATCGGCAGACGTCTATAGTTGGGCATCTTTAGGTCAACTAAATATAAGCATCTTTAGGTCAACTAAACATAAGCAGTCCCACGACCTGAATTCATGGCTTTCGTTTTCTCGATCCCTTTTACATGACAGTAGCATATATAACTAACAACTCTCCCTCTCAACGTTCGTTTCGCAACGCATCCACTAGCTTACTCCACTAATCAAGAAGTCTCTATATGTCTTACAGAAGTGATGGACCTGCCAATGCATAGCTTTAAGCAATGTGTCAAAAAACATTTACTTAGTCGAGTTTACTACACCATTGATGAGTTCCTCAATGATAAAGATGCTTGGAGGCCATTGGATCAGCATCCACCTTCACACAGGAAGTAACACTATAAGAAATTGTAATGTTGTCATCAATTGTAAATTATAATATGTATGATTTTTTTTAAAAGTGCAACTATTCAGTTTCTTGCCGGTTTCTTCTCAGCAGAACCTGCCTTCCGAACCGGTGGTAGAATCTTTACAAAAAGTCAACTGACGTATCAAAAGTGCTTGTAAACTGAGCCTACTTGAAATAAATGAATTTTGATTTTTTTGAAGTTTTAGGTACTTCAAAAACCTAGCCATCTTGCGGAAAAAAGGAAACTATTTCGTCTTTAACAAGCAAATATTGTGGACCTCAATATATTATGTTGAAAACCAAATTAAATGTACCGTTCCTAAATAACTAGGTATCTATAGCATTCCTGCCTTTCCCTCAGGTGGTAGCAGTTCGTCTGAATACTCTGTCCATACAATGATACCTTTTGGAATTGATGTGCGGCGAAGGGCTAGTAACTATTAAATCTGGTTTTTTTCTTTATCTTTTTTTTTTAATCTAAAATTAATTTAATTATTAATTGATTACAGTAGTTTAGTTAGATGAATACAGAATTATTTAGAGAATATTGAATAGTTTTTATAGAACTTGTTGTTGCTCTCAAACGATTGTTGTTGATATTGGAGTGAAAAGTGCGTTTTTTTAGATTATAAATATAAATTTCACTGAAATAAAAGTGATTTCGTAGATTTGCATAATCACAAACTGTTTAGTATTTCATGTTATAACTTTCTATAAAATACCTACACGCCTAGACTATATATCATTTTGGAAATTCATATAGGTACTTTATTGTTTATAAAAGATTCCCACGAATTAAGAACCTCCTTCCGTCCATTTCATCCTCATTTTTTTCAAATTTCGTTAATTATAATGTGATCATAATCACATTTGACGATTTTATTGGTATTTTATTATAATTTTACAATAATTTAAAACTGCTATTTATATTAACTACCTAGCTATTATAACTACATAATACCTATTATAAAATAAACTAGCGGACGCCCGCGACTTCGTCCGCGTAAAAATTGATGTAAACTTCTCTACCTCTACCTTACCCTGCTCGTAAACCTACCCAACCCTACCCCTACCTTACTCCTACCCTACCGCTAACGCTAACCCTTCCCTCCCCCCACCTTACCCTACCCTAACCGTAACCTATCCATACCCTATCCTACCCTACCCCTAATCTACCCCTACCCTACCCCTACCTTATCCTACCCTACCGCTAACCCTAACCCTTCCCTACCCCTACCTTATCCCTACCCTAACCCTACCCTACCCGTACCCTACCCCTACCCTACCCTACCCCTATCCTACTCCTCCCCTACCCTATACGTTCCATATCCTTCCCCTACCTCTACCTTGCCCCTACCCTACACTACCCCTACCTTATCCGTACCGTACCCTACCCTACCCTACACTTTCCTTAAATTACCCCTACCCTACCTCTATCCTACCCCTTCCCTATCTCTATCCTATCCCTACCCTCAGCAAAATTGGTCCAGCCTTTTGTGCGTCGTGCAATGACCAAAAGACTATAATTTCCCAAGCGACTTCTATGCTAATACTATAAAGAGGTAAAGTTTGTGTGGTTGTCGGAGGTAATCTCTGGATCTACTGGACCGATTTGGAAAATTCTTTTACCAATAGAAAGCTACATTATTTGCGAGTGTCATAGGCTATGTTTGGTCCTCATATTCATACGGGAACGGGAACCACGTAATTGAAACCGCGGGGCGTCATATAGCGATATTTTTGCGACTTTCAGAAATTTTGTTTTATCTCCGAAACTATATAACTAATTAACATACTGTAAAGGGCAAATCTTATCTATATAATATCCTTGTGATTATTAAATCATTTATTTTAATAAGGATTTAAGTTTAGTTGTGTAAATAATGACGTAAACCTTAGTTTAAAATTTAAATAATTTATTAAAGTACTAAAGGTACTATATCTGCTAAAATATAAAAGATAGATATAGGGTGTCGCGGACTTTTTTGTAGAACTTTTAAAGGTTCAAAAAGCCTCCATACATTTATTTCAGTTATACGCAATGGTTGAGGCAGCGCATGCGAATAAGTAAGTTTTTCGGTCTGACCTGTAAGAGAAAACCCGCGATATCTCAGTAGTTATATATGATAGAAATATAAAATATAGCCTATAGCACTCCCCGATAACGTAGCATTCTACTGGTGAAAGAATTTTTAAAATCGGTCCAGTAGTTTCGAAGATTACCCCATTTCAAAAAATTGTTACAAACTTACAAACTTACAAACTTACAAACTTACAAACTTTACCTCTTTATAATATTAGTATAGATATAGATATAATGATAATTGTGCGTTAATTAGACGGTTAAGTTGGACGGCCTCCGTGGTGCAGTGGTATGCGCGGTGGATTTACAAGGAGGTCCTGGGTTTGAGGTTTTGGTTACCCTACCCTACCGGCAAAGGCGTACCGCCAAGTATGTATGATTCCGGTACGATGCCGTGTAGAAACCGAAAGGAGTATGGATTTTCATCCTCCTCCTAACATGTTAGCTCGCTTCCATCTTAGATTGCATCATCACTAACCACCAGGTGAGATTGTAGTCAAGGGCTAATTTGTAAAGAATAAAAAAAAAAGATATAGTCGGTTATACTTGTTTACAGTTGTTATTTAGTATCAATATTTATATATACGTACTCATAGTCATTCATTTATATCGATTTAAAATTTTTTCGTATATGAATGCTTAGTATTGTGTATTGGCGTGACAAATCATAATTTTATGGGAATTGTACCAATTTACGTTGGGTAGTCATTTTATTTCGTCTGTATACGTAGCTAAATATGTAATATTCAAACTTAATCGAGGTTTTACCTACACACAAAAGTTCACTGAACGCATGTAGTAAATAATGGTCAGGTTTATTATGTTTTAATATATATATGGGTCGGATAAACGCTTAAAGCCTCTTCACCTGTTGGGCTGTTATTGTACTTTTTTTATTATTTTTTTTATTTACAAGTTAACCCTTGACTACATCTCTTACTTATGGTAAGTGATGATGCAAACTAAGATAGAAGCGTGCTAAATTGTTAGGAGGAGGATGAAAATCCACACCCCTTTTCGGTTTCTACACGACATCGTACCGGAACGCTGAATCGCAAGGCGGTATGTCTTTGCCGGTATGGTGGTAACTAGCCACGGCCGAAGCCACCTAGAACAATTAAGAAAATCTCAATCGGCCCATCCGGGGATCGAACCCAGGACCCCCGTTTTGTAAATCCACCGCGTATACCACTGCGCCACGGTGGCCATCAAAAACTTGTGTGTTTACCCAATCCCAACACAGTCTTTGAATTATAATATCACCAATACTTTTGGTAATATATATAATGTTTTAACACAAAAATGGAACCAAATTCAAAGACGTATTTTACTTAATTTGATTTTAACACAAAATTACAGAACCGATTTTCATGAAAAAGATCATACGCGTCGAATTGGGAACCTTCTCCTTTTTTGAAGTCTTTTGAAAGTCACCCGTGTAGTTCCCATTACTGTAAAAGTACGGGAATAAAATATAGCTTACTTACAGATTATTCACAAGTAATCTGGCTGTCTTCTGCTAAAAGAATTTCCAAATTCGTAAGTAGATCTAGAGATTTCTCCCCGTATTCCATCGGGCACGTTAACTGCGCGTGTAACTTCCTAAAGAGGGCAAATTATTGAGGCGTAGATGTTACTAGTTCAAGACCTTAGCGATTAGATCGATCTATACTATCCATAGCTATTCCTGGCCGTCAGTACAGATGGTGCGATACCGGCTCTATGCAGGCTAGCGCTTATCCGACATCGCCCCAGTTTGCGACTCGAGTACTTCCAACTCGCTCCGTTGTTATGTTTTGTTTAAACTATAACGAGTAAAGTAGGTATAACTTGTGAAAAAAGTAGCAGATGTCTCCGACCTGACTTTTTTCTGCAAAGAGCAGACTTTTAATATTAAAAAGCACTTAACTATTACATTCAAGTACTTTTGAATTGATTTGATTAAAGATTTTTGTATAAACATTAGCGCTGGGTCGAATAACTGCTCAGTTTGTCCAAGTTTTGTTGTTATCCATAAAGATAATGACCACGGTGGCATGTGGGTTGGTTCCGATTTTCCGGTCCGGTGTCGCTGCTACTCGACACCGGTACGGAAAAATCGGCAACCCTGCGAGGCTCGAGACCGTTGTGTTTGGAAGTCCATGCAAGTGTTAATGCTGCTGCATGCTGTTAATGATGATGATGGTGTGTCCGAGTGCAGCTGATCCCTTTGGGATAGTTTGGGGAAAAAAGTAACGCTTGTAACTGTGCACTCCTGGGGATAGATAGGGATAGACGCTTTTAGGGATGATGCAGTGAATGGCCCCAGGGGTTGCGTACAATTCGACTGCTACCAACGAGATGGCCCCGGGCAGTTGGTAACTTACGTTTACAAACGTTAGCGTTCATTGTCAACAATGAACGTTGTTGGTGTTAGAAGATCGCGAGCATGTGTTTTCTTCAACCTCCTCTTCTGTATCTGTTCTGTGGTGCTTAACGCCCAACTTAAGGTCCTCGAATTGGCTTGGCTTCGGTGAGATGGGACTTTATGTGGTTTTAGTTCAAACATAACCTCTGCAAGCTTCTGTTAGATCTAAGAGGATTTCTTTACGATAAAATACGTTGTTCATAGTCCATTGTGTACAAAGCACTTAATAATTTATCTACAACGATTCATGTATGTGACATTAATGAAATTCATTCAATCATTATTATCACGCCTCCCATCGTATAGGAGAGAAGATAAAACTCTCATGTATTTGTACCAACGCGAATTTGTGCCCGAGAGTGCATATCGAAATTTCAGCGTGCCTTTTTAGATCAAACACGAGCGGCCGTGACACGCTTGCACGGGTTTGAACTCGGAGCCATCTCAAATGTCACGCTGTCGCAATCGTCTAACTTGTGTCACAACACCGGCATAGACGCCGGTTTCAACAGGCAAACGGGTTTGCTTGACAAGTTTTGTGTACGAGTATCTTGCACATGCATTTTGATGACCTCTCTGGTGCATTTTGGCTTGCGACAGATTCGGATTCTGATTTGCAGTTTAAAGCTAGGATTTCATCTATAATAAATCTGTAGAGGGGTCAGTTCTGTACGTGAAATATTTTTCCAAAATAACTATCAGATGGTAATTAGTAGTCGATACTGATGCCAAAAATGCAATCAGTAAATTTTTTGTCTGTCTGTATGTTCTTTATAGAAACAAAAACTATTCGACAGATTTTAACGAAACTTGGTACAATTATTCTTCATACTCCTGGGCAGGTTATAGTATACTTTTCATCACGCTACAATCAATAGTAGCAGAGCAGTGAAGGGAAATGTTGAGTAAACGGGAGAAGTTCTCATTTTTTTAAGCTTCCGTCGCCGTCACGTGGTAGGGTAGGGGTAGAGTAAGGGTAGGGTAGGGGATAGGGAAGAGCTAGGGTACGGGTAGGGGTAGTAGTAGGGATTCACGCGGACGAAGTCGCGGGCGTCCGCTAGTGTTTTCTAAATTGATTCAATAGGGTGATCAACGACAGATGATGTATCTTGGTGTGCGATTCGAAATATGAGCCACTATGCTCGGATCGCTTGCGTGATCAAATCATAAATGAGGAGATCCGTAGAAGAACCAAAGCCACTGACGTAGCTCAACGAGTCGCGAAGCTGAAGTGACAATGGGCGGGGCACATAGTTCGAAGAGCCGGAGTTGAGTGCCATGGAGCTTGAATGATTACCCCACACTAGAAAGCGCAGCAGTCGACTCCTCACCAGGTGGACTGATGACATCAAGCGAGTCGCAGGGATTCGCTGGATGCAGGCGGCTTAGTATCGTGATGTTTGGAAGTCCCTACAAAAGGCCTATGTCCTGCAGTGGACGTTCAGCGGCTGATATGATCATGATGGATATGGTGTTTTCGTTTTTGCGATCATCTGAACATGGTTATTTCAACAAAGTTACCATGTTTTGTCTAGTGCACCGAGATACACAATTAACCTGCAGATCCAGGTCAGGTTGTTTCGTCTGTGACTAGTTACCACCCAGGTGAAGACGATGTTCTGGTACGATGCCGCGTAACAGCCAGTGGGTAGTGGTTACAGTGGGTAGAACAAACTTGTATGACGTCAATAACCTTTTCCTCGATAAATTGGCGAAATTAGAGCGTACAACCAGCGATAATTTTATGAATATTGTTACGTTCAACCAACCATACAAACAAACAAACTTTTTTGCTGTTTATATTACTACAGATAGTAGAACTGTATTAAAACCCTTAAGTAACTTAGACTGCATCTTCTAAGTCATCACTTAGATTCGTGGAAACCCTTCGAAAAAGCTAATAATAAATAACCAAAAGGAACTAAAATGAGTTAAACTATTGAGCTAATGAAAAATATTGTAATACGAATTATGTTAACACAACGATGAATGTAAAGTTGACAGCTATATACCAAATACTTCGCCGTCGTGTTAATAAATTTTAAGTAGGTCATTAACTCATTACTAACTATTGAATCTACTTAAAACAAACTAATTAAGTTAACCTTCAAGCATCAAATGTGGGCAACCTTTGAAGTAAGTCATAATGAAGGTACGTTGTAAGAAAATAAATGACAACTTTCATTTTAACCTCATTCTTCACTGGTTGCGCAACCTTGGCCTTCGTAATGCAACCAAGGTTGCTGTATGTTTTAGGGTTTCGTAGTAAAATAATAAGTAATGTACAAATACCTATACAAACATCTCTCCGTGATAATAATTACACCGGGCGCCTAATGATAATCAAGATGCATGCAAGATTATATTTCAAGAGCTGCTCGACATTTTTGGTTAGATATTTGAGACCAACTTGTCCTGTACCTCTCCTACACTACGCTAACATAGAACAAAAAAGCCCCTCTACACTTTCAAGCCAGGGCCTGTATATGGCACGTCGATTCTCTTTCTACAATCGAAAATTAAAAAATGTGTGGAAATGACATTTGCTATCGACAGATCACGTGATCAAGATCTGTCATTCCCATACATTTTTCTAGTTTTCGAAGCGTTAGCGATCGTAGAAACAGAATCGACGTGCCACTTGGTTACAGGGGCTGTACCTCTGCTACACTAACGCTAACGTAGATCAAAAAAAGCCCCTGTATACTGTCCAGCCAGAGCCTGTAGGCACGTCGATTCTCTTTCTACAATCGCAAACGCTTCGAAAATTAAAAAATGAATGGGAATGACATTTCTTATCGACAAATCACGTGATCAATTTGTCAATCGGATCTGTCATTTTCATACATTTTGTCAGTTTTCGAAGCGTTAGCGTTTGTAGAAAGAGAATCGATTTGCGACATGGTCTTCAGTTCGGTATTAGTGTAGTACAAAAGAGGTACAAGACAAGTTTTCAGCTTGCCTCAAATACCTATCCAAAAACGTCGACAAGCTCTCTGACTATTACTCTCCCCATCGCACGTGGTTACATTGAAAGTTTTCCGTCCTTGGGTTATGGCTAAATATAGCATGGCAAAGGCTTTCGCGGTTTAGGGTGAATCTATTCTGAGCTGCGTAAATGGTAGTTGGTACGGAACAATTACAAAGCTCAGCCCATAGTAACTCAGTAATTACTATTGACGTAGGTATTTCTTTGATCACTACAAAGTAAGGTTTGTATTCTATTTGCGAAAGTATGACGTAGATGGTAGGTTTTGAAAGTGGTCGATATCAACTCAGGAAGTCGCAGG
Organism: Bicyclus anynana; assembly: GCF_947172395.1. Taxonomy (NCBI): domain Eukaryota; kingdom Metazoa; phylum Arthropoda; class Insecta; order Lepidoptera; family Nymphalidae; genus Bicyclus; species Bicyclus anynana. The sequence continues at coordinate 12,842,297 of NC_069103.1, read as the reverse complement.
CGTTCGCTAATTTATGCTCTATTAGTTAGTTCACTAGGTACAGTAGGTAGGTAGTTATTTTTAACTTTAACTAACTTGTTGAAAATTACCTAATAGACGTTTAGTAGGTACTTAATACCTATAGGTATGTATAAGTACCTTGATATGACTAAAAACTGTAGGTAAAGACTGTAGGTATTTAGTAAACTGTGCTGTAGAATCTAAAGGAAGGTACCGGGAACAAAGACATGTTAATGTATGTAGGGTAAAGTCGTACATTGTCAGCCGGCAAGCCAGCTGTCATCCGAGGATTTCCTCCTGCAACAAAAAAAAAACCACAGACTGTAAACAACAAAAATACATCGAAATACGCACGACGTGGTGACGCGTTACCAGTGCGACATCAATAAAATTGATTTACCTATTTATTTTACCTAACCAAGGGCGTAGCTACCTCCGTATCAATAATACAGGGCCCCCGGACTACAAGCCCTTAAAAGTGTGAAAGCAAAAATTAGTAAAATTTAACACACAATCTCACTTAATTTGGTGCTTCCCGTTAAAAAAACTTTTTTAGAGATTTTCGGGATTTACTTACCACTCGTCTATTGGGCCCCCCAGCTCACTTTGATACAGGGCCCCTCCAAGGCAACTACGTCACTGTACCTAACCTCCCTGTTCCACTACATGTCCAGGCCCTGGTGAGAGCTACACAGACTACGTGGCGACGCGCTGGTACCGCGCGCCTGAGCTGCTGGTGGGCGATACTATGTACAGCACTCCCGTCGACGTTTGGGCTATTGGTGAGTTTATTCATTATCACAGGATAGCTGTCTATTGCAGAATATAATGTGACTTGACATAGCAGCTACAGTGATTGTACCATTATTTTGCGGTAGAGGAAACACCTCGAGCAGGTCTCAGGACTTGTGACCTTGTGAGTAGATTTAAGGTATTTAGAATGCATCAACACTCATCTTCCAACTTAACAATTTATGATAAACAATAATTACAACACAAAACATTATTGCACAAAATCACTAACGCGATTGGCAGCGTGACGGTTTCTACGCTGCCTAACAAACAACTGAGCTCAAGTCATCAAATACCCCCTTATTTATACCAACACTGATACCTCCCCTACAATAACATAAATAATAAATGTTAATACCGTCTGTAATCGGAACTTGTAACAATAAGTAGACAGAAATAGTAGAGTCCACAGATCAATGTCTAAAAATGAACTATACCGAGACAGCGCCGCTTACGTGCTATAGAGCGACTACCCGAGCGTAGGTACTATACCTATATCACGTGACGCGTCCTACTCGTAATAGGCTTTTTCGTTTGAAGCTTCTATTTATAATGTAAGTGCATGCATGACTATTATAAGATCTCGGGGAGAGATAACTAGGGAACTTATTCTAAGCCTGTAACCGCTAAGGCGCGTTTTCAGCAGGTAGGTAGGTACTAGTTATGGAATCGCAACAAACTCATCCCCATCCTGCTATAATAAGTATCATAACTTACTATCGTTTGATTATAATTTGAAAATAAAATCCACCGACTAGTATCGCCCTTTGAAGAGTTGTCCATAGAGTTTAAATATAGAATTCAGTGTCATGGCGAGACTATCGCTGCTATTATCTCATCCATGGTTAAATGACTCCTAAATCTCGTAAAAAAAAGTGCGCCACGGAAGTGATAATCGCGGTGGATTTACAAGACGGAGGGCCTGGGTTCGATCCCCGGCTGGACCGGTTGACGTTTTCTTAATAGGCTAGTTGACACTTTTTTTAAATGTTCTTAAATAGTTCATTACTAGATTGAAATATTTTTTAAATTTTTTTTTCGAGACATGATTACATGAAAATTAAAGTTTTTATAAATATGATTTTGACAACACGATGCAAAACGTCTGTCGGCCATGACGGTATATATTTCAACTTTTCCCACATTATCCTGAGAATGTCTCCCCCGAGACCAGGGTTTCTCAAAGTCCATTTACTTACTGTATATCTCAGGTTGCGTGTTTGCGGAGCTCCTCTCAAGCGAAGCGTTGTGGCCAGGCAAGAGTGACCTCGACCAACTCTACCTCATCAGGAAAACCCTCGGCGACTTGCTGCCGAGGCATATGACTATATTTTCCCAGAACACATTCTTTCAGGTAAACTACTACATTATTTTTATACTATGTTCTAGCTAGATAACTAGTACACAATATAAAATATTTTAAATATTCTGTCACCAATCGAAAGCTACATCATTAGCGGGTAACAATGGCTGTATAATTATTTCTGTGTTTCCACGGGAACGGGTACACCTCGGTGGTCTACTAGTATTCCTTTATAATATTCTAATGTGGACATTTTGTGAGGTTTTATTAGGTGGTAATCTCTGGATTACTGAAACTTTATCACTAGAAAGCCATTGTTTGTGAGTTAAATAGACTTATGTGCTTATACGCGGCAGTTTTGCTATCTACAGTAGTATATATACCTACTTAAGTAAAAATTTGTAGTTTTGTATGTACTGAATAAACTCAAAACTACTTTAAAGAATTCTTTCACCAATTGAAAGGTACATTATTAGGAAGTAACATAGTCTATATTTTATCCCATATTTCCACGGAAATGGGAATTACACGAACGAAACAAAATAAATAAATGTTGCAGGGAATGGCGTTACCGGAGCCAACGACACTCGAGCCCCTGGAGAAAAAGATACCGCAAAGATACGCCAACAACGAATTGGTTTTAGATTTCCTGTATGTAAGTGCTATACCTGTGGTTACAGTTTATTTGGTTATTTACTAGATCAGCGTTTCCCAACCTTTTTCAGCCACGGACCCCTAGGAAATCAAGCACAGTTTTCACGGACCCCCTAAATAATATAAACAGCAAAAAAAAACCGATTAGGTATTTATTTTAGTTATTACAGATCAAAATAGGTACTTATAACTGTTTATTATAAAAAAATATGTAAAGGTTGGTGTTGCTTTTTTGCAACTAAATCAGTGATTGGGTTGATGTTGCTAATAAGTTGTAATCTCAATACAGTGCAGTAAGAGTAGCGATTACGGGACATTAGCATTTATGTATGGTCCAGAGATTACACCGCGGACCCCCATACACATATTCGCGGAACCCCAGGGGTCCGCGGACCACAGGTTGGGACACGATGTACTAGATTATTGATTACTAGCGGACGCCTGCGACTTCGTCCGCGTGAAATACGATGTTTTCAACCCCTATTTCACTCCCTTTTGTTTCGTGTAACGTCGGGAGTTTTAGAGTGTTACGAACGAAGTTGTCGAGCTATACATATAATATAACCATCTTCGTATTAAGGTAAATCGTGTCAAGTTTCAATTGAATCGATTCAGTTGTTTCAGCGACCCACAAAAAACGGACAAACAAAAAATAAAAAGTATATATTTATTTGATTTCAGTAGGTATCGAATAAAATAATGCACTCCAACAAAAAAATTTAAAACGTCTTCTTCGTACGTGAATTTGACTTTTTTTTTATTTATTTGTAACTGTAATAAGTAGGTTTTATAAATTAAGATGAAACAATCATTATCATCATCATCATCATATCAGCCGATGGACGTCCACTGCAGGACATAGGCCTTTTGTAGAGACTTCTAAACATCACAATACTGAGCCGCTTGCATCCAGCGAATCCCTGCGACTCGCTTGATGTCGTCAGTCCACCTGGTGGGGGGTCGCCATTCCAGCACTTTGGGACCCCAACGTCCATCGGCTCTTCGAACTATGTGCCCCGCCCATTGCCACTTCAGCTTTGCGACTCGTTGAGCTATGTCGGTCACTTTGGTTCTTATGCGGATCTCCTCATTTCTGATTCGATCACGCAGATGAAATAATATTAAAGTTGTATTAATTCGATAATACCGAATTGTTTTTATTATAGAAATGCCTAGACAAAGACCCCATGATGCGGTGGACGTGCGAGCAGCTTCTGAGGCATCCCATCTTCGAGAACTTCCTCTTCACAGTGCCGCATACCGACCATGACGACTTCGAAAAAGCGAGGAGAGTTCAGGTAACTCCCCATAAGTTACATATGTGCAAAACTGATTCAGTGCGGCACGGGGTCTTTAGACCTCGTATTTCCAATAACTCTAAATAAACTTACCCGCTGGCGAACCTACGCCTATAAAACATAGATCAGCTGTTAATTCATTACCAAATGATGATGATAATATTATTATCAAAAATCCTTCAACTTTGTTACTCGTATGTTGAAATATTCACAGATGGATGAAAAAAAAATGGCTTTTAGTTTCTTAGTGCGGCTCAGGGGCCTTAGCCATGTGGCACGTCGATTCTTTTTTTACAAATGCTAACGCTTCGAAAACTAACAAATGTATAGGAATGACAGAGATCCGATCGACAACTTTATCACGTGACCCGTCGATAGTGAATGTCATTCCCACACATTTTTAAATTTTCGAAGCGTTAGCGTTTGTAGAAAGAGAATCGACGTACAATACGGCTACAGGCGTAGTGTCTAAAACCCGTAACTCTTTATGAAAAATAAAGTTTTAGTATGGGGTCTAAAGACCCCGAACAATCTGTGCCGCAGCGAACATGTTAATGGATCACTATCCGATCCGATCAATAGGCCTAATGATGACCACGAAAGCACTTTTTCTCAAAAGTGATATAAACATCTGTCGACAAATAATGGCCGCATCGAATAGACCGACGCTAATGGTCCACATAAAATTAAAGATTATTCTTTCTACGCAGCAAAATTATGAAAAGCAACAGAAAATTAACATGGAAAGCAATATATAGCCGATGCTATAGAAGAAGTAGATGCGAGCGGCTATGAGAACTAGCAAGCTGTTATTGATTGCGTATCGTGAAGGTGCCTCATTGTCTATAATAATTTATAGAGGTCATACTATTATTTATCTATGGTACCTACACGTATGAATACATAAGTAGTTATAGGATTGTAGGTGTAAGTTAGTAGGAACGCGATAGATATGTAGGTAAGTATATTTTAGGTAGATAGTTTTTAGATAGGTAACAGGTACTTACCTGAAAAGTAAGACTCAATCGTCAATCATCATTACCAGCCGACGGATATCCGGGCATAGGCCTATTCACAGATTAATAGATACTACGTATCAGTGGCGTGCACAAGGTTTTTAGCTAGGGAATGCACTGAAGGTACAAATTGTTAAAATGGGAAACTCCTCCAAATTCCAATACAGGTACGTTATGAATCCTCAGGGTATGCATTATATTATGCATCTATGAAGTGCACGCCACTGCTACATATTGTACTTGTACCAACTTCCAGACTACCAGCTCTCTGAAACCCGTTTGATGTTGACTGTCTACGTAGTGGGGTAGACGTCAATTAACTACCACGAAAAATGGCAGTGGAGTAGTTTGAAGCACTTCAAGTTTTGAAGTAACTTTTTTGACATGTAAGGAAAGTTCTTTTGTGAACTTGTCTTTTATGTGTCAAACTTTTTTTTTATGTAAATAGACTTGCGTTTGACCATTATCTAACCTGATGGTAAGTGTAAATACATTCTAAGATGGGACACGATTGCCTAGAAGATGCATATTCACTCTTCTTTTATAGATACTAAAGTTATAAGACTCAGGAATTACAGACTTGGGAAGGGTATTCCAAACCTTGGCCGTGCGTTTGAGAAAAGAAGAAAATTTTGTATTTATGCAGCTGTAGGTGGAATAGAAGTTAACATAGTTGGCTGGTGGGAGGCTTCGGCCGTGGCTAGTTATCATCCTACCGACAAAGACGTACCGCTAAGCGATTTAGCGTTCCGGTACGATGTCTTGTAGAAACCGCAAGGGGTGTGGATTTTCTTCCTCCTCCTAACAAATTTGTCCGCTTCCATCTTAGATAGCATCATCACTTACCATCAGGTGAGATTGTTGTCAAGGGCTAACTTGTAAAGAATAAAAAAAAATAGGTATGCCAATGGTTTTATAATTATTGCATCTAGTTCTATCTAGCTATGATTTATACCAGGATAATCACATAGCTACCTACTTTGAATATCCATATCTTGACCCTGCCAGGTGGTTGAAAAGGTTAAGCCGTAGAAAATGAAGTCACAGTTTAACGATCATACAGTACACAGAAGCTCCTTTAAAATATTCTTACGATACGATGGTGTTTTATTAAAATAGTTTATGCTATAAACTAATAACAGATTTTTCGTCACTTTATCTTTTAATTAACACCCACGACTTTGTCTGCGTGGAATTTAGTTTTTCACAAATCCCGCGAGAACCGTAAATTTTTCCGGGATGAAAAGTAGCCTATGTGTTAATCCAAAGTAAAATCTATTTCCATTCCAAATTTCAGCCAAATCGCTTTAGTAGCCGCAGTTTAAAGGAGGAACAAACATACACACTTACTCACAAACTTATCTACTTACCACCCTACCGCCAAAAACGTAACGCCAAGCGATTTAGCGTTCCGGTGCGATATCGTGTAGACACCTAAAGGGGAGTAGATTTTCATCCTCCTAACAAGGTAACCCGTTTCCATTTTCGATTGCGTCATCATTTACAATAACTTGAGATTGAGAGATTGTAGTCAAGGGCTAAGTTGTAGAAAAAAAAATCATAAATACTCACCAGCCAAATTAATGCCTTAGGTAATCGCCTACTCATCGTCTAACTGTACTATTGCTAAACTGTGGTAAGGGCATAAGCTTAATGCAAAGGTCAGGCTGTAAAGCTATTATCGTGGCGCGAAATCGCAAGTCATTCCGGAATCCATTTCCTGAGGCGTATAGGCGGTAGAATTATGTTTAATTTTAGCTATCGCTCAGTAGGTACCTAGAAAATTAAAGTAGATAGGTATAGATAGATTAAAATTCTAGTGAGAACATTTCTATATAGTTTAGAGAAAATATTAGAAGGTACTTCAGCATTATCAGACTATTTTAATGGCCAAGGCCAGGCTTCTTTCTTTATAGGAGAGAGAGCTTACTCACTATGCCAAATATACAAAAAAAATTAACCCTTAGTGGGTTAATGTTCGTTTTTTTGCCCCATAATCCTTCTCCTATAAGGAGGGATGCCTGCCCCCCTAGCCAAGTGGCATGTCGATTCTCTTTCTACGATCGGTTAAGATATAAAATCTTGAATTTTTTTTAGGGTAGGTACCTCCCTTGTTTTAATTTTGTCGAAATTTTTAATGTTCATAATCATACTCATGCTAACTTACAGCTTTTTTAGTCTCTGTGCTAAACAGCGGACAGACAGAAAGACGAAATGATAAGGGTTCCTCGTAGACTACGAAACCCCAAAAATACCTTTAGACCATGACTAAAGCACAACTTCTTTGGCTCTCCCTCTCAACATCTTTTCGCCTCGACTTGAAAAAATATACTCAGAGGCACAATATGACGCGAGTACATTGAAGTGGGCGGATAATTGTGTCTCTGACTCTGAGTATAGTTACGTCATTGCTGGTAACGTTGCAGGTGCAGTCATCGCCCATGCTGCCGCAGCTGATAGTGACGGAGCGCGCGCCGCCCAAGAAGAAAGAGCTGGAGCGCGGGCACCTGCCCACCATATGACTAGCGCCGCCCGCGCGGCCGCGGCTTTAATATTAAACGTTTCTTCTTATTTATACCCTCTTTCACTTCACCCTCCCACATGCAGAGATTTTATACTATTAGATAAGTCGAGTCGAAAGTGAGGCACAGAAATCATCTGCGGCTTTATTATGTATCTCAGTGTACCATTCAAACAATGAGTCACTAAGTTAAAAATTTAACATTACTATTATACCTGCTAATACCACTACTACTAATGTTATTTTACGTAAAATGACGTTTACTATGCCATTACGTTGAAAACACAAAGTTAGATGATTGCAAAAACGAAAATGCGATGAAAAACTATGTACCTACCTAGTGACTGGTTACTTGAATGGTACACCAAGTTACATAATAACCCGGCTGAAGCGGACAAAAGTGGCTAATTGTCTTAATTTCATTTAGTCACATTGAAAACAACGATGGTTATTTAAACCTCAATACAATGGTTGGAAATGGGAATATTGGTCATATTTAAAAGAAAAGCCAAACAGTATGTAGACAGCTTGTAAACAAACAGTTTAATGTGTGATGAATGAATCTCTAGTCATTTTACTCCTCGTAAATTATACATTATGTATTGTTTTTTTACAAAATGATTTTCAAAAGATATTACCTATATTTTAATGTAAAATAATTAAAATTATTAGTTGCAATAATAGTAGCGATTCATACCTTCATTTATAATGGTTTGTTTACTAGCCATCCAGATTGTGTTCAGCTTTAGTACAGTTATCACCCTACCAGCAAAAATGTATCACCAAAATATTTAGTGTTCCATTACAATGCTACATAGAAACTGTCAGTAAGGGATGACGATGAATAAAACTTCTTACAGCATGTTAAACTATATTATATTTACAGAAATCAATAACATTTTATAGGCTACAATTTTTTAATTATATAAGATAAATATTCTTTATAATAAAAAAATAAAATATACTAACTCTCATTGAAAAGTAGGAACCCTAGGTTCCTAAAGGACTTGTGTATGTACAATCTTTTACTCCTCATACTTCTTGTTTGAATATCTGAAAAGGAAATAATATAATTTTTACTGTTCTTCAACTAAATAATATTTGCTACTAGGTGGAATTCCAGACTGGTAGCTGTTGAGGTCTGATAACTTTATAAGGTAGTGGGAGTGGGTTGGATGAGGAAGGCATTGGATTGTGAGGTGTAACGCTCGGAAAGGCTTATATCTATCACTGGACTCTATACAGGCTGATGACGATGATGACTGGGTGGAATGACATCAAACAACTCTAGGGCAGGCTGGCAAAATACTGTGGTGGGTGGCAAGCTTAAAAAAAATGTGTAAAAATATCTTTACTTATTTGATACACTTATGAAAGGAAAAAAAACAAATACAAAAAAACAAAATACACTAAGCTTAGTAATTAAATACACAAATTACCAATAAATGAAGTATATTAGTAAATAAAAAAAAATCCTCCTGTAAAAATTTTTGTAAAAGTATGACTTAGAATTAATTAAAATTGAGTTTTAGGATATTGAAATAGGTGACATACTATGTTGTAGGATGAGAGGTTCAATGAGATTGATTGAACCAATGCCATACAACTTTAATTGCTGGCCAAGTAAGAGTAAATCATGCACATGAAGGGTTCCATACTAATATCTATAAAAATACAAAAATAACACATTTGTTGTATTGGAACCCTAACAGAACAGCAACAGAAATACATCAACTGTGAATATTTCAACTTTATTTGTCATAAAGCCTTCCTTTGGTTACCGAATCCTAAAAGCAACAGGTTCTGGTTCTTCCTAAACCGACCGGGTTATCTTATTAGAATTATTTTTTGCACCATCTTTCCGTAGCCTCTGTTATTTGGATCGCTTAATAAAGTCCCCTAACTGTTTATTAAAGAGAAGATAGATACCGCTGGTAGATTTTTCCTTTCCTCCGGAGGTACGAGACTGTCTATGTTTTGCAGCTTCATCCAGCCATAGTGAGCACCGATTAGGAGCGGAACCATGACTATTGTAACCATGTTCTTGGATATAAAGCTGCGAGGTTTCATTTTTACCAATTACTGTTAAACTATTTTCTAAAATAAAAATAATTGAACTTCAAATCGTCAAAAGCACAACTGTCAAAAGATTGACATTTATCATTTGTTTATAGAGATGAGTCCCTCACTCATGAGTCGCCTCGTTTGAGGTACTCGTGATTGCAAAATGAAAGAGTTCCTCAAATTTCAACATTGAACCACCTCACTTCACTCTTCAGTCCTCACTTGAAAATTGACATTGACAAATTGAGTATTGACTTAATACGCGATGTATAGACGCGAGTACGAGTGAGTATTGAGTCGAGCGATTGAATGCACTAAGTGAGCGAGTGACAGTGAATCGCCATTGTTCATATTTCTATTTATCTTATGAACAACCACCTGCTTATTTATTGCGTAGTACATTTCTCTATGAAATAATAAAAATGTTTCTAAAATAAAATAAAATATATAATAAAATAAAATTCTCAAGTAATAATTTATATACAACATTTTTTAATTATTTAATATTATTTCTGTAAGCATTCATAATTTAATTTGACGTATGATATTGAATTATGAACCCTAAAAACATGAGTATTCGATTTGTAATCTAGTGTCATTGATTCGTATTTCGTTTATTTTTGCAGTCAAAAAATAATAACTGAAAGAAAAGATGTGTGGGAGAGAGACGAAAAAATCCTTATCGCAAGTTATAGGAATTGACGCCCCCGTCCGCCCCTCGCCTCGCCTCCGACATTCCACTGAATATCGGCCATCGGCGAGTTCGGCGCGTCGCGATGCATTGCGTACGACTCCTCGCCTCAAATGAGGGGTCCTCACGAGGTCCTCGCGAGCACCTCACCTCGTCCTCCCTCAACCTCATGTAAAAATAATGAGTTACCCATCTCTATTTGTTTATCATTGCTCATTGAACATAATGCTAAGAATTAATATGGTAATGCAAACACACGAATGTTGCCTATTTGCCGGGTATCAATTTTATTTAGCAGCATAATGTTTTGCTTTCTACTGCTACTGTCAAAATGCCAATGTCAAATTCATTCGGCGTCTGCGTTTTGTAACATTTACAAGTGATTCATTAATTTATATAATAATTTTATAATTTTCCATCAAAATTAGTAAGTTTAAATCAAAAGTCAAAGAAGGTCAAAAGATACTTTTGTAATTTTTCAAGATTTTAAAACGATGTATTTAATGTTAGAAACAAAACGCTATTCGCACTGTTTTCGTTACACTACTACTAGTTTTTTATTGACCAATAGAATTAACGACAAATCGAAAAACTACCAATAAAAAGATAAGTCAATTTAATTTGACATTCAATGTCACTGTGTTGGCATTTGAAATTCCAAGAGAACATTCTTTAAAAACATGGTGGCATCTCAGTGAAAAGGGTGTTCGTTTCATACTCATAAGAAATTTTAGGAAGCTTATTAAGCAGGAGTGTTTGATAAAAATTGTAAGTACCATTTTCGCCGATTACATCTTAAATTGATGAAAAAAGATATTAATGTAGTCTTAAATCCAGGTAAACACCGAACAAATAAGCTTCATTCCAAATTAAACAATGACGTCCGAAGATAACCAGATTTCCGAGGAATTGAAGGGATGTTATGAGAACCTCATTGTTATTGACATCGGCGCAAACCTGACCAACAAGAAATACGGCCGTGATCTCGATTCGGTGGTGCAAAGGGCGAAAGATGCAGGTAAGAAATACCTTAAGGGTTAAGTACATTTTTTTAATAAAAAGTTGCGTGCAAATATGTTATGTATTACACGTATATGTAACAACGGAATACATTAGCACTAGCTAGCGTGAAGTCATTACTGGTGTGCCAAATATTTGTGTTAATTTGTCTTCTATGTGTTGTTGTATTTGGTCATCTTTACCTTTCTTTTTTCCTAAACACAGTTGGAAAAACATAATGAAAACAATCTGTTATCTAGGCTGCTGTATTAATATTACATTAGCATGTTAATTTAAAGTAAACAATACATTTTGTTTACTTTCTTTGAATTCTCTATTTGATTTAATCTTTATTTATGTTAATGGATTCTTTAACAATAGGAGATAATGATCTATCAGTCAGAGAGAGCTGTAGTGTAGTTACACACTGCAGCTGACCCAATATCGACATGGATATCAATAGGCCTCAGTATCTTGGCGGTAAAGGGGCTGGACTCTTCACAGAGATGTGCTGGTTTGATCTTCGCCCACTGGTTTATTGTCGTACCCACTCCTAACACAGTCTTTTCTGACTAGTTGGAGGTGAATGGGAATATTGGTCTTAAAAGATATGGAAAAATTCTTTTTAAAATAAAAAAAAATATTGGATTGATGAAATTCATATGTACTTTTAAAAGGTTAAGAACTACTTACGCCAAAATCAAAGCAACTTGTTTATCAACAACCAAATTGAATTTTAGGGTGGAAAAATGTCATTTCATACTCTTTTTTTCATTTTAGAGTATATATAACTAATTGTTTTAAGCTTATTAATCAAATTGGTTGTTTATAATTTAAAGTGACTAGCAATTTATACCCTAATTTTTAATTATTTTTCTGATAAACATTAGACATCAAATTTTACTTTCATCAGTAACATGCTAGGTATAATATTAATAGATACACTGAATAATAATATTCACTTCATTGCATATAAATAGTTCATTTATATGCAATGAATGCATTAGTGCACAAAAAAATAAAAATACAATGAAAATAAAAAATACATAAGAAAAGTTAAATGTGCAAAGGTAGTCTTATCATTAAAAGTAATCACCTCCAGACAACCTTGAATGAATTATTTGAAGAAAGGAGTAAGTTGTAGTAATTCTCCTAAAAGCAGATGATTGTTGCAGGAGTCCAAAAGATCATGGTTACTGGCACATCAGTACGCAGCAGTAAGGAAGCACTGAGATTGACCCGACTGTATCCCAGCACAATATATTCCACGGCAGGTGAGCTAACCCACCAGTAGACCCAAGATGTACCCTGTCACTTATCTTGTGAAGAAAAAATGATGCATTCAAGACCATTAGTTTTAAACAGGAAATATCACTTTAGTCAACCAACCAACAGAAAATATTGTTCATTGCAATCGGTTTTTTTTTTTTTATTCTTTACAAGTTAGCCCTTGACTACACTCTCACCTGATGGTAAGTGATGATGCAGTCTAAGATGGAAGCGGGTTAACTTGTTAGGAGGAGGGTGAAAATCCACACCCCTTTCGGTTTCTACATGGCATCGTACCGGAACGCTAAATCGCTTGGCGGTACGTCTTTGCCGGTTGAAAGAAACCCTATTGCAATCACACTAATATTATAAAGGCGAAAGTTTGTGTGTAAGTGTGAAAGTGTGTGTGTAAGTGTGTTATGTTTGTTCCTCCTGGGCGTTGCAGCTGCTGAAGCGATTTGGAATGGATTTGGTTTATATTGGACTATCTCTTTTTCGGTTCATGAGAAAAGTTTTGGCATTTTAGGCTTACTAACGTAGAGGGTTAGTTTGTTGTAGGCTCTTCTGAGACCATTGGCACTTGGAACCCTCGTAAGTTTAAGTTTTTGACCATGAAGTACCCACAAGCAATTTGCTTAAAGCTGTTAGCTGATTGCACAAGGGTAATGAATTATTAAAAAGTTTTTGACCAATTATTATTATCATGATTATCTAATAATATTAAAACCTGACATTTCGTAAGCCCTTGTAAACTAAGTCCAATTGAAATAAATAAATTTTGACTTTGAATTTGACTTTATAACATAATAGGGATGATGACAGTTTTTTAAATTATATATAAATTAAGAGTACGCTAATAGCAAAGCAATTTTGTAAAAGTAACAGGATATCTGCGATCATTACTTTCGGAGCTATAGGGATTTAAAGGGTCAGATTTGACCCTTTAAATTTTTGATAATTGAGATTTGATATGACGTCGTTGGCAATTAATGATCGTTAGATTTGTATGGACGTTTAAACAAAATTACTAATATCTTTGTTATTTCTGCATTTATGTTTATAGTTCAAATATTAAAAAATGTCACATTTAATGTAAGGAAGCTAAAACTGTATGAATTTTCATCTAATTACGATAAAATATTTGTATAGTCAGATTGAGTAGGTATTTTAAACTATGTAAACAAACAAAAACAGCTGACTCAGGTTTGCTCAACATTTTATCATTATTTACGAATATTATCATGAAATAAAACTTCCTGTGGTAAACAAATATTTTTTTAATTTTATATTCCTATATAATATATCCTGTTATTTATCAAACAGATAATGCTTCACTTATATTAAGGGTTCCGTAGGCAATAAAGAACTCTTATAGTTTTGTTTCTTTATTATGTAGAAGCAAGCATAAGGTTTCCTCGACATATTTAAACACATTAATCAAAACGGTTTTCTCGGAGGACGATAAGGGTGATTGATTCGTACGTTTCTTTTTTGGTGACGGAAACAATAGCAACGCGGAATAACTGCTCCGGCTAGTACCAGGCTCCGGTTCACTAATTTTCGTACTAAACTAAATAAAATTAATTAATTAAACTGATAAAAAACCCGACTGCATAAATGATAAAAAAACTGAAAAGAAAAAAAAAGCTCAGTCCAGAAGTGTAGAAAACAATTAGAAAACAGTCGGGACCTATTATATTGAATAGAATTTCGTCTACATTTTTTATTAGGTCCCGACTTTAGTTTGATCAATTTTTATATCATTTATGCCGGGTTTTTATATTTGTTTAATTAATTAATTTATTTCACACTTTTTAGTTACGATAGATGGTGAATTTTGGATTTATTGGTTACGTTTGTTACAAAGTACGATAATGTATACCTAAGTCCAACCGAAATTAAGTAAATATTCAAAAAATCTACGCAACCCTCGGTGGCCGAATCCGACTCGCACTTGTCCGATTTTTATAATCAATATATTTCTTTTAGTCTATTTTAGGTGTTTTATAACTACACTTCATAAACCCCGCACCTTATAGTCGTCCGCCTCGCGTATTATGTATAGACTTAATTAATATTAGAATTAATAAATAACGTTTTCCTAATTGTAGTTTTTTTAACATGGCCATGATATACTATTTTGAAATTCTCACAAAAATCCCTTGAATTTGATTCGCATGTTGAAATATTCACAAAAAAAAAACTTCACCCCGATTCTATAGCGTCTCACAGTCGTCTTGTTGGTTTTTTTTTTCTAATTTCACCTATCTAAGAACACTTGGGTTATTAAAACAAATCTAACGTTATCTGAATTACGTAAATCCGTTCAACGGTTTGGAAGATATGAGGTAATAAAGAATATTACATACATACATACAAGATACGCGCGAAAAACATAACCCTTCTTGCAGTCGGGTAAAAACAGTAAACAAACAACAAATAAACTATAATTAACAATAACAACGAAACGAGAACAAAACGAAATAACAAAAATTACAAGGGAAGAAAATACGCACGACAGACTGGATTTAGTTAAAGAATCATTAACGAATACTGATATATAAGTAGGAGTATTAGTCATAGACAGCAAATAAAGTAGTGTTCTGTGCTGTGAAGTGTGAACTGTCAAATGTCAAATCTTCTTTCACTTATTAATACAAAATCAAAAAAATTATCATAGTATATGGTAATTCTGCAATAAATGAAAGGTTAAATTCACATTAAAATAAAAGAAATCATCGTTTTAATTACAACTTCTTTCTTCTTTTGATATGAAAATACGACATTTATAAAATAATTAAAGTTATAATTTAATTTTATAAATGCACATTTAATACCCATAAAACTCAATATCTTTATTTTTCATAATGGTTTGTGACTCATGTCTGCTTGGGTTCTTTTTATGTCGTTTGTATTGTTTTTGTGCAAACTTTATATATTTAACATAGAGGAATTAGAAATGGAAATGGATCGCACCCAAATGCAGCAACAAAATTGTCTGTCGTTTTTGAAGGGTACGAGGTAAACTCAGTCATCGATAATATTTAACAAAAATAAATAATAAAATATTTAACAAGAATAATATAATCTGTACACAGAATATTAAATTAATGGATCGATGTTTTGCTGTTTGTTCGTTCGTTAGAAGAATAGTATCTATTTTTCTTTTAGATATGCTTGTTTTTATTACAAACTTATTATTTATTATAATTATGTTTTTGATGACCTCCGTGGCGCAGTGGTATGCGCGGTGGATTTACAAGAAGGAGGTCCTGGGTTGGATTCCTGACTGGGCTGATTGAGGTTTTCTTAATTGGACCAGGTCTGGCTGGTGGAAGGCTTCGGCCGTGGCTAGTTACCACCCTACCGGCAAAGACGTACCGCCGAGCGATTTAGCGTTCCGGTACGATGCCGTAACCGAAAGGGGTGTGGATTTTCATCCTCCTCCTTACAAGTTAGCCCGCTTCCATCTAAGACTACATCATCACTTACCATCAGGTGAGATTGTAGTCAAGGGCTAACTTGTAAACAATAAAAAAAAAAATCTTAGATTGCATCATCGCTTACCATCAGGTGAAACTGAAATCGAACGTCACGTCATCTTTTAGTGAATTAGAAGTTGTTGACCATTTTTCATGCCATTGAACTACTTACTACACAAACCGGAATGATTAGGGAGTTTTTTCAGTCGACGAAAACGATTACAACAATGAAAATTCGATACGATATAAGTATACACGCGTTAGATCGTTGATTGATTGACAGAGAGGTAACGTCTTGCGAGGCAGGTCCTTCTATAATTAGTCCAAGATAATTAATTAATTGTATGTGAATCCGGGCTCAAAAGGGCTAGAACCCAGAGCCGTAAAGCTTATTATTAAAAATAAAATGTATGTAAATCGAAACGAAAAGTGTCGCTTAAAAGAACCTTTTTGAGTAGTATTATTGTTGTGTAAAAAACCTAAAGTTGTGGACTATAGTAGATTTTGAAATTTTATAATCTTATTTATTTTGCAAATATCCAGTCAATTTTTGCTTTTTATGTATAAATTAGTTAACATTGACCTTATTTACCCGAATGTTTTATACAAATCAATATATTCAAACCTAGTCATCATCCCCATTATAGTGAAATAGTTCAGCTATATTCCATGTTAAACTCTCCTGGAGCCTATGTTTAGATAGTTAGCACTGTATGGTTTCTTTGCATGGGTGCCAGGTCTACTGTGTGAAATAATGACATGTCAACACTCTCCTTCTCTGCTTGTGTTCTCCCTGTCCAGCAAAATTTCGTAAAATTCTCTTGAGCAGCTTTGGATACCCATTCTAATATAAAACTACAGTTCTAGTGTGACAGAGTTCTTAAGGCAGGAGAGATTTTTCTAACATACCCCTTGCATCCACTTTGGCATATTCAATAGAATTATGCTTATATTATAGCTCTTCTCTATGACTCATTTCTAAACATCTAAGTAAAAGGCATTAACTTACATTACAACAAAACCTCTTTACAAAATGTTTGAAATATTGCATTGGTTTGAAATGCTGGTCTCGCCAAGTGGAACCATAAAGAAATTCAGGCAATCATTTCTGTTACATAAAATTGTGTAACATTAACAGATTGCTAAGTAGTGATGGTTTCATAATTATGTGTGTTGATCTTTATCTTTAGCAAAAGCAGAGAATTTTAAATGCAATGCCTATTACACTTCCATAATGGAAGTGTAATAAGCATTGTCTAAAAAAAAATTTGCAAAAAAACTGTTCTAGATGTTTTAATCATTACAGTTTGTTATGTTTTATTTACATATATTTTAGTAGTAACTTTTTGTGAAAAAGGTCATTTCAGGTTGGTCAGTTTGCTCAACAATGTAACAAACAAACAAACTTACTTTGCATGTGTACTAAGCCATTAATTTGTAGAATTTAAAGATTTAATGAAGTGAAATGGCATGGATTGATTATTATAAAACTTGAAATGTCATGTTTTACCCTCAAAATGAAAACAAAACAATAGGCTATTTGCCACTTTTGTATACAGTGTTTTACCTGAATTATGGAAGTATTATAAGCTATATTTTATTTTGTCCCGTCAATAATAAAAAGTAAAAAATTTAATACAAATGAAAAAATATCTGCATAAAATTTTTGCACGCACGATTTCACACCTGCGCATTCTTTCCCCCCGTCGCTCGCATATCACGAGAGTGTCAGCAACGAACTTGTCAGACTATACATATCATCACTCAAATTTTAGACAAAAGTGTCCCTAAACAAATTGATTTTTTTGGATGAATTAATTTCACCTTGATAACTTATCATTGTGAGCCAGATTTTATCTTCCGGAAGTGCCAGTGACATACTGATAGGTGATAATAAACTTTTACAGATTACATTTAAAGTATAAATGTTATAGGTAATAGCGACAGATATTCACGCAACATCAAGTATGATTTCTTTGAAATCAACACATTTAGTTAATGAAGTCAACTTTAATAAAACATTTCGTGCTGATGTCTTTTTCTTTTGTACTGATAAACAAAAAACATAACTGCATCTTAGGTCAGCCGAAAAGATGTACAAAGAATTTATAATAATGGAATAAATAGCAAATAACCTCTACTAAATACTAACAGACCCTGTTAAGTTTCGCTTTGACTTACACACTTCGCTTTGACTTGTGCACTTCTTCCCTACCCCTACCATACAAAATTGGTTCAGCTGTTCTCGAAATTTGCACTTAGCAACACGCTCAGCGATTTGATTTATATTATAGATAAACATAAACATAAAATGTACGAATCGAATAGAATCAATAATTTCTTCAAAATCAAATAAAATTTATTAAAAAAAATTATGAAGGTTGTTACATTTTTTTTTAAATTTGATTATACTTATCTTTGTTACTAGGTGTCCATCCCCACGACGCAAAATCAATGACAGATGAAGAGACGTGGGCGGAGTTACAAGCGACGGCGGCGGCGCCCGAGTGCGTGGCTATCGGAGAGTGCGGCCTCAACTACACCAAGGACTTCTCGGAGCCTCAGGTGCAGAGGGATGTATTCAAACGACAGGTTAGAAAGGCTCGATTTATACACAGTTGATCCATTATCAAAAAAAGTTAACATATGTAAAATGATAGGTTTGAAATAGCAATATTTTCGATGCTGCAGCTATTGGTCGGCAATATGTCTTTTTCTATGATGAGATGTGTCGCGCATTCTATGCCTGAGTGCTAGAGCATAGAAGTTCCGGGGACTCGAGAGGTACCAAACATCATAGGGCGTTTTTTGTGATACTCGGATTTGGGTTTAGAGCCTTAGATAGTTTTTGGGAACAATGAGCTTTGTGTGAATGAGTCAGGTCAGGCCTGCAGCTTAGTGAGAAAAGGCCTGATCTCCCTGACCTGCTGATGTCCTTAAGTTTTCCTAAACTGAAGGTTGCCTGGAAGAAATCGCTACTTAGCGATAAGGCCGCCTTTTGTATGCTGATCTCTTCCTAATTTGTTTTTTATTTCACTTGTGGTGTGCAAATAAAGTATATTTATCTTATCTTATCTTATCTCATTAAGCTCACAAATCAGGGATGAAATCATCAACGTCAATCTAATCAAAATTCATTTATTGCAAGTAGGCTTAGTTTATAAGCACTTTTGATATGTCTAGTTTGAGTAAATAGTCACCGGTGAACATACAAATGTAAAGACTACCACCGGTTCGGAAGGTAGGGAATCTGGGATCTCGTCTTTGCCGGTGAATTTGTGATGTGGTTTATTACATTGTCAAGGAGCCTTATAGTTGGTTATACTGCCGAGAGGATATCTAAATATACTCGTAGTAAATGGATTACAAAGGAGTTATATATAAAGGCACGATTACATGCAAGTTCCACAATTTGGTAGCTGATGAAATTGGTGTGAAATTACCATATAATAAGCGTATCTAACGAAGCAGTCTATTAATGATCACTCATGTATCGGTCGAGACTAATGAGTGACTCACGCGTGCGTTGTAAACAATGGATGATATTGGATAGCCTTATGAGTATAATCATCTGATAACATCATAACATGAGGTTAATACGGTATGTCATATAATAAACTATCCGATGCCTCGCGGTTTCACCCGCGTAGTTCCAGTTACCGTGATAAAACGGGGATTAAATAAAGCCTATGACACTCACAAATAACGTGACTTTCTAGTGGTAAGAGAATTTTCCAAATTGGTTTAGTAGATCCAGAGATTACCCCCATAAAACTTTTCATCTAAATAAACATTGTGGAAGATTTTTTATTAATTTAACTAACAATCTTAAAGGAAACAAAGGCGGTTAATCGTTAAAGCGATGTTTTGTTTCCCACGTAATTTGTTGATCTGTATAATAATATAATAATAATTCAATTGTTAGTAGATTCTCGTGCTTGTTTAATTTTAGGTCATTTTGGTAAAAATCTCTGTCGACGTTATATGTAGTGGCATGCACAAGGATTTTAACCAGGGTAGGTTGTATTATATGTACAGAAAAATTGTACAAAATAACTCCTCTAGTCTTGGTTCGTGATGAGACCAGGGTTGGTAATATTTGCTGTATTGAGAACGGATCGTCTCCGACTGTCTTAAACTAGGCTGGGGCCCTTGGGCACACAAGAATTTAGGGCCCTATTAAAAAGTAAATAAAGCGAATTAAATGGGTATGAATTCGCTCTGGGGCATGCACCTCAAACTTTTCAGTTGTGTGCATTTAAAAAAAATAAATATCACGTGTCTCAAAGGGTGAAGAAAAAACATCGTGAGGAAACCTGCAAACTAGAGAATTTTCTTTATTTTCTGGGTGATGGACTATTGGCCTATAGTCATATGAGAGGGGTTATCATTCTGAGAGGAGACTCGAGCTCAGCAGTGAGCCGCAAATGGGTTGATCATGATAATAATCATAATGATGATATTATATGTCATTAATGATCTTAGAATGCTGATGGTTTTTTGATTACGATAACTGTTTAATTTGGGATTTCTGTTGAGCAAAATCTATTAGGTATATCCTTAAAGTCAACATTTTAAAGGATATTGATATTGTCAGTCCTTCGGGGGCCCCGTGTGCCCTGTGAGGGTCCTGAGCACGGGCCCCGTGTTCAGGACCGCGCGGTACGAGGACCTCGTACCACACCACAAAGTTTTAGTATGTGGTACCTCATACTAAAACTTTGTGGTGTGGTACGAGGTCCATCGACATAGTAACTCTTGAAGTAACTAGACGTACGAGGTCAATTGACCTCGTACCGCAGCGAACGTGTTGAGACGGTATTCGATCCAAGGTCATGTTAAATTTCCTTTCCTCCATGTTGAATGGCCTTCAAAAGGTTGGTGGTCCTAAACGAAAATGTATGACGCTTGTCTGAATTGATAGTGTTGTTTGTTTGTCATTGGTGCGATGTTCAGAGGTCAAAGCGATCTAATGTATCGCGCCTACACTTGCACTTTTTGATCGTAGGGTTGGCACTTATGAACGAAATATTCCAGTGTTTATAGCTATAATCAACATCATCATTATCAACCCATATTCGGCTCACTGCTGAGCTCGAGCCTCCTCTCAGAATGAGAGGGGTTAGGCCAATAGTCCACCACGCTGGCCCAATGCGGATTGGCAGACTTCACACACGCAGATAATTATAAAAATTCTCTGGTATGCAGGTTTCCTCACGATGTTTTTCCTTCACCGTTTTGAGGCACGTGATATTTAATTTTTTAAAATGCACACAACTGAAAAAGTTGGAGGTGCATGCCCCTGACTGGATTCGAACCCACACCCTCCGGGATCGGAGGCAGAGGTCATATCCACTGGGCTATCACAGCTCTTTAGCTCAACAGCTCAACGGTAAAACCGTGGTGGTTCGATCCCCGCCCCGTTGGTCTATTGTCGTACCCACTCCTAGCACAGTCTTTCGCGACTAGTTGGGGGGAAAGGGAATATTGGTTATATTTAAAAGATATGGCAAATATTCTTTAAAAAAAAAAGAAAGAAAGAAAGTGAGCTATGAAATACATAGTTTGTTTTTCTTTTGTCTTAAGAAATTGTTAGTCAGCAGGCTATGAAAGATTTGATGTTTTTCTTCTTTTATTAGATTATTTATAGATTATTCGCTAAGCCTCTCTGTTTAGCTTCTAATGTTGGTTTTTTTTTGCATTCATTAACCTTTGCAACTACTGGACCGATTTGGAAAATTACTTTACTAATTGTAAAGCTACATTATCAGCAAGCAACATAGGCTATATTTTATATCCGTATACTCACGGAAACGTGAACTACGTGGATAGAACCGCGTTGCGTCTGCTAGTACCATATATATATTTTTTTATTCGTTACTAGTAAGCCCTTGACTACAATTTCACCTGATGGTAAGTGATGATGCAATCTAAAATGGAATCGGGCTAACTTGTTAGGAGGAGGATGAAATCCACACCCCTTTCGGTTTCTACGCGACGTCGTACCGGAACGCTAAATCGCTCGGCGGTACGTCTTTGTCGGTAGGGTGGTAACTAGCCACGGCCAAAGCCTCCCACCAGCCAGACCTGGACCAATTAAGAAAATTTTAATCGGCTCAGCCGGGGATCGAACCCAGGACCTCCGACTTGTAAGTCCACTGCGTATACCACTGCGCCACGGAGGCCGTCAATGTAATATAACGCGCAGTGGCGTGCACTTCATAGATGCGATAAACACTGCTTACAGACATAGTTGAAGGAGTTTTCCAATTTTCATTTTTAGTGCATACCCTAGTTAAACATCCCATGCACGCCACTGATAAGGCGCCACCCCTAACGGTGGCCTACTCCAGAGGCGTTCAATGGCACGCTGTCACCAGCTATATTTAGCTGCGCCAATCTCGCTGCGAGCTCGCTCTTGCAGCCTCTGGCTCGCTGACGATAAACAGATGTCTGCACACTATCATTGACTCAACAGTTAATGTGTCTTTAGACTCGCATCGCATTCATGAGGTTTTACCTTACTATGCCATATTTTGAATGGCAGCTTTAGATGACGTATGTCTGAAAAGAGACTTACTCGTATTTATTAAAAACTTGCGAACGCCGGGGCTTCGTCTATGTGGAATTCAGTTTTTCACAAATCCCGCGGGATTTTTCCAGGACAAAAAAATTCCTTAAAGTTACTTAATGTCTGCTCAAAGTCCCAGTAAAATCGGTTCAGCTGTACCAGAGATGACATTAGAGACTGCCTGGACAAACAAATATGCAAAAATTAAAAAAAAACTTGTTTGTGTTTTAGTATTTTGTGAAAATAACTAAAAGCAAACATTTTAGAAAGCAATTATTTTGAAATCACCGACAGACAATTTTTTTTTTATATTTATTGATTCTTTATTACAATCACACGGGTAAAACATTTAGTACAAAAATAACAAAACCGTCTTAATTTAAACAATAATATGCAAAGCTTATCCCCAAAACGATTATATCAAGCAACCCAACCAAGGTCTAAACCAAATTAATTGTAGTTCGAGTCAAGAGGATTCAGTTATAACTATAGCGCTATACATCTTCAGCGATTGTTATTGTAAAGCCAGTCGACGGAATAACCTTGAACCATTGGTAGTTTTGCATTTCGCTATATTCTTTCTAATCTTTGACTTTCATCGCTTTTACCATACAATCGAAAAGCATCAAAGTAATGTGAGGATGAATATACTTAAACTAGCTGACGCCGCGCGGTTTCACCCGCGTGGTTCCCGTTCCCGCAGGAATACGGGGATAATATATAGCCTATAGCCTTACTCGATAAATGGTCGATCTAACATTGAAAGAATTTTTCAATTTGGACCAGTAGTTCCTGAGATTAGCGCGTTCAACCAAACAAACTAACTTTTCAGCTTTATAATATTAGTATAGATGTATTTCCGTGATAGCTCAGTGGATATGACCTCCTCCGATTCCGGAGGGTGTGGGTTCGAATCTGGTCCGGGGCATGCACCTCCAACTTTTCAGTTGTGTGCATTTTAAGAAATTAAATATCACGCGTCTCAAACGGTGAAGGAAAACATCGTGAGGAAACCTGCATACCAGAGAATTTTCTTAATTATCTGCGTGTGTAAAGTCTGCCAATCCGCATTGGGCCAGCGTGGTGGACTATTGGCCTAATCCCTGGATACTCGAGCTCAGCAGTGAGCCGAATATGGGTTGATAATGATGATAGATGTATTTCACCAAATAATTTCATTGTTCCCAGGTGGAAATGGCCTGTGAGCTCAGAAAACCTGTATTCGTCCACGAAAAGGAAGCCCAAGACGATTTGATAAAGATCTTGGACGAATTCGGCAACCGCCTCCCCCCAGTAGTGATTCACTCATTCACTGGCTCCGTTGAGCAAGGGATCAAGTATATAGAGAAGGGGTTCTATTTGGGTATAACTGGTTATATCTGCAAGGACAAGTCGGATGGTGGCATAAGGCGGTTGTTATCTGAGAGAATACTTCCTTTGGATAAACTGCTGGTCGAGACCGACTCTCCGTTCATGTATCCCAACATGAGAGCTTCCAAACTGCCGTTGCATGTCAAGGATTCACTTACAGAAAGGTAATGTAATAGTTATCACACTAGGATGCAAAATTATTGTTTGTTTGTGAGATTATACAAGTTAAATCCTGAGCATTGCGAGGGATTCAATGAAATGAGATTTAAAAATAATGCAACCGGTCACTGTAAAGCGTGTAAATATGCCTGTATATAATGTAGAAATATTGTATTTGTTGATTCATTTAACTTTTATTATCAGATTTATCTTTAATTTCATTTTGTTACTACAATCATCAATATTTTAGTTAATATTATAGATTCAGAATGTATTTGATAAACATAACAAAAAAACAATTTTTGTGTCGTTTTATCATCATAAGTGACGACGTCAGATAAACAGTGAAGTGAGATAATAGATAATAATGATAATAGATAATATCACTTCATCCCATTGCATCAATAAGATTTTGCTCTAAATTTAGACATAGAAAAATCATAAAAAAACCCACAGGAATCATGGTATTTCTCTAAATAAAAATATTTGTTTGTTTTAATTGTCTTTACCTAATCTTGGGTTTAATCTATTTCCGTTCTAAATTTCGGCTAAATCGGTTCAGTAGTTGCGGTGTGAAGTAGCGACAAACTTACATACACAAAAACTTTCGCCTAATTCATTATTAATCTATTAATATAACTTATACTTTTAACAGCTTACTACAGAGCTGAATTTTCCTTCCTATAGATCAGTCCCATGACAATGCACCACTGTGGGTTGCCATAATATTAGTGTGATATTTTAATTTTAATTTTATTTTATTCTTTACAAATCAGACCTTGACTACAATCTCAGCTGACGATAAGTAATGATACAATCTAAGATGAAAACGGGCTAACATGTTAAGAGGAGGATGAAAATCCCACCCTTTCGGTTTCTACATAACATTTTACCGGAACGCTAAATCACTTGGCGGCACGTCTTTGCCGGTTTTTTTAGGGTGATAACTAGCCACGGCCGAAACTGTCCACCAACCAAACCTGGACCAATTAAGAGAAATCTCAATCGGGAATCGAACCCAAACTCCGTCTTGTAAATAAACCGCGCCTACCACTGCGCCACAAAAGCCGTCAAATTGTCAAAGTTATAAATTTAACAACTTCTCCACCAGATCCATGAACTTCGTCAACCGTTACTGCACGTTCCAACGCAACGAACCGTGCGCCCTGCCGGCCATAGTGGAACTGATCGCTGGTTTCCTGGGCCAGGGTCCTGAGGATGTGGCCCTCGCTACTGCTTTTAATGCGCTGAAGCTGTTCGGACTCAGCCAGTAACCTGACTGGAGCTTCAAGGTTTAGCCAGACTGGATTGGACCTTGGGACTTGCCAATATCGACGCCCTTCAAGATTAACTTACAAGGTAATGTGACCTGGAGGTTTATGCAGCTTTTGGAATACATGATTTGGAAGTGCCTAAGTAAATATCTTAACTGTAATGTCCTAAAAGCCTGTTGTAATTTTGTTAACTTTGGCAGTGGCAGCCAAAATTTGAGATAATCCTAACAACTTACTATATTTATCTATACAAAAGTTAGTTAACTTTTCTACAGCAGATCATTCTCAGAACTTAACTGTAATATCCTCAGTCTGGTGCGAATTTGTTTTTGTGCAGTTTTTTGTTTGAACAATTTAATATAAACTTTGGTATAGCAGATACCATAACTCCGTTCAGTTGTGAAGTTGTTATGAACTCTTTGGTAATATTGATATCTGTAGAGCTGGTAATATTGAGAACTGTAGAAATGTATAAATTTTGGTGCAAAGACAGTTAAAAGAGGTTAAATACAGAGTTCTCTCATAAATTTAAAAAAATAGTGCATAGGCGCTTAAAAATCTGTCAATTTTAGTGCAAAGGCGTTTATAAATCTGGTTTTTATAACTGATAATTTAATTCCAGAGTCTATGATTAACCATAACTATAACTTTAGTAAATTGTGATTGTCTTAAACTGCAAAATTTGATGATATCAATGAAAATATTTTTTTTAATATTAAAAAAATATCTTAAATAAAATCTAAAACTGTTACAGCAATATTTTAATTTGTTTATCGTGATAGTCACTAATCTACTTCGCTGAAATAGATTTAGTGAATCACAATTTTATTTTTGTTTTTTTTCTAGACTTTATTTGAGATATTTTTAAGCATTTTCAAGGTATCGATATTTTATTGAAATGATGCCTCTAACTTAGCAAGTTTTTTTTTACTATGACAATCATATTAATTTACTTTTCATTTGTTGTTTGATACAAAAATCTCTGGTTTTTATAAAATTAACCCTTAGGCTCTTAATTTTATTTCCAAAAGCTGTAATCTCCAGGTCTTTGACAATGTAATGTCAATATTTTTATGTATAAGAATCGAAATCAATAATCAAGAACGTATTTATGTGATTTAAATGTGCCTTTTAGAAAAAAAATATCTACGAGGTTCATATATTAAATAATTAAGTATATTTACAGCAATTGAATGTTACCCGAATAATAAGAGATTTATTCAAATAGTTAATTGCATAATGTTATACTTTTTTTTTATTATTGTGAATATTTGATCCTTCGGACGTCAGTTATATCGACAAAGCGATAAGCGATTATATACTCATGTTAAATGATATGTTATATAGAGGAGTGACATTTTTAAGATGTGTTTGATAAGACAAGGCAGGGTATGTGGAGATTTTTATCTGTTATAGTATTGTGTAATGTGGAATATTGACAGAAATCAATGCAATACTAATATTATAAATGCTAAAGTAGGTCTGTCTGTCTGTTACCTTTTCAACGGCTGAACCAATCAAGATGAATTTTAGTATTCTAATAAATGGGACCTAGGAGCAGAGAACATAGGCTACTTTTTGTCCCTAAAATAAGTATATTTTACTATGTAAATCAATTCAAAATTTTAAAATTCATGATGAAAGCTTGGATTAATTAGTTTGTATTTTGAATTAATAATGTAATTTTGCGTCCGCTAGTATTCAATAAAATTACATGCAAAACTAAAAGTTGTTATGTTATAAAATATTAATAAAATTAATTATTTTTGTGACTATACAAAATCCGTACAGTAGTTACAAAGCACTAATAACTTCTGTTTACACATATGTAGACTATTCGAATTAATTTATTACATTCTTTAGATAACAGATAATATTGTTTTGATCAATCGTTTGATAGAAATATCTAAATGACTATGTTATACACAATATTATTGTTGATAATATTTTTTTAATTATCTATTAATAATTTATTGAGTATGATTGATTTATCTTATCATTGTCCCATATACCTTGCTTTGTCTAGACTGTGACATTAGAGGCTATAAATATACATTTTTTAACAAAAAATACAAAAAAAAAAAATGCATTGGAACATTTCTTGCCATCATTATCGTAAGATTCGTGCCTCTCTAGTTAAACTCAAATGCCAGCCAGGTTAAAACTAGGTATAAAAAAACAAAAGTTTAATTTAAAAAAAAAAAGTAATTTGCAAGCGTTTGGAAGCTTGGAGTGTAATGCCATTTATTTAAAAAAAAAATCATTGCACCGACTATGTTTATTTAATCTTGATTTGTTATTTTTATTTTTAATTGTCTATATTATGGTACTTTTTGCCAATATTTATTTACTTTAAGCTTTTTTTTTTGTTGTTTTTGTAGCGTGTTGCACATCTCTTGTAGTTTTTTTTATTACAGAGCGGTGTTATTTCTGTTGTTCATATACAGATAAAAAATTGACAACTGTAAAATAACTGTCACTTTAAAGATTTGTGAGCAACAGAAATAATATCGATATTATTCTATATACGTATACGCTCATGTAATGCACTGAATGTATTACAATGAACAAACAAATATTTATAGTAAATGTATCATAGACATTATAAATAATAACCTACAGTGCGTTACATAAGCCATGTACCAATAAAAAATTAAATATGGTGGCAATATATGACAGCTTTAGTCAATATGATCTCAATATTTTTATGTTTAAAAAAAAACAAAAAAAAAGCGACATCACCATAATATTTTTAACCGACTTCGAAAAAAGGTGGAGGCTGTCAATTCGACGCGTATGTTTTTTTTCTTTATTTTAGATTTAAATAACCAATTTTGGTCTCATTTCATTTGAAAATCGGTTTAGTAATTTTGTGTTAAAATCGAGATAACTAAAATACGATTTGAAGTCGGTTCCATTTTTATGTTAAAAAGATTATTCCTTTAATAGTGTTCTATTTTGTCTTTATTTTAGGTTAGGCAAATATTGAAAGTCTTATTTTTTTAATTACAAATATATGGTGACGTCAGCATAAATATTACATCACTGTAAAATTTTCATTTACATTTTGTAACGGTTTTCGAATATTGTTGTGTCTGTTTGTATTAAGCGGATTCGTTTTGGATTGCGGTCGCCATTTTGTAAAAAATCCTAACGAATGTCCGTCATACGCCATTAGAGCTAGGTTTCATGTCATATTGCCACTGTATTGCCAGTGCTCATATATTTAAAACCTGTACAAAATGTGTTACATATACATATTGTTATAATGTAATATTAAAAATCTTATTTACGATATTTATATTGTAAATACGTACATAATATGTGACGTAATTAATACAATTAATGTCGACATTTGCAGTTAATTCTAATATCATAGACAATAAACTGCTGGGTACCTTGATTTTATGAGCACTGTTTAGGGTTATAACTCACTGTATAAAATCGTAAGGTTACTTTTAAAATAAATGCTCATAGAGGCGATATTTTCTTTTTTAATATAAAATGTATATGTAAACCATAATATCACAATATTTTTTTTTTCTTTACAAGTTAGCTCTTGACTACAATCTCACCTGATGGTAAGTGATGATGCAGTCTTAGATGGAAGCGGGCTAACTTGTTAGGAGGAGGTTGAAAATCCACACCCCTTTTCGGTTTCTACACGACATTGTACCGGAACGCTAAATTGCTTGGCGTTTTTGTCGGTAGGGTGGTAACTAGCCACGGCTGAAGTCAGCCAGCCAAAGACTTTTTAGTCTGTGTTACGGTTTTATATAGTGGGTATATGCTATAGTAGTATTAAGTAAAGCTTGTTTGCAGATATAATAGTAGTGCCTTACGGTATTATGACTATTGTAAATCTGTAACTTTTCTATATTAGCATTATGCACGGTGTTAGGTGTTTTCTTAGACTTCGCTCTGCGCAGAGCATTCCTATTCGAAATAAATTATATTTTTATTAATTAATTAATTATTATTATTAATCATCGAATATATTGTAAATAGCCTATATTTAAATGTTTATAAACAAATAAATAATAATAATTATAATATTTTTAATGCTGGTAGTCACAACGAAATCAAAGACTGCAAGTATTAATGTGGAATTTGACATAACGGATATGTTTTGATTAATAATTGAAATAGATGTTTTTTTTTGTAATTATATTTAAATATTTAATCAATCGCTGATTATGTTAAGAATTAATTATTAACGGTTTTGTTAATATTCATTCTATGTGTATTCGGCGTACTAAGAGTATTGTTAGGTACTAAAGTGTGTGTCACCAGTTACAGTTGCCTAATAATATACTCAGAGGCACAATTATCCGCGCACTTTAATATGGCGCTAGTATATTAAAGTGGGCGGATATTTGTACCTCTGAGTATATTTTATCATACAAAAATATAATACTTTGAGTAGCCCTACTTGTTGTTATAACCTCTGAATAAAATTATTTTTTAGATGTGTAGTTTTAATTCACTTAAATTTTGAAGTAAATCTGGAAGCGCACTGTTAATTTTGGTGACACATATTTGTGATTCCTTTATTTTTTGACAATTACTTTGTTCGTAGATTATAAGGGTAACTCGCGGGCTCGAATAATTTACTCAAAAATGTAATTTTATGTACCTACTACATACGTAAATGAATTCGACATAATATTACATTTTTAGTTAATTATTTGTATATAGAAATGATATTTATAATTATGATCCCGCGGGGGGTTAAGGTGTCCGCATTCAACCGTTTAGTGGTGCGTTGATTATTTTACACTAAATTGACAGTTATTGTTAAATTGACAGTTACTGTCAATTTTGTGCAATTATTTTTGACAGTTTATTTATAATGTGTGTTAAATTATTGATGTTGAGACGTACTAATAACTTCACGTTTGTTTTCTATAAAATCGGTCTAATAATCGGTCGGTGTTTCATCGCTGCTCGGTTGTTTGCGGATAAAGCTTTACTGTATTGTAGTGCCTTCGACAAAACGTCCTTTTGTGATACATATTTTTTTCTTTATTGTACAGAAATATTTTCTTTCAATAAAAAAATAAAAAATTACATTTTCTCGTTTTATTTCTTACACCGAATAACTTAATGCTCGCCATTGACGATCAATTATTCTCACGTTTCTGCAGCACCCACGACTATAACTGATCGTGTATTGGTCGCTGCGTGCATGACGGCTCGACGTATGAAACGTCTTCGCTGCCGTTTGGTCGAATAATTGACCGTCAATGGCTGACTTAAGGATGATTACAACATTTTTTTGTGGGTTAATTTTCACTAACTATTCAAGGCTAAACCTGACCCAAATAAAGTGCAAGTTGTTACTTGTACTTGATTTGGTTGATAAATTGATGTCCGTCAGTAGTGAAAATAAAAATGCCATTTAATTTTATTGTTATTTATTAATTAAACAGAAATATTTACAATTACGCTAAAAACTTAAATAGGTAGAGTAAATTCTATTTTAAATTTATAGTCTTTTGATGTTTTAAAATTAAGCCAAATTAACAGAAAAGAGTTGAGATTTATGAAACAATTTGAGCTTGGTCTCTAGTACTAATTTTGCGTTATAAATTATTGCATCTATAATCCAATCCAGATTAGCGTAGTGGGTATTAAATTAACGTTCTTTCATGAACTTTAGCAAAGTTTTATATTGTTGATGAGTGTCTTCAACAGCGAGTACTGTAGGCTAACTATGCACACAATGATTTAACAAGCTAATTTTGTTTTTGTTTTTCTTGACAAGAAGTAGCAGAAATGTAGCTCTCTTCAGATGGGACGAAAGAAAGCGATATGTAGACAAATTATCTTGCATGCCCCGCCGCTGCGTCGTTACGTCACCGCTGATACCTAAAATTTTGTATTGCGCAGTTCGACGTTCGACGATAAACAAAACTGGATATGATTAACATCCTAACTCGGGTTCGTATGCAGCGACCTTAATCTAATTCTTGTCCAATTTCCGTACGACGCCGGGCGGCGGTGACGTCAGCACTTTCCTCGAAAGCCGCACCTGCCCGGACACGGGGTCGCGCCCGAAGTACTTCACCTGGATCTCTGACCCCACGCTTAACCCCAGGACTGAGGGGTGCATTATCTGGAAAAAAAAATATTTGAGATTTTTCAATTGTTAACGCAGTATTTTATTTTATTTTGTCCCGTCAATAATAACCAGTAAAAAATTTAATATAAATGAAAAAATATCTACGTAAAATTTTTGCCGCTGAAACACAACACATTAGCAAGTGACGTCATTCATAGAGATAACAGCGTAATTGGCGTTTGCAGTGATGTGATATATATCATGTCACCGCAAGCGCCAATCACCAACCGATGCCTTGTAGCGAATGACGTCACTGTTTATGATTGGCGTTTGCGGTGACGTGATAAAAATACAATTTTGTTTTATAAAAATATTACAATTACGAGATTATTTTCACAAATAAAAATGTGATTAGAGATTCTAGGCATCTAAACTGCCTATATGCAAAAAATCTTCTTATTTTCGTACAGCAGGCGAGTAGCTTATTACGGGACACCCTGTATATACATACCTTTCTGTGGTCTAGCTGCGTGTTGTGCACTAGAGCGGGTGACATTCCAGAGTACAGGGTCACTAGAACACCTATCTCTTTCACCTCCACCACCTGTAGTAAGGTAATTAACTATATGAAAGAAATAATCTAAGAATGTAGAAATACAATATTTTTTTATATACAATCTAAATATACTCAAAGGCATAATTATCCGCCCACTTTAATATGCGCGTCATATTAAAGTGGACAGATAATTGTGCCTCTGAGTACTGAGTTGGAGAGGAATGGGAATATTGGTCATATTAAAAAAAAAAAGATATGGCGAATATTCCTTTTAAAAACTAAAAAAACTGAATTTTTTTTCACTAAAGTGTTTTTCAGATAGAATGGGTATGGTGACAGTTGTCTTATGTCATTCATAATACGTACTATTATCGTGAATCCCGGCAAACTTTCAAGAGTGAAACAAAATGTCACCGTACCCATGCTATCTGAAAAACACTATAAAGAACATTCCTTAAGTCCACAACAACGCACTGTTTGTCACACGTTTTTCTGTACACTTTAACACTAATCATTAGCAACCCATTTTCGGTTCACTGTTGAGCACGAGTCTCCTCTCAGAAAGAGAGGGGTCAAGCTAATAGTCCACCACGCTGGCCCAGTGCGGATTGGCAGACTTTTCACAGGTAGAGAATTACCGTGTAATTTGCTATTACACGGTAAATGACTACATGAATGATAAATAAAACAAAAAATAAAATCGGTCTCCCTATCACTCACTCGACAAAAGGCAACGCCCAAACTGGGTATCCATAACTTGCATTATGCAATAAAATGTAACTTGTATAATGGATACCACTGCGCCACGGAGGTCGTTAAAACGTATGCAGCAAGTTTTAACCTTACATATTTTGGATAGACTGGCAACACTGAAAACATACATACGTCATACCTTAGCAGTATAAATGGCTCCGAACTCCAGCTCGGGCGTGCGCTCAGCGGCGAGGGATTCGGCGATGCGCGCGCGCGCCTCGTCCATGGCGGCCTGAGATGGGGCGAACACGCTGTAGCGCGTCTCGTCTATTGGACTTATCTGGAACATGGCATATCATTATCAGTACAGGGCCCGACCTTCCTCTTTAAAAGAGAGGGCATATAGAACATAGACCTATTACGTTGCTTTAATGCTTGTTTTAATATGTACCAAATTTATTATTAACAATATGAATTTCGTGTAGTAAATGGAATTAGGGTCCGAAATATATTGACATCATTTAATTAAAGTTAGATTTAATAAAAAACTTAATTGTGTATTTAATAAATTTTTCCAAACGTCAAAAACGACGGAACAAATTAGACGACACATCCGATCTGTGACGAAATAAATGTGTTTAAACAATATTTAAACACATTTTTAAAGAAATATAAATTTATAAATGTTTACCTGAACCCCAGTCTCTAAGTAAAGCCTCTTAAGGTTGCAGCCCCCGATGCCGAGCAGCTTGGCGCGCTTGTGAGCTTCCACCTCCATTTCCTCCATCACCGGCATGTTCTCCTTACGGCCTTGTCTGAACGGATGAATAATATAATATATGAAATAGTAGTCTGAGACGTCGCTCGATCTCGTGTTGGCTCGTGCCGACAAAAGGTGGCGCGACTTATTTCCGTAAAGAGTAGGGAGTTAGAGAGGGGTAGTGATCCGGCGGTAACGACTGGCGATATAAGGCGCTCACCTTACGGTCTAGCTCATTCTTGTCGTGGCGTTCGATCCTTCCACACCTTTTGTTGGATAATCCTTCATGGGTGATTTCAGGATAGGCGGGGAGAGTGACTTGAGTGGCAAAAGGGGAGTGTTAGTTAACTGTCAAGGACGTCCTTAACCCTACACACAACGTTCACAAGTGCGTGACTCCACTCAAGGTCATTCTCAAGGTTTTCTTATTTTCGTAAGAGTTTCCTAAAAATAATTATAGTCAATTTATTCAATTTCATGGCCCTCGAATCAGCTTGCTTTTCCCATGCTTCTATTGAAGGTTCAGACTTACCGTGGTTTATCAATACACTGGTTCATAATATCGATGATCTTGCTCTTAGCGTCGCAGGCCTTTTGTACGGACTCCATCACAATCTTGAGCGGCAGGCCCGGCAGCTTCACATCAGCCTGTAGAGCTGTTATGCCTTTCTTTGTCCCGGCCACTTTGAAGTCCATGTCACCCATGTAATCTTCTATGCCCTAATTATACATCATCATTATCAAAGTCAGGACTTATAGGAATATGAATATAGAGCTTAAACCCACCATACTGCTCCAATGTGTAGGAGAGGTAATGTTGGACTATTTAACGACTATCAGATGTTAATAATAATGAGGTGTCTGTAAAGTTATAGTATAAGATCCGTATTAGAAACGACCTTCACCCATCTGTTTAATGAATAGATAGATAGATAGATATACTTCATTTTAACACCACAAAGACAAAGACAAAAACAAGTGAAATAAAAACAAATTAGGAAGAGATCAGCATACAAAAGGCGGCCTTATCGCTAAGTAGCGATTTCTTCCAGGCAACCTTCGGTTTAGGAAAACTTAAGGACATCAGCAATCAATCAATGGATGTAAAGTGTTTTTATCAAATTTAGTATGATATAAACATGTTGCGAGTAGGTTGCTTTAAAAACACCTGGCCAAACAATCATTAATGATAGCTAATGATGGTTAATAATAGTTTGGTCAAGTAATTTTGTGGCAACCTACTCATAACATGTTTTTTAACATATTGAATTTGAAAACACAAAACACTCCAATAAACAGATGGGTGAAGGTCGTTTCTAATATGGATTTTCTATTAACTCGAGGCACAGGGGCTCTGTGCACAAACATTGCATTGAACATTTTTTGTAAGAAAGAAATCCGAATTTCGTGATCCGGAAGCACATAGACAAACCACTAGATTAGCTGTTCTAGTCACTAATGTTGAACCTATTAAAATGAAAATCAAATCAACTGAGAAATGTCATCTATCTACTGTATGATATCCACGAATGGGATCAGTAGGCCCCGGATGACATTTGTTACATAGAATCTCAATTTCATATATGTCAACTAACATAATTGTGAATATGTCAAAGTTAGTGAATTGGTCTGCATACCGGAAAAGCCCTAATCATTATCATCATCAGTCTATTTTAACAGCCCACTATTTAGCTAATTTGGTCAGATACACCCGTCGGCGTTACTTCACATGCCAGTGGAGTGGCATTACGGGCCCGTCATGCCACTCCACTGGCATGTGAAGTAGCGAGGAACAGGCTAGTGACGGCCAGTAACATAAGTACAACTATGTGGACTCATTAACAAATCGGTCAGTATCCTGTAGTCGGCGATGTGGCCGGAGTCGTCAGTGCGCGACACTAGGCCGATGGCCACGCCTGCCGCCGGCGCACTGACGGCCAGTAACATAAGTACAACTATGTGGACTCACTAACAAATCGGTCAGTATCCTGTAGTCGGCGATGTGGCCGGAGTCGTCAGTGCGCGACACTAGGCCGATGGGCACGCCTGCCGCCGGCGCACTGACGGCCAGTAACATAAGTACAACTATGTGGACTCACTAACAAATCGGTCAGTATCCTGTAGTCGGCGATGTGGCCGGAGTCGTCAGTGCGCGACACTAGGCCGATGGCCACGCCTGCCGCCGGCGCACTGACGGCCAGTAACATAAGTACAACTATGTGGACTCACTAACAAATCGGTCAGTATCCTGTAGTCGGCGATGTGGCCGGAGTCGTCAGTGCGCGACACTAGGCCGATGGCCACGCCTGCCGCCGGCGCACTGGCGGCCAGTAACATAAGTACAACTATGTGGACTCACTAACAAATCGGTCAGTATCCTGTAGTCGGCGATGTGGCCGGAGTCGTCAGTGCGCGACACTAGGCCGATGGCCACGCCTGCCGCCGGCGCACTGGCGGCCAGTAACATAAGTACAACTATGTGGACTCACTAACAAATCGGTCAGTATCCTGTAGTCGGCGATGTGGCCGGAGTCGTCAGTGCGCGACACTAGGCCGATGGCCACGCCTGCCGCCGGCGCACTGACGGCCACGCCAGCGTCCAACAGTGCTAATGATCCACCACATACTGATGCCATGGAACTTGATCCTGTAACAAAAAAGAGGTCAAATATTTCATTTTGTGTTTTAAACTGTACTGTACTGAGTTACACATGAAAAACATTTACAATTTGTCTCAAAGAAGAATATAACTCCAGAGTTATATTCTTTACAGTTAGAGAAATACTCCCGAGCACCCTGTATAGGCTATAAATTGTTCCTTACCATTGCTCTCGAGGACCTCAGCAGTGAGCCTAGTGGTGCACTGTTCTTCTTTTCTTCCTGGGCCTTATCCGCACTTGGCCACTAAGGTTTGGCCGTTGTACGTAGTGGTGCACTGTTGTTGGGGCACAATCGGCAAGAGGCCCCGCTCTGCCAGCGCGCCGTGCCCCGCCTCCCTTCTGCCCGGTGGACCACTCCGCCCCACTTCACCCGTCATATACAAATTAAAATTATCTTACCATTGCTCTCGAGGACTTCAGCAGTGAGCCTAGTGGTGCACTGTTGTTGGGGCACAATCGGCAAGAGGCCCCGCTCAGCCAGCGCGCCGTGCCCCGCCTCTCTCCTGCCCGGTGGACCACTCCGCCCCACTTCACCCGTCGCGTACGACGGGAACTCGTAGTGGAGGAAGAAGTTCTTCTCTTTTATACCGCTGTAAGATTAAACAATATAATATATCAGACTGTGTGTGGAAATGAAAGGAAGTTGAAAAAATTAAGGAAACCTTAGCAACATTGTTAAATTATTTAGTGTGATACAGAGGGAAGAGTGTGATATAGAAACCGAAACTGTTCAATAAAGTTTATTATTAAAGTGACAGGGACTGAGGAATTTTGGATCAAAAGATGTGCTCACGACGCGTTGTGGTCACAGTAAAACATCCACATGGCGAAATTAGTGTTCTGGCTCTAATGAAAACGCGCAGGACGCTTTGTGGCAATCACAGAAAGATCAAATAGCGAAATACGTGTCGTGGCTGAAATGCTATTTGCTCACAACGCGTTGCGGCAATGAAGAAAAGCCATGACGTGTTCTGAGTATTCATTGTTTTATCCATACCAACCATTGGACCGACCTAACTAGACCATGTAGGAATCCTAGATCTTCTCTAAAGTTTCGAGTACCAGCAATAACTGGCTAGAACTGTACCTACATGAGCATTACACGTGTTGGATAGTCTTGGTGAACCAATAACATCAAGATGATGAGAACGCAGCTGGATGCATACTAAAGCTCATGCACAAGAATGAGGTGTTTGCAAGCCCTTATAAGGGGCCTATTTAGCAATGGATATCCATCAAATGATAATGATGTAGGTATAAAGGACGATTAGTTTATTTTTCACCAACATACATTCCAAGACCTTCAGACTTAACTACAGTTTTTTTATGATATTTCGCATACATTGTCAGTTTAAATGTGCAGATTTCAGTTATGCCTACACACAATTTGACAGCACAGTTCAACAGTAGTTAAAACTGAAGGTCTGTAGTCCGCATAGACTTTGACTTTGACTTTAATTTATTTCATTTATCTCTTTAGCTCAATCTCACCTTGTAATCATAGTGAGCGTGTCCATTTTGAGTGCGCTGTCGGGCGAATCAAAGGCGACCGTACACAGAACCTGCGTCTGTCCGCGTTGGAACACAGCGCTGCCGTGCAGTGGTTCATAGAGACCCACCTGGTTGTTATAAACATTATGACTTTAATAAAAAAACATAATTCATCTTTATTTGTCATTTTTATAAATACAAAATATAATGCAAAACACTGGATATTTTTTCATTTTTTTATTATCTACAGCTTCTTCAAGAAAAGTTTTAGTAAGCTTTGTTTTTTTTTTAAATTAACCACAATGTACTGGGCATCAGTAAAATGCGAAGAGCAGGCGATACGATAGAAGAACATGAAAGTACATGTTATACCAAAAATGAGAACCAGGTGGTCAAAACGGAGTAGGTTTCCTAATAAAACAGACTTTGAATAAACACCTACGAGCTGGAGGAGGCCTATGCCGAAAGGCACACTGTGTTAAGAGATATTCTTTAAATTAAAACATAATGTAATAGATGTAAACAAATGTAATTTCTTATCACAGAATAAAGGGCTTATTATTAAATGCACTATTAAAAAAAATCTATCTAGTCTTTTGAGTGCTCAAGCATCTGGTGTTCAGGGCTCCAGAGTGAGGAACCTCCTCACAATACACATCATCTCAAGGCTCATTGCCTTCTGTATCTGATCCTTCATCCAACAGTTTCAAGGTATTGGTCAAATACGTAATTATAACATTTTTTCATGTACAAGTAAAAAATTTTATACCTCACAACTTATTTTCCTCAAGTCATCCAGCCCTCTCCCATCACATCTGACTTCGGTTTCAAAGATCATATCCCTGAATATCTTCTTGAGGTTGGTGTTAAAGCAGTCTTGTAGTACAGTGACATCTACTTCAGTCTCTCGCAACTGGTTCAGCACGGTTTGTCTCACTTCTGATATTGCATTGTCACGTGATATTTTGTCGTGGTTTGGGTCACTGTAGAAGAGAAAATAAATTTAAATAAAATTATCATCTGCCTATTTTTAATATTCCACTATACAATTTATACCTTCTCTTTTTTCCCATAGACGTTTTAAACAACAATAGGATCTAGCCTTTTTTTTTAATAGGCTGATAAATTGAAAGTTAATGACATTTTTAATCAAGTTAAATTACACACTTCTACAACTAGTGAAGTATCTTTGTTTTTTTTTTGTTATTGATTTGTCTCATAGATTTTATTTACCTTAGAATTTCTCTAATCTTCATAGAAGATAATGTTTTCACAGAATCCAGTACACTTTGGTCCAGAGGTACCTGAATTTCATATTCTCTTTTTGTTTTACCATGAGATTTCTGCAAAGTTTGTATACTCTTTACTATGTGTTGAGCTTCTTTAGTACCTGGAAATAGATTTCATTGAAGAATTAATAAGAATTTAGCTTGTTAAAGAAATAATTATTTTCTATTCTGGTCATACTGAACTAAATTGTATGAACTGTAGATTTCATTTGTTATTAATTTGATAAGTAAAATTCACAAAAATCTATTTAGCAACTCTTTTGATCCAATATTCTATAATTGATAGAAAATATAAAGGAATAGTATAAAACTTATTTAGTAATTAAATAAAAAAAAAACATTTTTAATTTATACATTCATTATTGGGGCTAATTGATACAGCCTGATATAAATTGTAATAAATTGCAGTCACACCTTCAAAATGTACCCAATCAAATAAAAAAATGGTCGTTCAATTTTGCATGTATATACCTACTTGTATATGTATAGAGATTTAACAAAAAATACATATGTGTAACTTATCCCCCTATATATTTTTTGTAAAAGTTTCCAGTAAAAGTATGAGCTGTATTTTATAAATTTACAGTTCCCTCAGATAGGTTTGTAAAAATAACTCTTAGATGATTTAGAAGAATTTAAAAGAACTACACTTAAAATTTGGAACTCATTAAAAATGTGACAATTAATCAACATTACTTTAAAGATTTATTAATTACTGTATAATTCATTATTGATGGGCATGTGTTAATTAATTTAATGTTCATATAGTAGTTTCAAAAAATACAAGAAAAATTCAATTTGACTTACATTCATACCTAATTTGATGGCTTTGAGTAGGTCCTGTTGGAGGATGATATTTGCATGTCCCTCCAGCATCACAACCAGGTTGCTGGTGGTGGCTGCAACCACCAGGTTGAGGCTCGAGTTTTCTAGATCCCGTCGCGTGGGATTTATTATAATTTCATTGTCTATTTGGCCTATTCTGTGAGGAAATTATGTTTATGTAAATGTTTAATTAATTTAGTTTTAGTAGAAGTAAAGCTTCTTGTAATAGAGCTTGTCTGGGGGAGCCTTACCACCATGCTTATTTCATAATAAAAATAATCAATAATAAGGCTGTGTGTCAAGGAATGTTATCAATTTAAAGTACAAAGTGGCTATTTTCACACATAAAATTATGCCAGCTTATGGCTATTCCTCAGGGTTTCTCTCAACCTTTAAACAACTCCTGTATAAGAGAATTTTTGTATATATTGTTATAAACAAAAGTTTTACCTAACTGCCCCAATGGGTCCATTCCAAGGTACATCAGATAAGGCCAAAGCTGCACTCGCTGCATTAATAGCAACAGTTTCAGGAAGATTAGTGCCGTCCACTGCAAGCATGTTACACACTATCTGTGTGTCAAAATTATAGTTCTGTGGGAAGAGTGGCCGGAGTGATCGATCTATTAGTCGTGAAGTTAGGATTTCTCGATCAGTTGGACCTGAAACAGAATGTAAGATTCAAAATGATCGTTTAGGTGGAGGCAATTGGTCACTTTTACCTAAACAGAGTAAGGTTCAGAATGATCCAGTTTAATTGTGGTGGGGAGAACTGGTCCTTTTTGTTTTCTTAAAATTATTTGCTATACCTTTTGCAATACTGTCTTCCTTCAATTAGTTATGAACTTTAATAGAAGTGGATACCAATGGTCAATACCTCTTGATGTTGCTGTGAAACTATTGATGGCTTGTTCCAGTGCTGTTTTTGTTGTGAAAAATATGATAGTATAAGTCCTATATTGATTTGCTGGCATGTCAAAAAATACTGACCGAATTGAGAACCTCCTCCTTTTTGAAGTTGGTTAAAAAGGTACAAAAATAACTAGTAAATGATGTCCCATTTGAAGATCCATTGATCATCTATACTCAGATCTAGTTGTAGTCAATCCAGAATGGTCTACATCATCACATTTATTATATTTGGCAGCAACAATAAGCATATCAATATCAATAGCACACACAACTCTTCTAAAGATGTTATGCTCACATAAACATTGTTATAATACTACTATTCATACACAATGCAATATTTATAAAATACATTTTAGATAGTTTGTGGACTGCAACATTAAGTAGGTAACAGGAAGCCTCTGGATGCATGCAAGACTGTGGTGTTTGAATGTCTACAAGAGGTCAATGTCCTGTAGTGGATATGAATCAGCTGAAAATTATAATAATACCTAGTTCCTTCCTCAAGAAATTAGTAGGTATTCGACCAGCAGCAGCCGCCTTCTGCCGGTAGTCCACCAGCAGTGGTAGGAAGTTGCTGGCACTCTGCTTGGCTTTGGACACCACTGTGGACAACACACTGGTGTTCCCCAGGGTTGCCACACATGCTCCATCTGCAAACCTTGCATACCTTCCTGTTGACAGCTTTAATGGTATTCTGCAAGTAACATGAAAGATATAAATAAATAATAATAATAATTGGCCTTTTTCAGATCAAACTTATTCTAATAGGAATATTTAAAAACAAATTTAATATTTGAAACTTATTAAAACATACATAATTCTCATTAACTTATTCTAGTATTTGTAATTTGTTTAATATTTGATGATCTGGTTGCAAATCTGCAAAGGCCTTCTCCAACCTTTCCATTCTGATCAGTAGTGTGCCACACCCTCTCACTGCTACTTCAAATAGTAATAATAAATGACTAATAATTTCATTATATTTATTTAGTACTAGCGGGTGTCCGCTACTTCCTCCGCGTGAAACTCAATGTAAACTTTCAATTACCCCTACCTTTGCGCCTACCCTACCCTACCCCTACTAATTTTAATGGTTTTTTTTAAATTCTAAAAAAAAAAACACAACAATTAATCAGAAAATGGCTAACTATTAGTTACAAATCACTGTCATCATGTTCATTGGCCTATTTTATGCCCCATAACAAGACTAGGCGAGGTCTATGTGAGTTGCAAAATTTGGTGTTGTTACAGATCCATGCCTGATTGAATGGGTTAAGCCATCATCCTTGTAATTGTCATTAACAACTGATGGTGGTTGTTAAAGAATTCCCCATTACTTATCACTCTAAGCTTGCCAACCCACACTGAATCAGCATGGT
This sequence comes from Bicyclus anynana, assembly GCF_947172395.1. Classification (NCBI taxonomy): domain Eukaryota; kingdom Metazoa; phylum Arthropoda; class Insecta; order Lepidoptera; family Nymphalidae; genus Bicyclus; species Bicyclus anynana. The sequence continues at coordinate 12,800,205 of NC_069103.1, read as the reverse complement.
GGGTCTTAGCTCCACATCTCTTCTACTATATGGCTTGGCCCTGTATTGGGTGATAAAATTAGGCTCATATTGATGAAGTACTAAACAACTTTACGAAAATGTTTTTTTTTATGCTATCAAAAGCATTAATGCAGTAAATAAGTTGGAGCGCGCTTACCTAGAAGATGCCTATTCACTCTTGCTTTGAAGGTGTTTAAATTTTATGTGTCAGGAAACACAAACGCCTAATGTGCTGAATCTACATAACATAACCTCATAATTAATAATTTACTCACCCGTTAGAAAAAGGCACTTCAATTTCACCAACGTTGGTTTGTGATGACAGAAATTTACACTGATATCGACTCCGAGGCCTCAGTTTTGATAAAACAGCTTTATTTTTGGTTAACATTGCGGTTTTTCAGTGGATTATGTCAACAAGGACGCAAGCTTGTTTCGATGTAATTTTTATCAAAACACTATAGAGTAAAATGATAAATTGTTGCGGAATATATCGAAAACTTCATCTAATTAATAATATGCTACAGCAGCGGTCCTAAAAACCAATTTATTATTGTATATTTCCCACAGATTTTCGTCATAAAAATATCAAAAGTCAACACTCAAAACTGAAATTCAAATTCAATTCAAAGTTCAAACGTCAAATTCCTATCACTGTCAGTGTCAGTGATAAAATATTCTGTTCAGAAACCAACATCTTTCAAAGAAATTCAGTAAATAAGAAAAAAATTTAATATTTGACGAAATCACATTTGATTCACAATATTATGCTTACGGTTTAATAGCTATTATTTGACTATAACTGTACATTAGGCACGTAGCTGTAATAATAATTTTGAAATAGACAAGCTATAGAGTTTCAGTACGAAAACAGCTGATAAGAATTGTCAATTTGTCAAATGTCATTGTCATATCTAAAATGTTTGGTGTTTGTTGTTTTCAAATTTAAAATTACATTAAATTTTTTATTACGTTGAAACTTAGTGATTGTTAGATAAGGATATGTAAATACCTTCATTAATCTTAAAAGTGTAAATCTAATTTTTAGTTTTTATAAAACCCACTTAGTTAATCATGAAAAAAGTACAAGGAAACGACTCGTTCCAAAGAATTAACTATCTATATCAAGTAAGTGTAACCCGTGCACTATCAAACAAATCCATACAAACACAGTACAAACATTATTCGAGCCAGGTGTCAAGATAATCCGCACGTGCTGTATTCTAACATGTATTAAATTAAAAAATCAATTCATAAACATATCAATCCAAAAAAATATCCCAGACCCCGATTGCAATGCTGTCTACCTTATCCTAATACAAATTTAAAATGTGTAGAATGTTGAGGCTCACTGCTCTCTAAAGCCTTATCCCCAAAAGGAGAAAGCAAGTAATCTCTTCTTCTTCTTTCCTAGGCCTTTTCCGCACTTGGCCACTAGGGTTGATCGTTGTACGTAGGTCTTTTTGGTGCTGGTCCCCTCAGGAGTCACTCCAGCCAACCTATCTCTCTCCAGAAGCTTAGCAGGCCGCCCAGGCAATTTCTTGTTATAAAAGCAAATGTTATAATGTTTAACTTCATAAAATGGTGGACTCTGTCTAAGGATATTTGCAGATGAAACAGGGCATGTGATGTAAAGTACATTTTTCTATAAAAAACAGATTTATTCATTAAGTATTTGTCATGTGACTTAATTTGAGATTTTTTTAGAGTACAGTTAATGTCCTGGTTAAAGTTTGCCTCACCATCTAGATGTTTTTGGAATACTTTTTCAGATATACATATTAATAAATATTTCTCTTTTACAGATAAGCAAGCACATGGCTGGGATCAATCCAGTTTTATCTGCCTATTATGGAAATCTCATAGTTAATGTTGCAAAGAAAAATGTATTAAAAATGTAAGAATGACACTAATAATACTAGATAATCTGATTTCACTTTTTTTTTTAATTTATTTTGCCAATCAAGCGCTTAGCTGCAATTACGCCTGATAGTAAGTGTTGATGCAGCCTATGGTGGAACGTCTTTGACTACAAGATGTCTATTCACTCTTGACTTTACCTAACATTTAAAATCATTGTAATGTATGATATCTGCAAAATTGTGATCATTGTCAGCTGATTTTTAATGACCCCACTACAAGGCCAGGTGTCATAAAGTAATAAAGTTAGACCTTAGACCCACTACTATTATTTGAATGTGAACTGGTGGATTAAGTTAATGATAGACTCTGCAAAAATCTCTGTCAGATAAATAAGACGGAGTTTAAAGGCAGAATTATATTTGTCTGATGTGTTGTGTTGTGACGCGTCAAAAAAGAATCAGTATCATACATTTTATATGGCAACATTTATACTTATGTGTTGTGACATATTGTGATGTCTGCTGTGTGGCATACAAAATGTATGACACCGATTCTGTTCTGATGTGTCAGACTAATATAATTCTGCCTTAATACTCTAACTCCTGAATGAACTGAACATTTTAGAAAGATAAACTTTATATTAATAAATAGCTTGACCCAGGATTAAAACTCAGAACCTCAGGACTTAAAGCTGCATCAGCTTATCTCTGGGCTAATGAATTATTTAACCAGAATGCTGTTTAAAGAACTTTTCAAATTACTAAATACTAGCGGATGTCTTGGAGTTCAGTAGTAAAGAGTAACAAACATCCAAATAAACATACATACAAACTTTCACATTTATAATATTAGTAGGAGCAGAATAGTATTCATAAACAAGTATTGACCTTGAAATCTTAAATATTTTTTTTGTTCTTATATGAGGGCACATAAATTATGTGGTCTGTATTTTATTCTACTATCTTTTTCAGTCATCCAGACATAAAACGACAAATTTGCAAAAAGTGTCGTACAATGCTTGTAGATAAGACATCAGGGAAAATGAAGATGAGAAATAGAAATAAATCTAAACACATTGAATGGACTTGTAACACCTGTGGTGTTAAGCGGAATTTCCCTGCAAATAAGGGCAAAGATCATAGAGTATGGTTGGAAAGGCCGGAAGCTGTTGAAGAAGTTATAAATTAAATAAAAAAATGGTAATGTATGGAGGTGTTTAATTTTTATGAGTCAAGAAATAGCTTAATATTATTTAAGTTAATTTAGAGGTGATGTAATAAACTAAACAATAATCAAGGACTTACATTTTCTTTTAATTTATCTTGTTATGTAGGCAGACGCCCGCAGCTTTGAATGTGGATTAACCTAAAATTGTTTTATTAAATTTGAATGGATTATTATATCATGAATCAACGACATCATATTGTACCTATACTATTTACGTCGTTGTCTTGAATGGATTGTGCAGCACTTTCAATAAAAACTTCCAGGAGGCTTGACTTTGCGAGACATCCAATAAGTATCGTCATAATAGTTCAATTCATTTACACTAACATAACAAATGATGTACTTACTTTCGTAGCTTGCTGGCAAAAAAAAAAAATTAAATTCCTTTTATCCTATGAATTGTATTTGGGAATTTATCCAATTGTAAAGACCAGCAGAATAAAAACGTTGATATATGAAACTTAAGTCCATCGCGCTGTTCAAATTTCGGTTGGCTTAACACAATATGCAGCAAATGTGAAATATGCAAATGACCATTAGGTTTAACTCGATATTTGCTCGCCGGCGCGTCACCCAGTGATTCGATAGCCAACCGCGATGGCAGGTGAGTGTTATGCATGGATTATGCATGAGATAGCTGCTATAAATCAAATTCACAGCTTCAAAACCGTTTATAAAACTCATGCACCCATGTAGGTACATATAACCAAATATTGTTTAGATATACCCATATCAATATTTAACATTTTTGACGGGACGTTTTATAATTCGATGGAGTCGGCGGGACACTTGAAAAAAGATGAAGTCATGTCCACAAGGAACCCTCATAGTTTCGCTAGTGTTGCCAACTAAGCACTTTCGGTGCTAGATATAGCACTATTACTACATTTAGCACCTAGCACTTAAATTGCACGTATTTTGTTTTTTTTTTTGATCAATTGAGCACTATTTAAGATGTCATTTAGCACCCACTTATGAGCTGACTATTGCCACAGGCCACTAGAAATCTGTGACTAAACATGAGTCATCATCATCGTTAACAGCCTATATCATCTTGTACCGACTCGTAAATCTATGGCCTATACCTATTCGGCTGTTGAGTGAGTCTCTTCACATAATGAGATTTAGTCTCTCAGAATGAGAATTAGGCCTTAGTCCGCTACGCTGGCCCAATGCGGATTGGCAGACTTCACACACGTAGAGAATTAAGAAAATTTATAGGTGTGCACGTTTCCTCTCGAGGTATTTTCTACACCGTTTGAGACACGTGATATTTAATTTCTTAAAATGCACACTACTGAAAAGTTGGAGGTGCATGCCGCGGACCGGATTCGAACCTACTCCCTCCGAATCGAAGGTAGAGGTCATATCCACTGGGCTATATACTCGTACCGAGGCTCTGAAACTACTGAAACGATTTGAAAAATTCTTTCACCGTTAGAAATTAGAATCCTACATAATCCGTCATGCATAACATAACCCTACATTATGTCATATCCCCTAATTTACTACCTATATAATAACTATAATATTATATAGTTATTCCTAAGGATAAGTTAACGTATAGAAAACAGCTAGTAAAATAATATATTTATTTTATGCTATACAAAATCCCTCAATATGTGGCAGTGCTGTCATCTGCAGTGACTCGGCCGACGCCATAGTTGGGAGCTGATAAAACTGTTTGCATTATGCATGAGCCAGCCCCTGTAAATCAAACAAACCGCGCACTTTAAATAAAATAGAATTCGTATTTGATATTTCATCTTTATGGAATGAAAATTGGGACATGCAATAGACATGTATTGTGTTTGAGTTTTCAAATTAGTTTCTCTTTATACTGTATGTAATTACTAGCTGACCCGGCAAACGTTGTTTTGCCATAAAAAATAAATGTCGGCCTATTCTCAGACCTATCAAATATGACATACCAAATATCACAAATATTTATGAAAATCGGTTCAGCCGTTTCGGGGGAGTTTTGTTACAAACACCGCTAGATGTCGGCCGTTCTCAGACCTACCAAATACGACATACCACAAATTTTCATGAAAATCGGTCCAGCCGTTTTGGGGGAGTCTTGTAACAAACACCGCTATACGAGTATTTTATATATTAGATTTCTCTTCCCGTAAGAATACGGGAATAGAATTTTTCAAATCGGTTCGGTAGTTTCAGAGCCTAGGTATTCAATCATCAAACTCAAATTCTTGCAAACAAACAAATATTTCAACTCTAGGTACCTATTATATTACCAAAAATTACCTAGTAGGTATAGATTATTCAATATTTCGGAGTCTATTTAATGCAAACAATCAAATCATTCCTCTATGTAATATAAGTAGGTACCTATAGATTCACATATTATCAAGCAAGCTTTTCATCTAATTTCAATTTTCCTACAAACACAAGTCTCAGTCACACAGCAGGCGAAACGAGTTATACTCGGAGTATCTTAGCGTGATCAAATCAGAAAGGAGGACATCCACAGAAGAACCAAAGCCACCGAAATAGCTCAACGACTCGTGAAGCTGAAGATGGGCGGGGCACATAGTTAGAAAGCGGACGTTGGGGTCCCAAGGTGCTGGAGTGGCGACCCAGGTGGACGATATCCAGCGAGTTGGAGGGATTCGTTGGAGGCTCAGGATCGTGATGTTTGGAAGTCCCTACAAAAGGCCTTTGTCCTGTAGTGGACATTCATCGGCTGATATGATGATGATGACCTCACGAGTACGTACATGGAAAAACATTCATATATATATATATATATATATATATATATATAGCTATAGAGGGTTAGGGTTGTAAAAGTCTATAAAATAAACCTACACAATTGCAATAAAATAAAAATTCGCGTGGCGAGGAAAATGAAATAGCCACATGTTTCGTAATTTTATAGGCGGCACTATAAAACATTTTTATGTCGTTCACATTCGTTTCCTAGTTCACTTTTACCGCTGTGTACCACCATGTAGACCCAAAATGAGAGCTGCTTTATATTTTATCGTAATATACACATGTATTATACATACAACATCTAATTTGAACGTGGGAGGTGATGAAAAATCTACAATAAACAGACAAGAAAGAGAACGACATCTAAATAAAATTAATAATGTAAAGGAAGATTTTAGATTGTATAAAAAAAGAATGGAAGATCTAAAAGATGCAAAAGCCGCGAAAAGAAAAGCTGAAGTGTTGAAAAGATTAAAGAGTTATGAAAAAAAACTTAGTAATGCTGGCGATTTGGAAAAAGTAATAAAAAATCCTGATTTAGAAAAACAAATATACCAGAGAGATCCTGTTTTAAACTACATGAAAAGAAGAGACTTTCGAAGAATAGCGGAGTCTTCCGATTTTGAAACTAGTGAAACTTCTAGTTCAAGTATGGAAGTAACGAATTGGAAGGATGAGTGGAAGCAGCTCTGGCTTCAGAAGAAGTTAGAAGCGATCAATACTTCTATGCCGAAAGGAGATATGGTTAATATGGTTGCAGCGAGTGAGATTTCTTTTTAATTAACTACCTACGATTCTACAGTAATATTATAAATAGATTTTTATTTTTGTATGTAACGTATAAACTCAAAAATACTCGTAATGTTAATAATAACTCCGTATTCCCACGGCATCAGGACTAGGATTAATAACACAACAAACTAATTATAAGATGTTTCTTGGCGCTAATCTCTGGGTCGATTTTCGTGCGGTCTCAATCGCAAGAGCCTGGAGTCTGGAGTAATATATTATAAGTTTATCAAGATGTACCTATTGTAAAGAAAAAGTTATTCGAAATAACATAAAATTAAAAATTTTGTAAACCCCCGAAGGTCATGTAATTATTAATTACACTCTCGATCAAATCATCAATATTCTCTTTCAGTGCGCTTTCATTTGAGACCCCATATTTGCAGACATTCGGTTATTCTTCCCCAATTTCACCCCCCACAAATTTTAAACGGCTCAACAGATTTTCGTCAAACATGTTTAAGACACTCGCATATAAGACCCCTTTAATAAAAAAAATTGAAATCGTTTCATCCGCTCGGGAGCTATGTTGCCACAGATAGACTGACAGACTGACAGACAGACATACAGACACACAGACAGACAGATACGTCAAACTTATACTCGTAACACTTCTCTTTTTGGGTGGGGGTTAAAAATAGACATTACTGCGAACACAGTCGTGCTTTAGTTAACAATACGTGTAGTATTTACACACAAGATACAATCAATATTTATTTTCCTATTTAAGGACCATGGGGAGTTCCGTGTGGGGATCCAAATCAGCATGACGCACCATGGGGGACATGCATGCTGCCTATGGAATGCGAGGCGGAGTACAGGATCTATCGTGGAGATTATTTCTGTGGTCGGACCAAGTTCATCTGTTGTGCCCTACAATTCACAAATTACGATTTGTACGAAGGATTTGATAACTCGTTCGCCGATTCCAGTTTAGCTACAGATTCCGAAGAAAAGAAAAACAGAGACAGAGGATCTAAAGAAAAGAAGCGGCGGAAGAGCGCAAGGGACAGAAAACGTAGATTTCGAGACAGGTTGAAGCGTAAACGGAGAATCAAGAGAACGATTAGAAAGATAATGAGAGAAATACGAAAGATATTAAACAAATCGTTCCGAAACGGCACTGCAGCTAGAAAGAAGAAGACGAAACAACTCAAAAGGTTTATAAAGCAAATGAAACAACGCTACATAAAAGAAAGAAGGATTGTCAAGGATATCCATGAAACGGAGCTGATAAAAATCGATGCAGCATTACAGAAGAGATTGAATGAAATACGAGGCATGAACCAAGAGTACGTGAATAATCAAACCTTTAGAGATATCATCGTAAATGGATCAATAAGTAGACAGAATGTGAAAATGTTGATGAAGGCGTACCCGGATTTAGCTGATGTCATTAATACGAGGCGCACAGGGAAAGAGAAACCTCCAAAGGATTATTTGGAATACGATATTGAGTATGGATATCTTTATTACTGAGCAATAAAACCCTTGCCCATTTTATGTTTCAACTTTTAGTCAATAAAATATATAATACGACTATATGACTGTTGGAAATCCTGGAATATTTCTATATCCGTTTGATTGTTTCTTCCCAATATTTTTTTTAGTTAGGAAAAATAACTAATAATTTTTTTGGCGAAATTTTTTTTTTATTTTATTTTATTAAAATGACTAGCGGACGCCCGCGACTTCGTCCGTGTGGAAATCAATGTAAACTTTAAAGCCATATTTCACCACTTTAGAGGTTGAATTAAAAAAAAAATTGAATTACATTGTATTTCGTATTTTTTGCATGAATTATGAACAAATTTTTAAAACTACCTAACTAAAAATCAAGGTCTTTCCATACAAACTTTCACACCTTATTTCACCCCCTTCTCATTTTATTTTCGCAATAAAAAGTATTCTATAACGTTCTCCATATTATGGTCTTAAAACGTGCCAAGTTTCATTTGAATTCATTCAGTAGTTTCAGCGTGATGCCCGAACAACAAAAAACACGGACAAACAGACAGACAGACAAAAAATCGAAAAAACATTTTTTAGCTTCAGTATCGGTTATATAATGTCCGCCAAGAAAAATTTTCAAAATATCAAAATTAGAATGTATAAAATGTACACTAATTCGTATTATAAGTAAAGATTCTAGATGGCGCTGTCGTCCGTTGTGCCACGCTAACGTTTGTTGGTACAAATGGTATAAGTAAAATCTCAAATTGCGAAATGCGAATAAATGTATAGAATTCGACCAGTTTTATTAAAAGTATAGATATAGATATTTTGAAATCACAGACAGACATTTTAGTTTTATATAAATGCATTGAATAGCGTCTGCTGATATTGTATGCGGTGATGTTTACGATACACTCGTATATCTACACGTCGGTAGGCTGGCAACACCGCGCTGCACCGTTGGAGTGTTGCCAGCGACCGCTTCTACTGCTGGGAACTTGAGCGGTTAATCATGTGGGTAGGTACACATTTTTGGCTAGCGACTACAGATCTTGACATGTACATAGACGCCACAAGTTCAAGAAACTTTAGTATGGATGCGGGTTGTTTCATCTGCTTTACTGGTGTTGTAGTAACAAATATATATACTCAGAGGCACAATTATCCGCCCACTTTGATATGACTCGAGTATATTAAAGTGGGCGGATAATTGTGCCTCTGAGTATATTATTAGGGTGAAAATTGAATGTTCTTATTTTAAACTATATGTACTCTGCGGTTTCACTTACAACATGGGTATTTCAAGTCAAGGGTGGGCACATATAGGCAAAGTTTAGGCAAGCGCGTTCCACTAATGGTTATAAAATCGGTTACTATCAAGCATGATTGCCAAGCGCTGGTCTAGATAGTAACCTTAAATGTATATAAATAAAATAAAAAGAGTCCAAGTTAGTCCTTTAACAAAATCAGCTTTCTGATAATGATACTCCCGTCTAAATCGTTTTAGCCGTTACAAATATATAGACAATGCTATAAGAAAAAAGAGGTAGATAGGTTGTACGCGGATCTCTAGTGGCACGTTAAAAGTATGTTAATTAGCAAACCTGAGTCATTGCGCCGTTGACAACGCCGCTGAAATAATTTCCGTGTTTTTTTATTATTCTTTACAAGTTAGTCCTTGACTACAATCTCACCTGATGGTAAGTGATGATGCAATCTAAGATGGAAGCGGGCTAACTTGTTAGGAGGAGGATGAAAATCCACACTCCATTCAGTTTTTACACGGCATCGTAACGGAACGCTAAATCGCTTGGCGGTACGTCTTTGCCGGTAGGGTGGTAACTAGCCACGGCCAAAGCCTCCCACTAGCCAGAACTGGACCAATTAAGAAAATCTCAATCGGCCCAGCCGGGGATCGAACCCAGGACCTCCGTCTTGTAAATCTACCGCACATCATTGCGCCACGGAGGCCGTCGTGTGTCAGTTTTAAACATCGAAAATGGTTTATGTAACCTATCTACCTCTTTTTCTTCTAACACCATTGTAGTCATTAGCAGGGCCGGACCGTCCATACGGCGAACGGAGCAGTCGCTCCAGGCGTGAAATCCTAGGGGGCGCCGAAATGATTTCTTTTCGAATCGAAATCGAACGGTCGAATTGAGAAACCTCCTCCTTTTTTTGAAGTCGGTTAAAAATTTATGACATTCCGATATACGTTAGGCTACGAACTTTTCAAACGTCCCTAGTATATGATGTTAGAAGCAAAAAGGAAAGGCGCCATAATTGGATCTCGCTCCATTCTAAAATTCACCTCGGTCCGGCGCTGGTCATTAGTGTACACATACGAGTGCATGAGGCGTGTACTGTTCTTATTACTCCATGTAAATATAACCCGTCCTCCAGAAATAGACTAACTAATAGTACCTACCTATTTAACTACCTTACACCTAGTCCAAAGAATTCAGAAAAGTTAAAGAGATACGAGTAGAATTTATAGAATCACCAGCTGTTAATCGGTCCAGCCGGTACGGAGGTTGTTACCAAACTCCTCCATAACGGCTGGACGATTTTTATGAAAATATTTTAGGATATCGGATAGGTCAAGAATCTGTTAACATCTATTATATCGGCTGGAAAATACATACAATTAAATTTTCAGCCATTTACCATTAACCTCTATTTTTTAATAGCAATAAGGTAAAACAACGTTTGCTGGGTCAACTAGTCGATACGAATATTAAGAGGTAAGGTTTGTGGTGTTGTAATCTCTGGATCTACTGAACCGATTTTGAAAATTCTTTTACCCCAAGAAAGCTACGTTAGTTGTGAGTGTCATAGGCTAATTTTATCCCCATATTCTTACGTGAACGAGAACTACGCGGGTGAAACCGCAGTGCATTAGCTAGTACCTACATAAATCTTTAACTTAACGTAAAAATGGATGTTTAAAGTTCAACTAAGTAAAACGTTTCAGGCAGAACTTAAAACTTGTTTCGCTCAAGTTATAAAACTTAAAGAGGGTTCATTAATAAATTAGTAATTCTCATCGATCGTAGATCGTTAGATGGGCCTCAAAGCGTAGCGGAATTGTCATTGGTTTTGCAAATTGAGTACGTCATCACTCGTAACACGTCATGTCTCTTTATTCATGTTGTGGCTTGTGTTCTTACACTTCCAAAATGAACACGTAGGCATACTTAAGAAATTAAAATTAGAAAAAACAGTAAATATTTTTTTAAGTCCACGTCCACTCACAGCATGCGCTTGTTACGTACGTATGTGCGTGCACGTCTTTTGGTTATGACATTAAATTGTGCGTTCTTTAAGAGGGTCCATCTAACGATTTATATCGATGGTAATTCTCTTTGAACTTCACTTTCGTGCACTAAAATAATTCGTGTAGCTCATTAGACAAATGCGGTTGATACACTATCTGTACATAAGTAAATCACGCGGAATTGCCTTCGCGATACGATCAGTTGTTTACAGTTCAATACTCTACCTCACATGTTATATTACACAGGCTTTTGGGCGCATGCCAGGTTTTAACTTAGAATGCAACTGTACCTATTCATTTCGTGTCTGTATTTCTGAAAAAGCATCAAGTATTTTATTGGGAAAATTAATTCAATAAACTTTCTGGCAGATAAATTCTGTGTGACATTTAATGAATGTACAATATTTGTGTGTGTTGTGTTTTTTTTTGATAAATTGAAAAGCATAATAGCGGGATTTTGCTTGGAAAATGCTTTATGTATACCATCGTGCTTCGAAGAGCTCGTTAGGCCATTGGCGTTGACATCAGCTGGCCAATTCACTATTTTAGTCTTTAGCAAATAAATTGAGAAATGTCATCTAGGTACTGTATGATATCCACCAGTATATACTGGTTGATATTTGTTATATAGAATCTCAATCCTACTAATATTTTAACAGCGAAAGTCTGTATGGATGTTTGTTACTGTTTAACTCCGCAACTATTGAACCGATTTGGCTGAAATTTGGAATGGAAATAGATTTACTCTGGATTAACATATAGGCTTTCATACCGGATTTGTGAAAAATAAATTTCACGGAAACTATAGGCGAATTGAAATTAATGATCACACACATTCTAATAAAGTATCTATTATCCCTCTTTTTTTTTAAATAATCAAGAGATGTTCCCATTCCCCTCCAATGTTAGGAGTGGGTACGACAAATGACAATAGTCTCCAGCGTGCGGAGACTATTGTCATTTGTCGTACCAATTTGTTGAATTTATTGAACCCATGACCTCTTGTCTTGGTAATCAGTTGAAGTTACCGTAGTGCATTATTAGAAGGCTTAAAGTCACTCAGCGGGCGACGCAGCGAGCTATGCTTAGGGTTTCTCTGCGTGATCGAATCAGAAATGAGGAGATCCGCAGACGAACCAAAGTCACTTACATAGCTCAGCGAGTCGCGAAGCTGAAGTGGCAATGAGTAGGCCACATAGTTCGAAGAGCCGATGGACGTTGGGGTCCCAAGGTGTTGGTGCGACCCCACACCGAAAAGCGCAGTATTATTCGACCCCCCTTTAGGTGGACCGAAGATATCAAGGGGGTTGCAGGGAGCCGCTGGATGCTGGCGGCTCGAGACCGTTTTGTTTGGAAGTCCATCGGCTGATAATGATGATGACGAATGATGACCGTAGTGCAATGGGGATGATGACTAGGTTTGAATATATTGATTTTTATGATACTTTCGGTTAAATAAGGTCAATGTTAACTAATTTATACATAAAAAGCAAAGATTGTCTGGATATTTGCAAAATAAATGAGATTATTTTTCAAAATGTATTAAAAATCTTTTATCGTAATTAGATGAAAATTCATACAGTTTTAGTTTCCTTGTATTAAATGTGACATTTTTTAATATATGAACTATAAACATAAACGCACAAATAACAAAGATATTAGTAATTTTGTTTGAACACACATACAAATCTAACGATCATTACGTCATTAGTTCGTGCCATTTTGTATGGGGCGTTTTACAGGGATCCGCGGCAGCGCCGCATATCTGATCCTTCAAATCCCTGTAGCTCCGAAAGTAATGATCGCAAATATCCTGTTAATTTTACAAAATTGCTTTACTACTAGCATACTCTTAATTTATATACAATTTAAACTATCATCATCCCTATTGAGGCGTACAAAAGGCTTTTTTTTAAAGCGAATTTTAGTAAAATAAGTAAACTCTTATAACTCAAGGCATTTCATTTGGAGACAAACGCGAAGTAGTACGGAAACAATTATTCCCAGCACTCGATACTTGAGCCTGAGCCAAGAAGCTGCCGAGCGATTTACAAGCTCGCATTTCACCTTTAGCCCGAGTTACGGTGCGGCTCGACTTCAGAATTGTTGCGTTTTATGCTAGCTTTTCCACATTTTACTTAAAAACGTGACTGAGTTGCTATAAGTGCATATTTGCGACTTGCTCGATCAATTGTAGTAGAAAGATTGCATCAATTTTTCAAGGGGTTATTAGGTAGGTATAATCCGTTTTTTTTATTCTTTACAAGTTAGCCCTTGACTACAATTTCACCTGATGGTAAGTGATGATGCAATCTAAGAGGGAAGCATGCTAAGTTCTTAGGGTGAGGATGAAAATTCACACCAATTTCGGTTTTTACACGACATCGTACAGGAACGCTAAATCGCTTGGCTAACTAACCGTGGCAAGTCTGCCAAATCTCAATCGGCCCAGCCGGGGATCATATACCCAGGACCTCCGTCTTGTAAATCCACCGCGCATACCACTGCGCCACGGAGTCCATTCTGTCTTTCGGTGGATAAGGTAACCTGAGTTTTTGGTGCTAAGCCTGAAGTGCCTGTAATTTCACCGGCTACCATTCATTTGGTACCAAACACGTGATAATTTTAGAGGTTAGAGTCTGAGGTTTAATTTCCGTCAATTTTGACAAAATTTATATACCCTATGTTACCAGGGCTATTATTACGAATCTTTTGACACCTTATGCAAAATCAGTTGTCCCTGTAGCCAAGTGGCACGACGATTCTCTTTCTACGATTGCAAACGCTTCGAAAACTAGAAAAATATATGGAAATGACAGATCTTGATCACGTGACCTTTCGATAGCAAATGTCATTCCCATACATTTTTATAGTTTTCGAAGCGTTTGCGATCGTAGAAAGAGAATCGACGTGCCGCTTGACTACAGGGACAGTTTAGTTTAGGCGCTACGGTAACTTACACGCATACATACAACATACATATACATACATACATACGTCGTATCAACCCATATTCGGCTCACTGCTGAGCTGGAGTCTCCTCTTAGAATAAGAGGGGTTAGGCCAATAGTCCACCACGCTGGCCCAATGCGGATTGGCAGACTTCACACACAGAGAATTAGGAAAATTCTCTAGTATGCAGGTTTCCTCACGATGTTTTCCTTTACCGTTTGAGACACGTGATATTTAATGTCTTAAAATGCACACAACTGAAAAGTTGGAGCTGCATGCAGTGGACCGGATTCGAACCCACACCCTCCAGAATCAGCGGCAGAGGTCTGGGCTATAACTAGGATATCACATACATACAGAGTTCCTGCCAAATTCATTACCCTTCCTTTTAGCTTCACCGTAGTCAGGTAACAAGAAACACATAAGTCCGCGCAAGTTTTAATCCAAGAACCTACGAATCGTGAAGTTATTCCACCTTTGAAACAGTTGAGCTCTGAAAACTTCGATTTCAGATATGAAATAACAGTAATTCTACTTGGCGGCAGAAGTATTAAATAACCTGTCGAGTTCTGAGACAAATAATATTCTACTCAATACTCAATTCTCTGCGTGTGTGAAGTCTGCCAATGCGCATTAGGCCAGCTTGGTGGACTATTGACCTAACCCCTCTCATTCTGAGAGGAGATTTGAGCTCAGTAGTGAGCCGAGTATGGGTTGATAATGATGATGATGATGGTCCTAAGGTATAGTTACGCCATTGCTCTGTTTATTCATTACCTAAACAATTAATACTTTTTGTTCTGAGAACCTACGAATCGTCAAGTCATTCCACCTGAAACAGTTGAGCTCTGAAAACTTCTATTTCAGATATGAGACTTTGCAAATGAGATTTGTAGTCGCCCGAGCGTAGTGCACGGAAATGGCCAATATCTTCGGCCGTTTCTGGAACGAATTTGTGTGAGTATCGACTGTCTTATGTTTACGAGACTGACCTCGGTAGTCGGCTTGTATGTAGGCTACTCTAATAACTTTAGTAGCAGAGGTCCACGACTAAAGTTCCGTTTTTCATGAACGTCAGAAAAGATTTTTCAGATTTTTCCGGTATAGTAGGTAGTCTATTATGTATGTTATATTTGTCTTCAATCAAAATTTTAGAGAATTCGGTTCAGTAGGTATTTACGGCGTGAAATACACATAGTAAACTTTCGCCTTAATAATATTCATATGATCCTGCTGAATTGGGGTCGGCCTGTTAAATAAGTAGGTATAACTAGGTATTGGGGTTTTCTTTATTCTAAAACACCTCTTTTGCCTCGGAGAGCACCTACTTAAGTCCAATGCAGCCAAATATAAATCATCATCATCATCATCATCATCACCATCATCATCATCATCATCATCATCATGTCAGCCGATGGACGTCTACTGCAGGACATAGGCCTTTTGTAGGGACTTCCAAACATCACGATACCGAGCCACCTGCATTCAGCGAATCCCAGCGAATCGCTTGATGTCGTCAGTCCACCTGGTGGGGGGTCGATCAACACTGCGCTTTGTAGTGCGGGGTCGCCTTTCCAGCACCAAATATAATATAAGTTTTATATAAATTTAAAGTATGTAGGTAGGTACTGTCCTGTCTTGTGTACCTACAGAACAATGCGGAGCCGACAGATTCTATAGAGCAGATGATCAATTTTATAATATCCTCGATACCTACGTAAATTAGGCATTGAGTAAATAAACACATTCTAGGCAAGCGTTTCATCCTAGACCTTATCATTGCTATCTATCAGCCATGATTGTAGCAGGGGCGTAGCTATCAGTATCAGCCGCATAAAATATAAACTACAATACAATCTCACGTAATCTGGTGCTTCGCGGCGAAAAAAACTGCTACTTAAAGAGATTTTCGGGATTTGCCTCTCGTCTCTATTGGACACCAACTAATTTTGATACAGAGCCCCTAAAAGCATTCTACCCGCCGCACCGGGCGATAACACTGCTCCATAGTCGTTCTTTTATAATTTGTTCTTATTTTTGGTGTTGGAATCACTAACCTGTCTAAAATTATATGTGAAAGTGTAGTGCTTGAGATTAATTCACTATTGGTGTTTGGATCACGAAAATTGGTGCTGGGGATCGTGAGTAATTAGAACTTGTAATATCTAAATTTTTGTCATCACTGACCTACGACAACTCGCGATCTCCTCGTATCTACGTCACAAGTAGCAAGCCTGACCAACGCCTGACCAAGAAAAATAGCAATTGCGCGCATCAGCGAATTTGTGAACAATATATTGTCAGGATTTATTGAGGTGAATACTATATTGAAATCCAACTTCAATAATGATTTGTGGAGCCTGCAACTTAGTTATTTCGGTCACACAAAAACGAGTAAAGTGCTCCAATAGTGAGTGCTCACTTTTATACCATTCTGAGTGCGTAAATTATGACGAACTTTCTACACACCGATCAAAGTGGATTTGCCCCGCATGTGTTGCGAAGCGCCCTAAAGAAGACAATAGCAATACTCCCATTGCACCAAAAGTCAGAAGTAAAAATGAAATCCCTTCCTCACCATCATCCTCTGAAACATCGCTAGAGTCTTTCATGAGAGAAATTCGGAGCTTTCGATCAGAAATGAATGAAAAACTCGAACGACAGCAAGTGACTCTTACCGATTCTAATACATCTCTAAGTAAATTGCAAGATGAAGTAAGAGGAGTTATTAAAAAATTTTTGGTTATGCGTGACGAATTGAATGAGGCCATTAAATCTCTGACGTTTTTAGCCGAAAGTCACGACGAGCAGCAATCGTTGAATAAAGCTTTAAATGATAAAATTTCAAAACTGGAGGCTGAAAACTTGGAGTTTAGGTCTAAATCGTCGGAAATGGAACTCAAAATATGGCAGATGGAGCAGCAATCCCGTGAGAGTAATATTGAAATCCAATGTGTACCTGAGCATCGCTCTGAAAATCTCATGACGGTATTTCAACAACTCGCTAGGGTAGTTAATTTTGAGCTCGCTCCCAATGATGTGGTAAACTTTCATCGGGTGGCTAAAATTAACACGGAATCAAAGCGACCTCGCTGCATCATTGTGAAGCTATCTAGCCCAATAAAAAGGGATAATTTTTTGGCGGCAGTAAGAAATTTCAACAAAAAACATGCTACTGATAAACTTAACACGTCGCATCTAGGAATTGCAGGAAACAAGAATCAAGTTTACATTTCAGAACATTTGTCTCCTAATAATAAACGTCTCCATGCAACGACTAGAATTGTAGCGCAGAACAAGAATTACAAATACGTATGGGTTCGTGGTGGACGTATATTTGTGCGTCGTAATGATGAGTCCCCGGCAATTCTGATAAAAAATCTAGATGCTCTTCAATCCTTACAAGACTAACTTTTTCTAATTCTTTCGTTATTTTTATCTTTATCACGCGATTTAAGTTTAATATTATTTACAGTGTATCTCAAAATATTTTATCAAAATGTAAGAGGTCTTAGAACGAAAACTGACGAGCTATATCAATCCATCTTAAAATCAAATTATGATGTAATTATTTTTACAGAAACATGGCTAAATGAAACGGTTTTTGATCATGAATTTATGGATGATAGATATATAATTTTTCGACGTGACCGCTCATCAACATCGTCATATCCGTGTAAAAGAGAGGGTGGAGGAGTTTTAATAGCAATACAAAAGAAATATCGAGCTCTTCGTATGTTTGAGTTTGAATCAACATGTGAAGAATTATGGGCCTCAATCGAGATTGGTAATAATTTACTAATACACGTTTGCGCTGTTTATATCCCTCCCCCAGTTGATTTTAAATATTTTGAAATATTTCTAAAAAATTTAACAAATGTATACCAAAACAAAATATCCAATTCACGTTTCCTATTATTAGGAGATTTTAATTTGCCACAATTAACCTGGGTTTCAAATTCCGACAATCATTCACTCACACCTCAGTCGTCCAATCATGTAACAGTTAACCAATTCCTAGATACACTTTTCTTTTGTAATTTGCTCCAATATAACCACATTTTAAACGATAGCGATCGAATGCTTGATTTAATAATATCAAATGATCCATCCGTCTCAGTATCTAAATCTGTTTTTCCGCTGCTCCCCATTGATTCTCATCACCCTGCCTTAGAGATTGATTTTAAAATCAGCAAGGATAGGTTACTTAAAAGTAACTTTGCCACTTCTCTTAATTTCAACTTGTGCGATTTTGAGGCAATTAATAACAATCTTGCAGAGATAGACTGGAAAGTCATACTCGACACAATTGAGTCTACAGATGCTGCTATAGACGTGTTCTATGATAGACTGATGCCAATTATCCATAGACATACACCTATGTCTAGAAGGAAGCCAAATAACTATCCTGTGTGGTTTTCGCGTAGCCTAATTAAATGTTTGAAGGAGAAAGCTAAGTATCATTATAGATATAAAAAATATAAAAACGTAAGAGATAAACTTTCATTTGAAACAATTAGACATCGGAGTGATCTGCTGATGTCCGAATGTTACAGGAAGTTTAAGAATTCTGCTGCAAATTATTTACGTAATAATCCTAAGTACTTTTGGAGATTCTGCAATCATCAAAGGACCAATAGTACTCCAATTCCAAATGAAATGTTTCTTGGTAGTAAATCTGCAAAGGGTGGCCATGAAATATGTCAACTTTTCTCTGAATATTTTCAATCTGTTTACGAGGATCGTCCCTCGACAACACGAAGCTCATCTTCATATGATTCTGATATCAGCGTCAGTGAATCGGTATCAGCGTTCTTTGTAACGGTGAATATAGACGAGGTTTATAACTACTTACTCAATATTAATATTAACAAGGGTAGTGGTCCAGATCTAGTTCCTCCAATATTACTTAAAAAATGTGCTAAGCACTTAGCTTATCCTCTTACATTTATATTTAATTTATCTTTAAAATCTGGTTTATTCCCCACTAAGTGGAAAATGGCTCACGTCACTCCAATATACAAAGTCGGTGTGGTGAATAATGTTAGCAATTATAGGCCTATTTCCATCTTATCGTCATGTGCCAAGGTTTTTGAAGCCCTCATACAAAAAAAAACTACTGTTTCTTTTGAAAAAGTATATCAACAGTAATCAGCATGGTTTTCTGCCGCGTAGATCCACGGCTACCAACCTCATTGGATATGTAATGGATATAGCCGAAGCTTTAGATAATAAGGTTGAAGTGCATGCGATATATACAGATTTCAAAAAAGCATTTGACCTAGTGAACCACGATTTGTTGTTGTTGAAGCTTAGTCAGATGGGAATTCATGGCTCCTTATTGAGATGGTGTGAATCATATTTGAGAAACCGATCACAATTGGTAAATCTTTTTGGTTATAGGTCTGACATTAAATTAATTCCTTCAGGAGTCCCTCAGGGATCTCATTTGGGCCCACTTTTCTTCTTGATTTTTATTAATGATCTGAGTAGCAAGTTCACATCAAGTTTTCGTTTTTACGCCGACGATCTTAAAATTTACCGTACCGTTTCTAATGTTAAGGATTCCACACTGCTACAACAAGATATTAATAATCTTGTTAATTGGTGTCATAGTAACTTAATGGCACTAAACTTTGATAAATGTCTGCATATAAAATTTTCTAGGAAGTCAATAAAAACAGATGTAGTTTATTACGCAAATACCAACGTCCCGCTTCGTGAAGTAGAAGTTGTGCGTGATTTGGGCATTCTTTTTGATACATCACTCTCTTTTTGGCATCATGTTGATTCTGTGGTGAAAAAGGCATCAAAATTGTCAGGTTTTATTTCGCGTCAATTAAAACTTTTCAGAGATCCGAATCTATCTATTACCATATTTTATTCTTTAGTGCGTAGTATCCTCGAATATTGCAGCCCGGTATGGTGCCCTACTTACACAGTTCACTGTGACAGATTGGAGCGTGTTCAGAAGCGTTTTATTTACCATCTGGCTTTCAGCGACAACAAATGTCGTGAGTTAAACTCGTATGACTCACGTCTACAATCTTATAAGGTTATGCCATTAAGGAATAGACGCAAAATGCTAGATATGGTTTTCTTTTATAAAATCATTAATGGCTACATGGATTCACCGGATATATTGGAACGTCTAATGTTTTGTGTACCACGTCCAGGAAGCCGTTTACAGAATCGAAAGCCCTTCCATTTACCCTTCTGTCGAACCAGAGCCGGTCAGCATGCGCCTGTTTATCGAATATGTTCACTCTTAAATGCTCACAGTAGTAATGCTGATTTTATTTGTAGTTCTCTGACCTCTTTTAAAAAACTCATCAAGTTTACTTAGTGATTAAGGATTAACGATTAGTTTAGTGATTTTTGCATTTATATTGTTGTCTCGTGTAGTGTTATCGTTTAAGTGCTGTTCATGATAGTTTATTATAAGAATGCTGTGGTCACACCAAGAAGGTGCAATCGTATTTATTACGTTTTATGTGTGTTATTTAATAGTGTAACATGATTGTAACCAGTTTTGTGATCCAAATAAAAAAAAAAAAAAAAAAAAAAAAAAAAAAAAAAAAAAAAAAAAAAAAAAAAAAAAAAAAAGGCAAGCTCGATCAAGCGGAATCCTATTAAGCACGTAAAAAAACCTGAAACATGAGCACATAACTTTCAATACATTATTTGATTTCCTTGTCAGACTGAAAAAAATAAGCTATTTAAATGAGCTACTTACATAAGGAGCTAGCACATCATTATTTACTACAGGTGCAGGATACGTACAATAGATGCTGTATACTTAATAATGACACAGCTTATTGTACCGTTTAGAAGCAACACCATCTATACTAATATTATAAAGAGGTAAAGTTTGTAAGTTTGTAAGTTTGTCACATTTTTTAAATGGGGTAATCTTCGAAACTACTGGTCCGATTTTAAAAATTCTTTCACCAGTAGAATGCTACATTATCGGAGAGTGCTATAGGCTATATTTTATATTGATATCATATATATTAGCCGAGTTATCACAGTTTTTGTCATACAGGTCGGACTAAAAATCCTCTTAAACAGACTTATTCGCATGCGCTGCCTTAACTATTGTGTAAAATTGAAATTAATGTATGGAGACTTTATGTATCTTTAAAAGTTCTACAAAAAAGTCCGCGACACCATATATCTATCTTCTATATATTAGCAGATATAGTACCTTTTGTGTTTTAAAAATTATTAATTTTATATACTTAGGTTTACGTCATTACTTATACAACTAAACTTTAATCCTTATTAAAATAAATTATTTAATAATCACAAGGATATTATGGAGATAAGATTTGACCTTTACAGAATGTTAATTACTTAAATAGTTTCGGAGATAATACAAAATTTCTAAAAGACGCAGAAATTCCGCTATATGACGCCCGGCGCTTTCATTTATGTAGTTCCCATTCCCGTGTAAATATGGGGATCAAACAGCCTATGACACTCGCAAATAACGTAGCTTTCTATTGGTAAAACAATTTTCCAAATCGGTCCAGTAGATCCAGAGATTACCTCCTACAACCACACGAACTTTACCTCTTTATATTATTAGCATAGAAGTCTCTATTTCTCTTGGTCATACCACCATGACTCTCGAAGGACTGGACCGATTTTGCTAAGGGTAGGAGTAAGATAGAGAAGTTACAGGGTAGGGTAGGGTACGGGTAGGGAAGCGTAGGGGTAGGGTAGGTTTAGGGCCGCGTTTAGGGTAGTGGTACGGGTAGGATAGGGAAGTGGTAGGGTAGGGGTAGGGTAGCCGTGAGATAGGGATACGGGTGGGATAGGGGTAGGAAAGGGCTAGGGTACGGGTAGGGTAGGGGTAGGATGGTGGTAGGGTGTAGGTAAGGTAGGGGTAGGGTAGGGTAAGGTAGGGGTAAGGTAGATGTAGGGGTTGGGTAGGGTAGGGTTGGGGTAGTGGTAGGGTAGGGGTAGGGTAGGGGTAGGGTAGGGGTAGGGTAGGGGTAGGGTAGGGGTAGTAGTAAAGTTGACATCGAAATTTACGCGGACGAAGTCGCGGGCGTCCGCTAGTGTTATATATGCAGCTTGTATACAATATGCCGGCTGTAAGCGTAATAGTGTCTGGTTTGCTACGTATTTTAAGTATGGCGCACCAGGAATTTTTTCGCAGTGTACCTTGGATCGTCTTGTCTGATGACAGACATCTGACAGACTGGCAGTGCAAAAAGCAGAGCTCTTAGCATCTTGAGCCGTGAGAAGCCATCTTAAGGCGCTTATTCTTAAGTAAGGTCGTTTGTCGTTTCGTTAATTATCAGTCGGGCTTAAGATTAAGCCTCTGATTGATGGGAGAGATAAAACAAGGGATCGATGAGATAGCTGATAATACCTACTACTGTTCAAAGAGTCTGTGAAAGCCAGACCTTCGTTAAGCTGAAAGTTTGTAAGCTCATGTTCCTGATTATGAAATTTAATTAATCGCAATAGATCTACGGTTTAGGGGCTGGAGTCTACGCCAGGTTACGGGTTCGAGCCCCTTCCACCCTGTAAGACTATTTGTTACGTGATGTACCATTATTTTGTAGTAGAGAAAACACCTCGAGCAGGTCCCAAGACTTGTCACCTTGAGAGTAAGTTTAAGGGATCCTTTCTGACTAGGCAACACACACTTTCCCTGCCCAATATGTTCTCTATGCCCACACTAAACTATTTATTATAAACAATAATTATAACACAAAACACTTTCAATAACTACAACACAAAACGTTATTGCACAAAATCATTAAAGCGACTGGCAGCGTGACTGTGTCTACGCTGCCTCACAAACAACTGAGCTCAAGTCATCAAATACTCTCTTATTTATACCAATCAGTGTTAATACCACTTGTAATCGAGAAACTTTTAACATATTGTTATATCCAATCATAACAGTTTGTTCGACTGCTTGGAATGATAAGGAAATGTTGGTAATATTGATGAGACATGACATATAAGAAAAATAAAGATGTTTGGATCATTTTAGTTTTGGGACGTTGAATAGTACGTACCTACTATAAACGTCATACAGGTGACTGTCACCGTACCCATGCTATCTACCACTTTCAATTTAAACCGTTGCCTGCCGTATTTACCACGAGCTGATGTACTTTCAGCTTAGATATATAAAATTAGTAGAACGTCGCGGTTTCACTCACGTAGTTCCTATTCCTGTGGGAATACGGGAACAAAATAAAGCATATTTTACTCCCTGATAATGTATCTTTCTATTGGTGAAAGAAATTTTTAAATCGGTCCAGTAGTTTTTGAGTTTCATGCAAAAATACAAAAATACAAATCTTTCCTCTTCATAATATTGGTGGAGATGAGGAAGATCTGGTCATCGCAGACTTTTGGTTTAAACGCTTGAGTAGTTGAGCTTGTTTTAAGCTCTTTAATTAGGTACAAGTGCCGGCAAACTTCTCGAGTATTACCTACGAGAACATAATTACTATACGAAAACATATTATTACTATCTAACGGTATTAAGTTCGCGCATTGTGCTTAAACAGTATACTGTAACTGAAGAAAACTCATATTTATTGTGATTTAGTTATATTTATTTATGTAGTCATTGAAAAATTAAAATTAAAATAAAGTTATTTGTTTATCAGCTAACAAAATAAACTACGTTAATTGTATCAGAAAATCCTTCTATCTTAATGGAAAAATGATATTATTTTTAAACTAAATTACTAATCTTTAGCAGTGCACTCTTCCTACTACCTGAAAGTATAATTAGCTATTCTGTTTAAAAAACTGCGTCATAATACTGCTACCATTTCGAAGATACAATGACACAAATCAATACACAGATAAATTTATTACACATCTTTTTCTATCGGAGATGCTTGAGTAGCGTAGTATTCGAAATTCATCATCATCATCATTATTAACCCATATTCGGCTCACTGCTGAGCTCGAGTCTCCTCTCAAAATGAGAGAGGTTAGGCCAATAGTCCACCACGCTGGCCCAATGCGGATTGGCAGACTTCACACATGCAGAGAATTAAGAAAAATCTCTGCTATGCAGGTTAACTCACGATGTTTTCCTTCACCGTTTGAGACACGTGATATTTAATTTTTTAAAGTGCACACAACTGAAAATCTAGAGGTGCATGCCCCGGAACGGATTCGAACCCACATCTTCCGGAATTGGAGGCAGAGGTCATATCCACTGGGCTATCACGGCTCTCATTTCGAAATTAAGAGACTCAAATTGCGTTCTCGGTCACGCTCTGTCTAAAATCTAACACACATAGGAAGAGAGATAAAGACAAATACGAAACTCACACAGAAACATTACAGAATAGTGCTACAGTTTATGAAAGGAAGGGAATTCTGAACTCCATCCAAGAGAATCATCTTTAATCTTCGAATTACTTAGCGTGCGGAAATAGGCAATATCTTCGCCCATCCTGCAGTGAATCGATGGTGACTGGTCACTAGAATGCTGTTTACTCTTAAAACTGATCGAAATTGTCTTTGCATATCAACTAGGGCTGCCTCGACACGATTTTGACGCATGTTGGAATAGGTACAGATACATTGGAATTTGGTTACTTTTTATCTCGGAAAAATCTAGGATTTGGGAAAAACTGAATATACCTCTCTCAATTAAGCCCGCATCCATATTTGACTGCATCGTTTGGTGAGATTGAAGTCGAGAGCTATCTTGTCATGAATAAAAATAAATAAATATATTTTTCTATTAAACTAGCGGATTATTATTATATAGTTAGAAAGAAACAAAAAGTAGCCTATGCCACTCTCCATCCTTACAACTGTGATGACAATTATACTCCGCTAGTTTCTTACAACACTTTATTCCACCTTTTACAATTACAAATTATTACAAATTAAATAATAATATCTCTACTGTTCCACTGTTTCACCAAAAACCACCTCTCAACACCACACTCCCCCGAATAAATCCATCTTTTTTCTCCCTTCTTACACTGCTCACGCCACCAACCCCTCCAATCTCTCGTTTTGCCGCCAAACGTTCCTATTGGTCTTACAATAAATGGCGCCTTTTGTAACATCCAATCACATCGGTACTGTCATTTTCATTTCACAGACTACAGATTTTATCCACAGAATAAAAATATAGAGAACAAAGACTACTTTTTTATAAAAATCATGACACAACTAACTATCTTCATTTAAAAAAATTACGTCAATTCGTCGCTCTGTTTTGCCTCTGTTAAGACGGACAAACAAACAGACAGACAGACAGACACACACTTTCACATTTATAATATTAAGTATGGATTTAAATACATAAGCTTTTTCAAGTTCTTTTTTTTTTGTTTCAAATATTTTTGTTTCATATATTTTTTGACTAGCTAAAGCCGCGCGGTTTCACCCGCGTTGGCTACCGTTCCCGAGGGAATACGGGGATAATATTATAATATATAGCCTATAGCCTTCCTGAATAAATGGGCTATCTAACACTGAAAGAATTTTTCAAATCGGACCAGTAGTTCCTGAGATTAGCGCGTTCAATCAAACAAACAAACTCTTCAGCTTTATAATATCAGTATAGATGTAAACGGCATAAAATCATTATTTTTGTGTAATAACAATAATTCATACCTTTATTCACACAGCGCTAAAAATTCTTACCTACTCGCCAAAGCGTTGGCAGCCTTAATTCAATCCTATAGTACAATGTTTCTATGTCTAACAGTGTCGGATGTTTGTTAGTCTGTGTTCTTGCCAAGAACTGTGCTATTCTTATCCGAAGATGGAATTGAACCGAGCGAAGATACATTGCACTTGGTTGCACTTGCAATAAAACATTAAATAGAATTTTAGGCTTTTAGGTTACACTAAAATATATATAGATCTATTATATGTATGATTAATAAATTGTAGACGAATACATAGCCACATAGGGCTATGTATTCGTTATGTATTCGTTAGGGCTAGTATTATGTATATAATCAATTTTGATTGGGAGGTTAACCGCCGAATCCGACTCGGCTGGGCCGCATTCGGGGATCTTCGCGATATCTTTTCATCCGAAATTCCTCAGTGCCTGAAGACAATAAATAGTCTTCGAACAGAGCGTGTTGCTATGATGACCTATGGTTCTGAGACTTGGTCGCTATCTGGGCTTCATAAGAAAACTCAGAGTCACACAGCGGGCGATGGAATGAATTAAAAATTTTTGAATTACATTATATTTCGTATTTTCTTAATGATTTATGAACAAATTTTAAAAACTGTAACTCTGAAAATGAAGGACTTTCCATACAAACTTTCAACCCCTATTTCACCCCCTTCTCATTTTATTTTCGCAATAAAAAGTATCCTATAACCTTCTCCGTATTATGGTCTTAAACCGTGCCAAGTTTCATTTGAATTCATTCAGTAGTTTCAACGTGATCAATGAATCAATAATAATGCCCGCCAACAAAAAATTTCAAAATATCTGCAATGTACAGAATGTACAAAATGTACAGAATTCGTATTATAAGTATAGTATCTAGATGGCACTGTTCGAAGACTTCGAACAGTGCGTGTTGCCAGTGATGACCTATGGTTCCGAGACTTGGTCGCTAACTATGGGCCTCATAAGAAGGCTCAGAGTCACACAGCGGGCGATGGAACGAGCTATGTTAGGAGTATCTCTGCCTGATCGAATCAGAAATGAGGAGATCCGCAGAAGAACCAAAGTCACCGACATAGCTCAACGAGTTGCGAAGCTGAAGTGGCAATGGGCGGGGCACATAGTGCGAAGAGCCGATGGACGTTGGGGTCCCAAAGTGCTGGAATGGCGACCCCGCACTAGTAAGCGCAGTGTTGGCCGACCCCCCACCAGGTGGACTGACGACATCAAGCGAGTCGCAGAGATTCGCTGGATGCAGTTGGCTCAGTATCGTGATGTTTGGAAGTCCTTACAAAAGGCCTATGTCCTGCAGTGGACGTCCATCGGCTGATATCATGATGATGATGATGATCTAGATGGCACTAGTAGTACTCTATGCCACAGTAACATTTGGTGTTAGTTGTTACAAATGGTATAAGTAAAAACTCAAATTGCGAATAGAATTCGACCAGTATTAATATAAGTATAGATACATATAGATAGAAGATAGATAGATAATAGTATTCTGAACATTCGTATTCGTACCAATTTTTAGCTCAATAGGAATTATTGTGACCTTCAAAGTCTTATTTGACTGGATTAAATATTGACATAAATCTTGCGTGATAAAGCAGATGAGACTACTATCGTTATCAGTGTGGGTTATCACGTAACAAATAGCCGAGGATTTGGAACTGGGCTCCAGTTGGGTGTCGGTTTAGATTTATACACGTTGCCGCTCAACTTGGCACACTACCAATTATTAGGTATGGCCCAGTTATCTCTTGACAACTACAAAATGTTCGTGAAAATTATAGCAACAAATGTTGACCATCGCTGTCGCTACTGAAAAAATATAGCATGTTAAGTATGCATGTTGTTAAATGCAAAAAAAAAGTCGTATATTGAGAAAATGTTGATAACCACTGAGTACACCTCAGTGGCTGTGAAGAAATTGATAAAAAATTCAACCGTTGAAGAATAAATAAGCACAAATTGCATATTAAAAAAGAAATTCATAAGAAAATGCTGATGGAATGATTGCATTTTTCAAAAGAAAATGTTAGTTTTTCTAAAATGCTGTTTAATAATCTTCATAGATCAGAATATACATTATTTCTTCTAAAAAAAGTTGGCAACCCAAAAGGGAGGGAACGACACATGACGTCATCTTTTTTCGAGTGTGCAGCCGGCTCCATCGAATTATAAGACGTTGTCAAAAATGTTGACAACTTATACGTACTAAGGCATCTTATAGGTACTGTAAAGGTAAATTATTTCTGTAATATAAAAGAATAAGGCGCAATTTTAGAGTTGAATCGACCCCAGAGGGTCAATATTGATCTCTTTGGAGCCCCTACCTACTAGATCATGGAAGTTGGGAAGCGATAGGCGAATAAATGAAATTGTTCAATTACTTGTTAACACGTCGAGATTGGCAATCTGATTCGCATGAATTTTTCCATGACGCGAATGAATCGCTTCCCCATACCCGTATACAGTTAAGTTATCGGAACTGACAGTTATTTTACACGCGTAATTTGCTTGTGACTCACATTACGGTAATGTGGAATAGTTCTTTTTTTCTCTGCTGCAAAGTACCAATACTTCTAACTTCATAAAATTCTAGATCTAGCCTACTTATGTGACTAATTTGTGATTTAACTTTATCCTAAACTTATAATATATTATTATACTAAGATAATGTCCAATAACTTAATCTTAGTCTTTCACTGACTATTACGTCTTCAGGTCACTTAGTTCACTTGATCTTCCATGTAGCACTTAACACTACACTATCACTAGTCACTAAACACTAACTCAAATGGTTTGGTCTGTTTAAGTCTTCTCACTCGTATTCGTTTATTCGTAAGACTTAACCGGACCAAACCATTTGAGGTTTTGAAACGAAAACGAATTTGATCTTTAGATGTTTAACTTCATCACTAGCGTTTGCGGCTCACTGTTGAGCACGAGGCTCCTCTCAGAATGAGAGGGGTTAGGGCAATAGTCCACCACGCTGGCCCAAGGCGGATTGGCAGACTTCACACACGTAGATAATGAAGAAAATTCTCTGGTATGCAGGTTTCCTAATGATGTTATCCAGTGACGTACCTTGCCCTGTATCAAAATTATTTGGGGGGCCCAATAGACGAGCGGCAAATCCCGAAAAATCTCTTTAGTTTTCGATTTACCGCCAGCTCTATCACCACAAAGTAAAATTGGTGCCAAAATATTTGTTGTGACATACATATAGTTGTAAGCCGTGACCCGAAAACATCAGGTGAGCTCCAGGGTAGCGATAATAGCTATAGCGATAGCGATTGCGATAGCGATAACGCAATTCGTTCCATCGGGGTGTCCCTTGACACCTCTCAAGTTTTTTTAAATTTTTAATCATCATTATCAAATAATAACGATAATAATTTAATCACCGGAAGACGGCTTAACGTGCTCTCCTAGGTAGGTGTAACACCACATGGTCCGAACCAGGACTCGAACCTGAAACCTGAAAACCTCGTAATCAAAAGCCATTGGACCAGCGGCAGTTTCAAAATTCATTCATCGTGTAAAAAAAGCGATTGTTCATTTAATAGCATCACCGTCTCTTAGGGAGTGTTTGTCGAATAAACAATGCTGCTCGTTAACGTGTTTTTACGGCGATCACACTATGCTAACGGTTCTACATTGTCTCTGTGTACCAGTGAAGCGAAGCGTACGCTATACTATAACTAACGACGTTTCGAAACTGAAGTAATACGGAAGCGAAGCACAGGCTATATACCTTATTATATATAGAGTATATATACTCTCTAGAACTGCAGCAAGTTTTATATTAGAACAAGTATCCAAAGCTGCTCTAATAGGATGTTACCAAATTTGGCTAGACAGGGAGAACACGAGCAGATCAGGGGACTGTTGATCGATCATCAAGGAATTCCTTAACCCTACATCCTGTAGTCACAAGTCCAGGACTCTGCTCGGAGATTTTCTCTCTCCCACGCGATGGACCTGACGCCTGCACGGTGAATCCATGGAATGCTAACATATTCGTCTTTCTTACGACGTTTTGACACTGCGCTCTGTATACCAGCGTATACTTATACTGTAACGACGCTCTGACACTGTAGTTTAAGCAATACGAATACGAAAGCGAAACGTAGGGTTTACCAACTCTTCATGGATGCAGTAATGCACTGCCAACAAGCGGATTCATTAGCAACCTGTATTGGAGAAGCAATTTTCCATGTTGTTCAACTAGTATGTACGTATATTACCTACCCTAGTTACAATTTTGTGCACACCACTGACTTTTTCGAGATTAAAAGAACTGAACTTTAAAAGATATATATACGAACTACGTACATTTCTTATAAATAATAAAAAATTACAAGTGTAAGCTTGATTCGTCCACCGAGTGTTCCTTACTAATTTGTATACTTATACTTGATTACATTACATTAAGTAAAGACAATATTTTTTTATGAATTAATTAAAAATGTTGATAGATTCATACACGAACGTATATTTAGGTTTTAATTTCAAATTCAGTACCTACACGCGCTCCCGATATCGCGTAAAGGATCATCTTACTCATGACAGACACAATAAAGTGATTCAAAAAGGCTTTAATTTTTTCCATTTTAAATACCTACGAAACCCTAAAACGAAAAGAAAACGAGTCCGTAGTTCTCTAAAGTATCGCTTTCAGTTATATCGTATCCGTGGAACACCGTCGTTATCGTCCGAAGGCGATTCCCAACGCTCCGTTTATTCGGCGCCAAAAATGTTTGAGGTTTTTCCATGAGGATTAGGTTTATGGCGTGCGAACTGACCGCTTTATATTGCGATGGGAATATTTTACACATTTTTCTAACGTTTTTATCGTAAAATGTTCTGTTAAACGCAAATTTTGGTTTGTTTTTGTACGTAAAAACGTTTCTTATTGATTGTACCAAATCATTTCTCATGAATGACTCTATCTATTGGTATAAACCACATGAAAATACGTTCAGTAGTTGATTGTGCTCAGTTATTGTCTATGATTACATTTTGTATGTGTCTTAAACATTGAAGGAAAACATTGTGAGGAAACCTGCATATCAGAAAGAAAGAAAAATGCGTTTATATCGAAATTATATTACACATCACAATAATATGTACCTGAGAACCAGAGTACTAGTACCAGAGAATTTCCTGAATTATCTGCGCCAGCGTGGTGGACTATTTGGCCTTACCCCTCTAATTCTGAGAGGAAACTCGAGCTCAGCAGTGAGCCGAATATGGGTTGATAACGACGAACATTTAAGATTCCCTTTAATTGTCCACGGAAACCAATCTCTCCTTTATATGGTGCCAATTCCCCTAGGGGTTCCTAGATTATGTAACATACAACCTCAGTACTGCAGTAGATATTTATGCAGACTCATATTTCAAAGAGACGATGCACGTTGGGTTTCCAAGGTGCTGGAATGGCGACCCTACACTACAAAGTGCAGTGTTGTTCGATCCCCTACCATGTAGACTGACGACATCAAGCGAGTCGCAGGGATTCGCTGGATGCAGGCGGCCCAGGCTCGTGATGTTTGGAAGTCCCTTCATAAGGCCTATGTCCTGCTGTGGACGTCCATCGACTGATATGATGATAATGATGATGATGAATGGATATGTTTCGGTAGAAGATTATCTTCATATGGAGCACACAGCTTTCTTCCAAGAATTTTCAATAAAATTGGAAAGCTTGGATAGCAGGTTAGTTTGATTTAAGTTAAACAGGCCATGGCTTTCCATGTGGACGAAGTCGCGGGAGTCTGCCAGTACTTAATATATAAAAGGAAAATGGTTTAGTAAATAAAGTACTATCCTGATAAGCGGAAACGGTGCCTCGTCGTCAAAAATGGACGTCAATTTGTCGGAAAAGTATTCGTAAACCAATTCTTTTGTGTTATTTTTCCTCAACGACACGTTGCTTCTATTATCACGTGGAAAAGGGGGAGTTTTTTTTTGTTAAATCGTTTTGTTTCACACCCTATTTGGCGTAATGACATTTCGCCCTCACGTGGTGGAAATTTGTGAAAACTTTGCATTTCGAGTTTTTTTTCCTTAAAAAATATAAAAGTAAAATTGTACAGGTTTCGTCTTTCAGTATAAATTTTTGTGAAAATTAATTATCAATATTTATTAAAATGTATAATTGTTATTACTTTTTATTTGGACTCTACTTACTACTAAGTTTTTAGTAT
The DNA here is from genome assembly GCF_947172395.1 of Bicyclus anynana. NCBI lineage: Eukaryota > Metazoa > Arthropoda > Insecta > Lepidoptera > Nymphalidae > Bicyclus > Bicyclus anynana. The sequence continues at coordinate 12,768,038 of NC_069103.1, read as the reverse complement.
CTCGTTGGTTCAACGGTTAGCCAATGTTGCTTTGGATTGCGAGGTCTGAGGATCTGAGTTCAGATCATGGGTTGGACTTTTCTCTGGAGTTGACAAGTTTCTTATGTTATTTTTACTTAAAATATTCCTTTTGCCGTGAAGACCCTTATGAAGGTCATGAAGGCGCAGTGCCAAAAAAATTCCCCGAATCATTTCACCGCGGCTAGTTGCCTCGACTGGTGACAGAAGGGCTTGCTCATTTTTGCGCAAAGGATCATCCTGGCTGTCCAACGCGGAAATGCAGCCAGTATTCTTGCCACCATTCCACGTCGGCTTGATTTGTAGAGTTATTAGGATAAGTTAACTTAAGTTGCTTATTGTATTCTATGACAGTTGACAATTTGAAATACAGGCCAGCATTGCCTTAAGGCGGAATTATATTTGTCTGATGTGTTGTGTCGTGACGTTGCTTACAAAATGAATGATACCGATTCTGTTCAGGTGCGTCACGACACGACACGTCAGACAAATATAATTCCGCCTTTACGGCTAGCTTAGAGACGCTCAAGTTTTAAGAACCAAAAACCTCGATACTACGACTATATTGCAAAACAGTACTTGGAAGAAATATTGAGAGTTACGTAAGCATTTCACGTTTCGTTCGGAAGGCTTGTTGCAGGCGAAGACGGGGCGCGGTATGTATCACGAGTGGTTTACTGCGACAGCGTGTATTGATCCTGCAGCGTGGTTTAGGCTGATGGATCGAATGGAATCTAGAGCGTTCTTTTATTTATATTTTTATTTCGTTGCACTCGTTTGGAGTTGTCTATTATTTTTTATTATGGACTAAAAGTCTGCAATTGCGAGACATACCTAAAGTTTGTCAATCCGTCATGTCCCTTGACAAGCGAAGCGTTTTGGCTCTTACTGATTGGCTCTGCGAAGTTATGCAATGACTTTACTTCTGTGGGTATTTTCAAATCAAGAGTGAATAGGCACCTTCTAGGCAAGTGCGTTCCACTAAAGTCAAACCGCAATGTAAATATGCTGCAATATAAAGGTCAGAATTGCGTGAGTATAAACGTTTAGTTAGGTAGAAGGGGTTTTTAGACGGTAGGTTACCGGGTATTCATAAGGAATTTCCCTCTATAGAAAAAATATATCGAAATGTGGTTGCCACACTAATAGTTTCAGTCTCTGATAAACGTAAATGGATATCCAATTTTAGGATATTAATTCACTGTGTAATCGCTCATTCAAATCTGGCTTACAAAATGTAAATTGAATTGTTGCAATGCCACTGTGTATGTACAGTAAATGATTTCATTTTGAAAATCATCATCAACTATATAAAAATAAATCGGGTTTTCCTTCCTGACGCTATAACTTCAGAACGCACGAACCGATTTCCACGGTTTTGCATTCGTTGGAAAGGTCTCGGGCTCCGTGAGGTTTATAGCAAAGAAAAAGGGGTAGCGTAGGGGTAGGGAAGGGGTAGGGTAGGGGTAGGGTAGGGGTAAGGTAGGGGTAGGGTAGGGGTAGGGGTAGGGGTAGGTACCTATATAATTGGAACGAAGTTCCTTATCGCGCGTTGCGAAAGGGGTCTACGGAAAAAATTAAGACCAAAGCGTTGTAACGACACTTTTTACCCGACTGCGCAAGAATGAGGGTATTGTTTTTGCTATAGTTGTAAGCCCTGACCTGATGACAGCTGGTTAGCTCCAGGGTCCTCAAAAGGCCCTCCGACCCTAATAGGCCCCTTGACCCCAAAAAGCCACCGACCACAAAAGAGCCACCTGACCCAAAAAAAAAGTTTAAAGTCAAAAGTTTTCTCTTGCTTCTCTGATGATGATGTAATAGGCTGCTAAACGACCATTTGCTTCACAACGGGTAAGCGTTGCAAATTAGCCTGTAGCGCATATTAAATTAGGTGTACGTACATAGAGCAGTGATATTAATGTGCATAGGGCTTCGGTGAGGGTCGCTGGGAGGGGGGTGCGGGGAGGGGAGGGCTTAACCGTGTTTACGATACCTCGGTAGGGGATAGAGTACACGAGCGCGGTGTTAGCTGCGGTTTTGAATTGCGATTGGATCATATAACTGGCAGTCAAATAGCACCAATTCAATTGCAATCTAAAACGAGTGACCTAGCAAAATAAACATGGCCCAGTTGCTTGCGGTTTAATAATATACCTACTACAACACCAGTAAAGCAGATGAAACAACCCGCATCCATACTAAAGTTTCTTGAACTTGTGACGTCTATGTACATGTCAAGATCTGTAGTCGCTAGCCAAAAATGTGTACCTACCCACATGATTAACCGCTCAAGTTTCCAGCAGTAGAAGCGGTCGCTGGCAACACTCCAACGGTGCAGCGCGGTGTTGCCAGCCTACCGACGTGTAGATATACGAGTGTATCGTAAAGAACACCGCATACAATATCAGCAGACGCTATTCAATACATATAAATAAAACTAAAATGTCTGTCTGTGATTTTAAAATATCGACGATATTCATAAAGGACTGAATAGATGGAATGCAAAATAAAAAATAACCTTAGTAGACTTAACATAATTTTGGCTTGGCGGTGTTTTTGGGTGTCATTTAACAGCGGATGTTTTTTGATGATGATCTAAACAAGATGGTCCATTGCGAAAGCCTGCCTTCGATTCCAACTATGCACCCTTAAGATTTTTGCAATGTTCTGTATATTATCATACGATATCCAGGTATTTTACTACACTAATATATCTAATAGTGACGTGATAGTCTAGATACGACCTCTGCCTTCGATTCGGTGGGCGTAGGTTCGAATCCGGTCTACCTGCACCTCCAACTTTTCAGTTGTGAGCATTTTAAGAAATTAAATATCATGCGTCTCAAAGGTGAATGAAAAACAATATGAGGAAACCTGCATACCAGAGAATTTTCTTAATTCTCTGCGTATGTGAAGTCTGCCAATCCGCATTTGGCCAGCGGTGGAATAAGGCCTAACCACGCTCAGTCTAAAAGGAGACTCGTACTCCAAAGCGAGCCGTTAATGGGTTGGTTGGGTGAATATGGGTTGTTAATGATGAATATATCCAATAATTGAAAAAAAAGTCTACTATTATTAAAATCCTAATGTTAACATTAAGACGCAGCGGCCTATAACACAGTGTAGACAGTCCCTAACCCGTTCACAAGTGTCTGTCCATACGTCATATGACAATGTTATTAATAACTTAATTTGATTTGGGGAATCGAGATGACGTCTGTCGCAGGACGAGGATACGGCTATAAAGTTTATTTATAACTAGCGTACCTACACCCGCAACTTCGTACTTACGTGTAAAGTTAATTTTTCCCGCTGCAAGCGATGGCGAAAAACAAGCTGTAACTGCACAAGCTGAAAGCATAGACAAATTAAACTACAAAAAACGTCATAGGACCAGCCCTACCAATAATTTAATGCACAAAAACAGACCAAATTAAGTAGTTACTGGCTAAGGCCAACCAATCCGAACCTCCAACTCTTTTGAAACTTTTCAAAAGAGTAGCTGTTTGAGTAGACATTTGAGCACTTAAATGTCTCGCAGGATTTTTTTTTTTTGTAATCATCATCATATCAGCCGACGGACGTCCACTGCAGGACATAGGCCTTTTGTAGGGACTTCCAAACATCACGATACTGAGCCACCTGCATCCAGCGAATCCCTGCGACTCGCTTGATGTCGTCAGTCCACCTGGTGGGGGGTTGGCCAATGCTATATATACTAGTGCGGGGTCACTATTCCAGCACTTTGGGACCCCAACGTCCATCGGCTCCTCGAACTATGTGCCCCGCCCATTGCCACTTCAGCTTCGCAACTCGTTGAGCTATGTTGGTGACTTTGGTTCTTCTGCGGATCTCCTCATTTCTGATTCGATCACGCAGGTTACACCCCTTTTTTGTAAATTATTAATATTTTTTTTTGTATTTTATTAACATTGTTAAAATTTAAAAAAAAATAAGTGAGAGAAAAATACTGGTTTCGACGGCTTACTGTGGTCTCCGAAGCACAGAGGGGTATAACACCATTAATTTCCATCAGGTTGAGAATTTAACTAAATATTTCTTTTATGGAAGAAAAGTTCAGTAGGTATTTTATAGCCCAACCTAGGATTGGTGATCCGAAACTACATGTCTAAACAGCACTTAAGATTTATTAATTTGCGTTCAAGTTTTATATAATCCTCACAACAAGTACTACGAAGGTGATAAGTTTTATCAGGATTATAACAATGCTGTCATAAAAAGGGTGGATAGCAATTTGTTCGATTTTCACCGGATAAATATTATATCCATGCGTTATAAAGAGAATACCGTAATCCGAGCATGGATGGCCCTTTTGAGGATACTCGAACCTGGAATTATTAGGGTTGTCTCTTGACGATGTGATTTCCACTATTCACGGCAATCCTTTACCAGAGACAAATATCTTAGCATTCATTCCATCGTGTGCTAGAGAGGAAATCTCCGAAAGGATCCCGGACTTGTGATCTGGGTGTAGGGTTAAGGGGATTAGAAAGGGTATATTTTGAATTAGGACCCATAAAAAAATCCAACCGTAAGGGTAGGATTGGGGAATGATTACGTTAGGTAAAACCACGCATAACTTTATATAGTGTAGTCTCGAAGGCTACAGGAAGGTTTGAGGGGGCAACGCTGTCAAGACACCAGTAAACCTGTGTCTTATATAGTCCCTAATAAGGACTGATCACGCCTCTAGTCTCGTTAGGCGTCCCCTTTAGAAATATACGTGTAGGCGGTTAATTTTTTTCAGTGAATACAGGCATGGATGCTTCCTAATGTGTTTAGGTTCAACTTATTTGGCAGGGTTGTGTACCGATTAATTTGCATCGTTGATCAGTTTTGTGAACAAACCGGGTCAAACCGCAACCGAGGGGCAGCCCTGCAAATAATTGCGGTGGAAATTTTGATAGCCGCGTGCGTGTGATAAAACTGGACTATTTGTTACATAAAGCTGTATTAGTTTTAGATATATCCTATTTTAGGAAGGCTTTGTTGTAGTATTAACTCAAAAACACAAACGCGTTTGTGTGTGTTAACAAAAATAACGATAACAACAGAAATGCGTGGTTAAATTATTCAGGGCGATACAGTTATAGGCGAGTGACATCAAAACCCATTTACCAAAAAACCGATGCTTACCATAATCACAGGCAGATGATAATTAATAAAAAAAATCTACTTTACTGACAGTCTAATGGTTTCACACTCGATCAGCTACCTACGACGGCCTCCGTGGCGCAGTGGTATGCGCGGAGGATTTACAAGACGGAGGTCCTGGGTTCGATCCCCGGCTGGGCCGATTGAGGTTTTCTTAATTGGTTCTGGTCTGGCTGGTGGGAGGCTTCGGCCGTGGCTAGTTACCACCCTACCGACAAAGACGTACCGCCAAGCGATTTAGCGTTCCGGTACGATGTCGTGTAGAAACCGAAAGGGGGGATTTTCATCCTCCTCCTAACAAGTTAGCCCGCTTCCATCTTAGACTGCATCATCACTGCAGTCATTGTAGTCAAGGTCTGTGATTGTAGTCAAGGGCTAACTTGTAAGGAATAAAAAAGAAAACCTACTACTACTACAACCAAAGCGATGCAGTCTTCAGTAAATAGAATACCTCAAACATAAACCGGTATTAGTTACATCTACGTGTTATGTTATTGCACGGGACACTTTATAGATTAGCAGTATTAGGTAACATTAAATGTGCTAAATAAGTATGTGCTTTATACTTTTTCTTGACAATTTAGCCCTTGACTACAATCTCGCCCGATGGTAAGTGATGATGCAATCTAAGATGGAAGCGGGCTAACTTGTTAGGAGGAGGATTTCCACACGACGTAATCATCATCATTCATCATTAGCAACCTCAGACCAATTATAGAAGGACCTGTATTACACTCATAGTCACGAGCAAAATTGTCTGTCATTTTCTGAGGAAAACGAGCTTCCATTTGTTATATATATTATGCTAAACTAAAAGTTTTCGCCCGTTATTTACATTATTCAACTTCACAAAAACATTTTAAGGAGCTCTTTAATCGACGAACACAATTACAATTATTTAATATCGATTCTATAGAGACAGTTTTTATAATCGCATAAGATCGTTGATCATATACTTTGACAGAAAAGTAACATCTAGCGAAGCAGGTCCAGTACAATAATGGTTCTGAGTTAGCAACTCATATTCAGCTCACTGCTGAGCTGCCAATAGTCCACCACGCTGAACCAATGCGGATTGGCAGCCTTCACATACGCTGAGAATTAAAAAAAATCTTTGGTATTCACGATTCCTCACGATAACTTTCCTTCACCGTTTGAGACACGTGATATTTATTTTTTTTAAATGCACACAACTGAAATGTTGGAGGTGCATGCCCCGGATCGGATTTTAACCCACCTTCCGAAATCGGAGGCAGAGGTCATATCCACTGGCCTATCACGGCTCAATATGAAATCTGCCAATCCGCATTGGGCCAGTGTGGTGGACTATTCCCATAGCCCAACCCCTCTCATTCTGAGAGATTCGAGCTCAGCAGTGAGCCGAATATGGGTTGAAAACGAATTAACAATTTATTTGGGACAAAAACTATGTGTGTTTATACAGGATAAAATCTGTCTCCATTCATTTCAACCAAATCGCTTCAGTAGGTGCGGCGTAAAACAGTAACCAACATACATACATAAACTTTCGCTTTTATAATACTAGTGTGAATAATGAATTATCATATCCAAGCAAAGTGTAGTAATTGTTCTTTAAACATTCTCCAAACACGCTCTCTTATTAAAACTTCGTTTGTTCTCAACTCGAATAAAATACTATCTCTATTTCATATTTGAATTGTAATGAAGTAATTTGTAAAACGTATACATTCCTCCACATCTTATAGTATAAGAACCGGCATAAAAATACCCTCATCTGTTATTTAATTGGGATAAGAAATATATTATAGAAAATTTTCATATCGACACATTGCACATAGGTTGCCTAGTTAAATTGCGGCCGGATAGTATAAAATGATTACCTACTGTTCTTTTCAGTTAATTTCTTTCAGTGGTTCATTAAAAAATCGTACACTGGGTAACAGAATATACCCAAAATAATTGAAAAGGTTGCCTGTATTTACACTGCAACTTTGGTGTTGCCAGATATAAACAGACAGTGGTTAAGTAATATTTACACATTTGCTCGTAAAGTATCTCTTATTTCACCAATTTCAATGTTGTGATGTTCGAATTACGCACATGTGCCATAATGTAATATAAAACCTTTATCAGCCGTCTAAAAACGAACGGTACTTTTTTAAATCTTAGCAATAAGTTTTTATGTCAGTAAAGTACTCAATAAGATAAGATAAATATACTTTATTTGCACACCACAAAGACAAAAACAAGTGAAATAAAAAACAAATTAGGAAGAGATCAGCATACAAAAGGCGGCCTTATCGCTACTTAGCGATAAGGCCGCCAATATTTTATGAATAAAATTAACTTTGTGAGATAAAATATAACAAATAAACATTTAATTCTTTCATTTTATTTTGACAATAAATGACAACCATTTAAATATTGGATAGAAGCAGGCGTTACTTTGCGGAAGTTCATCATGATTATATAATGATTTATTTATTTTGCTATCATCCGCGAAAATTCGGCGAACCCATGCGACAACGTCACCCAGGTCCGACAAAATACTCTCTACGTACGTTTCACCCCGAAACCGGAGCATCCTCAGGAGATGTTGACTCTACAACGTGCAATTGCAAAGTCAAACTTTGATAGCAAAATAAATAAATCATTATATAATGACAACCATTTGTCTATAACAGAAACACAAAAATATTAATTTACTTTATGAGTAATACTGGCTGTTTTTGGTGAGTAAGCCTAAAAAAATTATGCAAATTAATTTTCAGAATGTGTGTTCAAAGTGTATTTCCTCGCAAATGTGTTATAAAACGTCGTATGACATAAGTACGTACGCTTTGGTAGTTACAGCCTCTGCTTCCTTACTATAGCTCTCGCCTTCGGCTCGAGCTTGCAATATCGCCTCGGCTGTAATTTTCAATTTACCGCACTTATATCATAATGTACTAATAAATACCCTCACAAGTTATTAAGTCGTCTAATATGTGAAATTAAAGCTTATTTTATGCTTAATTTAACTGTATTACGTTGCCTTTTATTTAATTCATGGTTTTCTAGATTTTTTTATGAAAATGTAATTGGCCGCAATTTAACTAGGCAACCTATTTGCAATGTGACACTGTGAACACTATCTATCATTTATTTCTTATAACTAATGAATAACAGATGAGGATATATATTTGCAATGCCGGCTCTTAGACTATTAAGAAATACTCGGGAATAATAACAACGAAGGAGTTGTAGATCTTACTGAGAGATCTTTGAATGCTTTTTAAATTATCTCATCTACTTTGTTCGCGAAAAGCGTTCTTTGTTATCAAATGTGTTTTTTATTTATTTTTTATTTGTATAACAATGACTCCTAGTATCTTTTACGTCTTGAGATATAATGAATAAGCTGGATTGTGAAAGAAAATAATTTCAACTTTTGGTTTTTGATTCAGTTTTCAGAAGAGAGTAGAAATTGAGTGATTGTACTTTGAATAAAATTATATACAACAACAAAAACCAATTAAAAAAATTACGTTTTTACCCAAACCAATTAAAAAGACAGATTTTCATGCAATTTTCACAAGTAAATTGATAGTCCAGAACAACATTTAGGCTTTGTTTCAATTCAAAACACAATAAAAAATATATATCTAGGAGGAGTCGTGAGAGTCTGCTAATCTTTTTTTTATTACTCTTCATCTCACCTCAAGTGATGACACAATTTTTGATTGAAGCGGGCTATCTTTCTACCGTCTTTGGTATATGGTGGTAACTAGCCACGACCAGCCAGACCTGGACCAATTAAGAAAATCTCAATCGATCCCCGGAATCGAACCAAGGACATCTGTCTTGTAAATAAACTGCGCGTACCTACCTCTGCGCCACGAAGGCCGTCAATTGTAATGTACTAGTTTATCTAATAATATAAAGAGATAAAGTTTGTGAGGTAGGGGGGTAAAATCTGAATCTACTAAACTGATTTTGAAAATTCTTTTATCAATAGAAAGCAATTTTTTCACCGAGTAAAATACCCTAGATTTTATTCTCGTATTCGGATATCACACGGGCAGTGGTGTGCATAAGGTTGTCGATCAGGGTATGCACTTTTAAGAAAAAATAACCAATTAAGGAATAAGAAAACATCTCTTCGGGTATGTAGTCCTTTAATGCATATATGAAGTGCACGCCACTGCACACAGGTGAGGACCCGGTGCGTCGGCTAGTATCAAATAAAATCACAAAAATGACATTATCGGAAACTCAATTATTGTGTGAATGCGGGTAGCTAACAAAGCTTATTGCGTCCCTTTGAAAATAAAATTATATCAATACGATTTCGATAAGCACAATATTCTTGACCGGAAAGTCCCGGAACGTTAATAATATAGAAATGTAGAGATTTGGGGGAGGCTCACTCGAATATAATGTAACTACAATTCCTATGAACTGCGATAGCCAGACCTATTTCAGTTTATATATGCTTAAAGTTTGTCAGCTGAAAGGTCCTATGTCCCAAAATCATAATTTGTTACCTGTTCTGTGTCTTCTTTCTGGTATTAGTAGCCTCCAAATTTCAAATTTCATTTATTTCATGTAGGCTCAGTTTATTAGCACTTTTGACACATCAGTTGACTATTTGTAAAAATTCTACCACCGGTTCGGAAGGCAGGTTCTGCTGAGAAGAAACCGGCAAGAAACTCAACAGTTGCTCTTTTTAAAACAAATCATTGGTACAGTGTTATAATTTACAACTGAAGACAACATTACAATTTCTTATAGTTTTACTTCCTGTGTGAAGGTGGAAGCTGATCCAATGGCCTCCTAGCGCCTTTATCTTTCAGGAACTCATCAATGGTGTCCAACTTTTATAAGTGTCTAGACTGTGGCATGAGAGATCATGTTTCGAGTCTTCAGTCGCGCGATGAACCGTCTAAGTAGCAGCCTGTTGATAAGACGCTGAAGGAAGGCATAACATAGATAAGCGTGTCATTATTAACAACCCAAATTCGGCTCACTGTTGAGCACGAGTCTCTTCTCAGATTGAGAGGGGTCTTGCCTCAGTCCACAATGCTGGTCAAATGTGGATTGGCAGATTTCACACACGTGTCTCAAACGGTGAAGGAAAAACATCGTGAGGAAACTTGAATTCTTAAGAATTTTCTTAATTCTCTACGTGTGTGAAGTCTGCCAATCCGCATAGGGCCAGCGTGGTGGACTATTGGCCTAACCCCTCTCATTCTGAGAGGAGATTCGCGCTTAGCAATATATAGGTTGATAATGATAATGATGACACATCTGCTATAAACGGTTTTTGCAAGACGGCCGGATTAAGGAGGTCTAAGGGCGACCGTGATAGCCCAGTGGATATAACCTCTGCCTCCAATTTTGGAGGGTGTGGGTTCGAATTCGGTCCGGGGCATGGACCTCCAACTTTTCAGTTGTGTGCAGTATTAAGAAATTAAATATCACATGTCTCAAAACGGTCAATGAAAACATCGTGAGGAAACCTGCATACCAGATAAATTTTCTTAATTATCTGCATGTGTGAAGTCCGCCAATCCGCATTGGGACAGTGGATTAAGGCCTAACCCCTCTCATTCTGAGAGGAGACTCGAGCTCAGCAGTGTGCCGAACATGGGTTGATAACAAGGGCGGACGAAGTCGCGGGTGTAAGTAGGCTTATAATGATGACGTTGCCTGTTTATATTTTTAAAAATGACCCATGTTATTTTGCAGTGATTGAGTGACATGCCCATGTGCCTAAATTAAAGTAGCCGTTTGCAAGAAATCCGGGTCATTAGGCAGTGTACGCGACGGCGGCTAATTATGTTGTGGGGCACAGATTAATCAATAATAGGCAGATAGAGTGTACGGAACACGACGGTGTCATAGCCGCTCCAAATACAAAAAATACTGTCTCGAGTCAGTACGACACGAAGCGCCGCATCAGTAACTTTCAATATTATTCAAGACTAGTAGACGCCGCGCGGTTTCACCCGCATGGTTCCCGTTCCCGTAGGAATACGGGGATAAAATATAGCCTATAGCCTTTCTCGATAAATGGGCTATCTAACACTGAAATAATTTTTCAAATCGGACCAGTAGTTCCCGAGATTAGTGCGTTCAATCAAACAAACAAACAAACTCTTCAGTTTTATAATATTAAGTATGGATGAATGGCGTCTTATGTTTTTAAATATTTTAAAAACTGTTTACAAAAACTAAAGAAATAAGATGGAGTATTTTTTCATTGTTTTGTTTTTTATTGATTATTATATTAATTTACGTAAATATAGTGAGTGTTGAAATAGAAATCATGAAAAAAGTTTGTATATACAAATTTCAAGGACACGCGTCACGTTTTTTATAGGTTTCGCCGGCTTCACAACGCTGCCTGTAACGACTCATTCTGTATAATCTTTATTCTGTGATTGCGGGGTTAATTTACGACGGGGCGTGTTGAGTTTATTCCCGAAGTGGGGTCAAGGGTGAATCGTGTACGAACTTATCGGGTACGCCCTAGAAAGAACAACGAAACCTTGTATTATTTTTGACTGACAAAAAAGAGAGTCACTGTCGAAAAAACTTGGATATTCGTAGAAAGGCTTTTTGCTTCCAATAATATTAATAATAATAAAAAAGCGGTCTTGCTGGACTCTTCTAGGATTGTCAGTTGGTTTCTCCACCTATCGCCTTGACCCCCGGCAGTTTAGTCTCCTTGCCGGGGTGAATCCTCCGCCCGGTGCATATATGTATTTCATCATTATCCATCATATCAGCCGATGGACGTCCACTGCAGGACATGGACCTTTTGTAGGGACTTCCAAACATCACATTACTAAGCCACCTGCATTCAGCGAATCCCTGCGACTCGCTTGATGTCGTCAGTTCACCTGGTGGGGGGTCGACCAACACTGCGTTTACTAGTGCGGGGTGTCCATTCCAGCACTTTGGGACCCCAAAGTCCATCGGCTCTTCGAACTATGTGCCCCGCCCATTGCCACTTCAGCTTCGCAACTCGTTGAGCTATGTCGGTGACTTTGGTTTTTCTGCGGATCTCATTTCTGATTCGATCACGCAGAGATACTCCTAACATAGCTCGTTCCATCGCTCGCTGTGTGACTCTGAGCATTCTTATGAGGCCCATAGTTAGCGACATAGTTAGGTCGCTAACTATGTATGTATTTATGTAACGTATATTTAAGTTTATCTATTTTTCCTTTTGGCTCTTTATATATATTTATTTTGTACTAGGCGTGAAAGTTAAATTCATGGATAATAATAATAAAATCCGTTATTCAGCCAAAATAAAAGAAATTACAATATACTAGCTTACAAACGAATTAAAAATATTAAAATTACTTAAGGATGTACAAACATAAGGTTCTCTCTAGGTAGTAGTAGGTAGTAGGTTTCATCTATAGGTAGATGGAAGATAAATACTTAGGCACCAGATGTTTTGTCCATGTTTTTGTTTATGGAAGAAAGTTTCCTCTTATGACCGCAGTGTCAAATCATTAATTTCTGGGATCTACAAAAACAGTTTACCCAACGAAACTCCTCTACGGATTGTTTTTTACACGCTGCGATCCGTGGTTTTACTCGCAAGAGAATACCGAGACTAGGCTATGCTTATTTAGTACATACTGATAAGAACATCTATACTAATATTATAATACTGAAGAGTTTGTTTGTTTGTTTGATTGAACGCGCTAATCTCAGGAACTTCTGGTCCGATTTGAAAAATTCTTTATGTGTTAGATATCCCATTTATCGAGGAAGGCTATAGGCTGTATATTATCCCCGTATTCCACGGGAACGGGAACCACGCGGGTAAAATTGCGCGGCGTCAGTTAGTCGTATAGTCGTTAAGCAATATTCCAAAAGTTTATAGTTTTGAACAATATAAATAAACAGAAAACAGTTAAATAATGCATATTATGACTTGACGGGTAGCAGCTACAGTGATTCTACCATTATTTGTGGTAGAGGAAACATCTTGCGCAGGTTCCAGGACTTGTGACTTGGGTGTTGGGTTGAGGGATACATTTATAATGCACTAGCTGATGCCACGCGTTTTCACCCGCGTGGTTCTCGTTCCTGTAGGAGTACGGGGATAATATATAGCCTTCCTCGATAAATGGGCTATCTAACACTGAAAGAATTTTTCAAATCGGACTAGTAGTTCCTGAGATTAGCGCGTTCAGTCAAACAAACAAACTCTTCAGCTTTATATATTAATAAAGAGAATAGATAAACACTCACCTCCCCTGCCCGACATGTTCTCCTTGCCCACACTAAACAATTTATGATGATTCAATATAAAACATTATCATTAATTACAACACAAAAAAATATTAATATAAATACAACAAAACATTTTACACAAAATAGCTAGCAGCGTGACGGTGTCAACGCTGCCTAACAAACAATTGAGCACAATTCATCAAATACGGGAGGTATTTGATGAATTGTGCTCAATTGTTTGTTAATTAATGTTAATACCACCCGTAATCGAAGAACTCTTAACATAACTGCATATTCGCATTGGGCCAGCATAGTGGGCTATTAGCCTAACCCCTCTCTATTCTAAGAGGAGACTCGTGTTCAACAGTAAGCCGAAAATGGGTTGTTAAAGATGAAACATAATTTTATATATAAGACTGCCTGAGGCCAAGCATAAGACCAGCCCTACTTATAAAACTAATCTGACAGGGTATAAAAGACCCTCCTATCTATAAAACAAGCCATAACGTACACAGAGGTCTAATCCTACGGGTTAAATTGAAAAGTAAGTAAATGGATTACGTAAAACGCGAAAGCTGTCCGCAGTTTGGATGCAGTTACTATGTTTTTATTCTTTTCCGTGAAGCTTTCGGTCGTTAGTGAAAAGTTTCACTGTGACTGCGTTTGGTTGTGTTCTGCTGTTGTTTTGTGTTTTTGTAGTGATACCAAGCTTTATACAAACTTTTATTTAGCTTGTCCTTTATGGCCAAATCGTGGAATTAGTTTCCCCAATTTGAAAGAAAGAATAGTACATTACTACAGCGGCCAAAAATAGAGTCATTGATAGACGAACGTGTGAACACACATATTACGTAAGTCCATCAATGCCTAGTTGTTCTAGCTCAGCATTGTATGTATATAAAAACTAAGAAAATATTAAACTAGGTGAATATTGGATAGGAGCAGGCGTTACTTTGCGAAAGTTCATCATGAATAGATAATAATTTATTTATTTTGCAGTCAACCGCGAAAAGCCGACGAACCCATGCGACAACGTCACCCAGGTCTGACAAAGTTCTCTAAGTACGTTTCACCCTGAAACCGGAGCATCCTCAGGAGATGTTGACCCCTTTTTGATATAATACTATGCTTGGTTGACAATATAGTCATCATCATCATTAACAGCCGATGGACGTCCACTGCTGGACATAGGCCTCTTGCATGGACTTCCAAACAAAAGGATCTCGAGCCGTCAGCATCCAGCGGCTCCCTGCAACCCGCTTGATGTCCTCAGTCCACCTAGTGGGAGGTCGACGCAATATAGTGCCATGATTTTATTATCGTATTGTTGTTATGCCCACGCTGGAGGTTAAGTATCAAAATTTTTGAAATGGGTATGGTATACATAATACCAAAATGTGCAAAACCGACGGGAATCGAACCAATCGCTTTCTGGCTTGAGCGCCTTTAGCAATCAGTGTCCCAAATTCGATGACACCGAAATTATGCTTGAACAACCACAGATTAATGAACCAGAAACCTAAAAGTCGAAATCGAATCTATACTAATATTATAAAGCTGAAGAGTTTGTTTATTTGTTTGTTTGATTTAACGCGGTAATCTCAGGAACTACTGGTCCTAATTGAAAAATTCTTTCAGTGTTAGATAGCCCATTTATCGAGGAAGGCTATAGGCTATATATTATCTCCGTATTCCTACGGGAACGGGAACCACGCGGGTAAACCCGCGCGGCGTCAGCTAGTGAATGGGATTTAATAAGTGCAATAAGTGCGATTAAGATAGACTTGTTTCGTTTTCCACCGCAGTATTACGGGAAAGCCTGCCCTTGTAACCAAGTAGCATATCGATTCTCTTTCTACGATAGCAAACGCTTCGAAAACTAGAAAAATGTATGGGCATGACATTTGCTACCGACAGGTCACGTGATCAAGATCTGTCATTCCCATACATTTTTCTAGTTTTCGTAGCGTTTGCGATCGTAGAAAGAGAAACGACGTGCCACTTGGCTTGGGTGAACTACGCCAAAACACAGAAGAATAAGGTCCTTAGAGTAATTAAAGTACATTTGTTTTGTTTACTATAACTTGAATATTATAATGGGGATGATGACTAGGTTTGAATAAATTGATTTTTATGATACATTCGAGTAAATAAGGTCAATTTTAACTAATTTATACAAAAAAAGCAAAGAATGTCTGGATATTTGCAAAATAAATAAGATTATAAAATTTCAAAATCTATCAAATTTTTTTTATCGTAATTACATGAAAATTTATACAGTTTTAGCTTTCTTACATTAAATGTGACATTTTTTAACAAATGAACTATAAACATAAACGCACAAATAACAAAAATATTAGTGATTTTGTTTGAACACCCATACAAATCTAACGATCAGCGAGCCAACGACGTCACTAGTTCGTGCCATTTTGTATGGGGCGTTATTCAGGTATCCGCGGCAGCGCCGCAAATCTGACTCTTTAAATCCCTGTAGCTCCGAAAGTAATGATCGCAGATATCCAGTTACTTTTAGAAAATTGCTTTACTATTAGCATACTCTTAATTTATATACAATTTAAAAAACTGTCATCATCCCTAAAGGCATTTTAAAACACTTACAAGCCACAAAGTAACAATTTTATTATACAAGAGCTTACTAAACGACTCTGAAGTAATAATAAACTAAATTTGCAGTCAAATTTACGGCTGCAGCGGTTATTACCGGTATCAATATTTAATGGGGCTGGAGCTAAAAGTCCCTCGTGTTTTAGTGAGAACTGATAAGTTCCCGCAGCTTCGTCTAAATTAACAAAGACGAGCCCCTGTAGCCAAGTGGCAAGTCGATTCTCTTTCTACTATCGAAAACGCTTCGAAAACTAGAATTTATGGGAATGACATTTGCTATCGATAGATCACGTGATCAAGTTCCGTCATTCCCATACATTTATCTAGTTTTCGAAGCGTTTGCGATAGTAGAAAGAGAATCGACATGCTACTTGGCTACGGGGGGAGGTTTGTATGGACTACCTGCAATATTATCCTACCGGTAAAGTGATTTAGCGTTCCGGTACAATGTCGTGTAGAAACCAAAAGAGGTGTGGATTTTTATCCTACTCTTAACAAGTTAGCATTCTTCCATCCAAGATTGCATCATCACTTGCCATCAGGTGAGATTGTAGTAAAGGGCTAACTTGTAAAGAATTAAAAAAAAAACGAAACGGGAATTACGAGGTTGTAACCGAGGGTCGTTTGCTAGTCCTGCAGTGGACGTCCATCGACTGAGAGGAGACTAGAGCTCAGCAGTGAGCCTATAGAGTAGAGTTGATAATGATGAATGATGAAAAATAAGAGCCGTGATAGGCCAGTGGATATGACCTCTGCCTCCGATTCCGGAGGGTGTGGGTTCGAATCCGGTCCGGGGCATTCACCTCCAACTTTTCAGTTGTGTGCATTTTAAGAAATTAAATATCACGTGTCTCAATCGGTGTAGGAAAACATCGTGAGGAAACCTGCATACCAGAGAATTATCTTAATTCTTTGCGTGTGTGAAGTCTGCCAATCCGCATTGGGCCAGCGTGGTGGACTATTGGCCTAACCCCTCTCATTCTGAGAGGAGACTCGAGCTCAGCAGTGAGCCGAATATGGGTTGATAATGATGATACTCCAATTTTTTGGTAATCTTGCTCAACGTACAGACGCCATGTTTTAACTGTTCCACTATAATATAGATTTACACCAACTCCCGCCATGTTTCCGCAAGTAATTCCAAATTGCAATATATCACCGGAAAGTTCTTACAACCGAATTACCGAACATCGATATTAAAGAGAAGTCTATAGGGAACAATATACAAGCAACTTCGGGCAGCTGGTAAAAATATTGTATTTATAACCATTTCATAAACGATTAGATATGATTTACGGCTGTCAGACCTTCATTTCAGTATGTTATCACATTTTACCTACTTTTTTGGTAGACACAAATAGGAATTGTCCTGGGATGTGTATCAAAATATTTAACCGCATTCCGAAAGTTATTAAAGCGTTACCTATGGCACAATTTAAAAGAAAATTATACGACTGGTTGATAAGTAAAAACTACTTTTTGACGGCCTCCGTGGCGCAGTGGCGGTGGATTTACAAAACGGAGGTCCTGGGATCGATCCCCGGCTGGGCAGATTGAGATTTTCTTAATTTGTCCAGGTCTGGCTGGTGGGAGGCTTCGGCCGTGGCTAGTTACCACCCTACCGGCAAAAGACGTACTGCCAAGCGATTTAGCGTTCCGGTACGATGCCGTGTAGAAACCGAAAGGGGTGTGGATTTTCATCCTCCTCCTAACAAGTTAGTCCGCTTCCATCTTAGACTGCATCATCACTTACCATCAGGTGAGATTGTAGTCAAGGGCTAACTTGTAAAGAATAAAAAAAAAAAAAAAAAAAAAAACTATAATGTCAAAGAACTATTAAAATAATAATTGTAGAAATAATGAATTTTGTATATTGTATTGCAATTGTAACTTTATTTTATTTTTCATTTAATTTGGTAATTATGACTGTTGGATGTTGGTGTTATTTTTTCTTTTTTGTTTGTAATTTCATTTCATTTATTTTGGTAATTGTGACTGTTTGTATTTTTTTTTTTTTTTCACCATATTTGCACACTATTAATTTAGTTGAATGTTGTAAAAAACAATAATTTTTGCAAATAAACAATTATTATTATTATTATTAAAGCAATCTTTAAAAGCTGATGAAACCTTCTGATCACTTTGAAGGTGGTGCCAAGCCAGTGACGTATCTATTAAAGCCGTTTCTGAAAGAATCACGGGAAAGAACTGTCTTCACATCCTAAAACTTTATGATTTAATCGGCTTTAGTTAATGCATCACTGTGTTGGCACCGCCTTCAAAGTGATTAGAAGGAAGCACATACGATGTTATTTTTCGCTTTTTAGTTAATTTTCTGATTTTGAAGTCGGTTCAATTTTTTTTTTGAATTTTTTATTAATTTAATCAAGACAATATGGGAACTAATATCTATATTCACTCGTAGCTTCGTAGCATGCCGTAGAAAAACAAAGTTTTAGACACGGCTGTGGAGAAGTACTTGTAATTGATTACAGTTTGCCGACTTCTACTTTTCTGTACGATTGCGAGAAAATATTACACATAATCCGCTACAAATAATTTGTGTTTCTTTTTAATTAACCATAACCATTACCCTTCCTTTAAGCTTCGCCGTAGTCGGGTAAAAAGTAACTTTTACAATTCTTGACGTTCGGCGATACCTATTTTTCGTATAGGTAACTGAAATATCCCTAACAGAGAAGTAAAAAAATGTTTATTATTGTATTACTAGCAGAAGCTAGCGACTTCGTCTGCGTGAAAAACCCTTAACCATTTATTTTTAAATAACACACTTGTACAAAATTTCCCTACTATTCGTCCCCCTTTTGAAGTACAAAGTCCCTTCGAAGTAAGCCATATACATAAAACATTTTTACAATCCAACTGATACTTCCAAAGATTAGTGCATTTAAACAAAACATTTGACGGCTTTCGTGTCGCAGTGGTGTGCGCGGTGGATTTACAAGACGGAGGTCCTAGGTTCGATCCACGGCTGGGCCGATTGAGGTTTTGTTAATTGGTCTAGGTCTGACTGGTGGGGGGCTTCGGCCGTGGTTATTTACCCCCCTACCGGCAAAGACGTACCGCCAAACTAGCGTTCCGATACGATGCCGTGTAGAAACTGAGAGGAGTGTGGATTGTCTTCCTACTCCTAACAAGTTAGCCCGCTACCATCTTAGATAACATCATCACTTAGCATCAAGTGAGATTGTGGTCAAGGGCTAACTTGTATAGAATAAAAAAAAACTTACAAACACAAACAAACACTTTTCCGCTTAAATATTAGTATTAGAAATAGTACTTTTTCGTAAAATCAGACAGACTCGGTCTCGTCTACCGGATTCTTTCCCAAATAATTCCGAACCGGATATTGTTTACAAGAAAAATGGTTCCGACGTTTTGATAAATGACGAGGATCAAAAAACGGAGTTGCACAATCTGCGTCGTATCAATTTATCAATTTGTTATCATTACAGCGGGTCTTCTGTTCGTATACTTTGGAAAATGTGGCATTTTTAGGGTTCCGCAAACTTCATTATTATCAACCCATATTCGGCTTACTACCGAGCTCGAGACACCTCTCAGGTTATCATGATAGGGGTTAGGCCAATAGTCCACAACGCGGATTGGCAGACTTCACATTAGAGTATGAAGAAAATTCTCTGGTATGCAGGTCACGATGTTTTCCTTCACCGTTTGAGATATTTAATTTCTTAAAATGCACATAACTGAAAAGTTGGAGGTGCATGCCCGGATCGGATTCCAACCGACACCCTCCGAAATCTGAGGCAGAGGTCCACTGGGCTATCACGGAAACGGAACGGAACGGAAATTCATAAGGAAGAAATTAAATCCTTATAGGATCACTTTGCCGCCCGTCTGTCTAACAGCTTTTATTTTTGGAACATATAGAGTTGAAATGAAAACTATAAACCATAAACATAACCTGCTCACATCTAACAGTCCTATAAAGCTGTGGAAGCTTTACCGAACTAAGAGAGGTTCCGTTTTTTTCTATTGAGGGACCGAGTCCTAACTAACTTAAACATATGACGGCCTACGTGGAACAGTGGTATGCGCGGTGGTCCCGGGTTCGATCCCCGGCTGGACCGATTGAGGTTTTCTTAATTGATCCAGGTCTGGCTGGTGGGAGGCTTTGGCGATGGCTAGTTACCACCCTACCGACAAAGACGTACCGCCAAGCGATTTAGCGATCTACGACGTCGTGTAGAAACCGAAAGGGTTGTGGATTTCATCCTCCTTCCAACAAGTTAGCCCGATTCCATCTTAGATTGCATCATAACTTACCATCAGGTGAGATTACAGTCAAGAGCTAACTTGTAAAGAATAAAAAAAAATCCAACAGTCCTATAAAGGTGTGAAAGCTGTTCTGAAATGTTCTGGCATACAGATATACATCAAATTGATCATAAAAGGGTTCTGTATTTTCCTACTGATATAGGGTTTGGTACTTCAAGAATTTTATTAATTTAAGTGTTAATTTTATAAAATTTCACCCCTAATATGGGGTCTAATAGGAGCTTGTAAGAATCTTTAAAAGAAACTCTGTAATTTTTAAACTATCGTTACTGACTATCGTTTACTGACTATCGTTATAATATAAAACGTAATGTATCGAAAAAGGGAATGAAAGCTAACACGAATTTTCTCGTAAACAAAGTCGAAGGCTTGTCCTAGTAAAGGTGCATGGAGGCCATTGGATCAGCTTCCACCTTCACAAAGGAAGTAAAACTATAAGAAACTGTAATGTTGTCATTAATTGTAAATTATAATATTCTATGATTTAAAAAAAGAAAGAGCAACTGTTGAGTTTCTTGCCGGTTTCTTCTCAGCAGAACCTGCCTTGCGAACCGGTGGTAGAATCTTTACAAATAGTCAACTGACGTATCAAAAGTGCTTATAAACTGAGCCTACTTGAAATAAATGAATTTTGAATTTAGTCTTAGACCATTTAAATAACAGGACCTGCCTCGCTAACCGTTACCCCTCTGGCAAAGATCAAAAATCTATGATCTAACGCGTTTATAAAAACTGTTGCTACAGAATCGATGTTTCATAGTTGTAATATATATGTATTGCGAGTCAAATTTATAGTTGTGTGTATGGACATAAAAAAATATTTAATGGTGTTAAATATCGATTCGAAATATTCCAGACAATTTTGTTCGTGAATTTGAGCGCGATGCATCTCCATTTTCTAATTCCTCTATGAATTTAGTAGATAAATATTATTTCGTATTATTCTTTATATCTTATTGTTGTATTGTTAACGTTTATGAAACTCGGGAATACAATGACGTCAGTGTTACTGACGTCATTGTTTGCTGTAACAGAGACTTCATACTACATTAAATAAATTTTCCTTTTGTTGAGTTCGCGGGAAAACGATTTT
Organism: Bicyclus anynana; assembly: GCF_947172395.1. Taxonomy (NCBI): domain Eukaryota; kingdom Metazoa; phylum Arthropoda; class Insecta; order Lepidoptera; family Nymphalidae; genus Bicyclus; species Bicyclus anynana. Next base: position 12,746,584 of record NC_069103.1, on the reverse strand, counting down.
TATCTCTCTAGAATAAAATGTACGTAGAGATACATTTTATTATATCCAAACACTTGAGTGTAACAATTTATATATTTTTTTTGCAATTATTTTCAAACTAGCGGACGCCCGCGACTTCGTCCGCGTGGAAATCAATGTAAACTTTCAAGCCCTATTTCACCACTTTAGGGGTTGAATTTTAAAAAATTACATTATATTTCGTATTTTTTTAATAATATACCAACAAATTTTTTTAACTGTCACTCTAAAAAATGCTTGCTTTCCATACAAACTTTCAATCCCTATTTCACCCCCATCTGTTTTCATTTTAGAGTCAAAAAGTACCCTATGTTTTGCTTCCATTTACCAGCTGTGAAAAGTACTTTTTTCAAATTTTTCAAATCGGAACAGTAGTTCCTGAGATTCGCGTTTTACCAAACCAAATCTGTGGATCTAATGAAGCGATTTTGAAAATTCTTTTACTAGAAATCCACGTTATTTGTGAGGCTATAATTTATCCCCATATTATCGGGAACGGGAACAACCTGGGTGAAACCGCGGGGCGTCGGTTAGTAGAGTATAAATATCTAAGTCGCGTGCTTAATCTTAAACTAATACAGTATAGTAATACAGATCGATGAAATGATACATTTTCATCGATCTCTTTATTACGTAAATGATTCATACCCTGACTTTAGTTATTGATTCAAAGTGATTGGGTACTTTTGAGCGGTGCGAGTGATCAATTATAAGGCACTCGGCATGCTACGTTGCGTGACCCATTCAAATACAAAGCCTTCAATGGCATGCGTCTGTGGCCCTTGAAAATAAGAAATCTATATAAAGAAAGGTCTGAATGTACAGTCGGATTAGAAGCAAACATCGGCACCCAACTCAAAACTTCAATAACCGTGTGGGGCGCTAATAAGTTTTTTCCTCGCCGCCCAACTTTATCGCCCACGACGCCGATAAAACTTCATCAGTACGTGCAAGGACTTATCCGCGCGAAGCCTTTGCGAGGGGGGAAAAGGCGCCGCGACGCTCAGTCGGGCGCCGGCCTCTGGCAGCGCCGGTCGCACGCATGGCGCGCGTCAGGTAAAGGGCATGCGGCCCGCGCTCGCCGCGCTCGCGGCCTGCTGCGTGGGGGCGCGCGCCGAGCTGCCCTCCGCGCGTCTTCCCGCGCGCAACACCACCGCCGCGCACGTGCTCCAGTGCGAGGACGGGCTCGTGCTCCCCGCCTGGCTGCCCCTCGAGGATGTGCCCACGCTGCACATCGCCATCCGCGGCCTCGTGTACTTCCTGACGCTCATGTACCTCTTCATCGGCGTCTCCATCGTCTCCGACAGGTTCATGGCCGCGATCGAAGTGATAACGTCGCGGGAAAAGGAGGTGCGCGTGCGACGAAACGGCAGCGACCAGATCATTGTCGTCCGAGTGTGGAACGAGACCGTGGCCAACTTGACGCTGATGGCCCTCGGGTCCAGCGCACCGGAAATATTGCTCTCGGTCATCGAAATCGCCGGAAAGAACTTCGAAGCCGGCGAGCTAGGACCCGGCACCATCGTCGGATCCGCCGCTTACAATCTGTTTGTGATTATTGCAATATGTGTCGCGGTGATACCTGATGGAGAAGTGCGAAAGATTAAGCATTTAAGAGTGTTTCTAGTCACTGCCACTTGGTCCATATTCGCGTACGTATGGCTCTATTTAATTCTAGCGGTGATATCGCCCAGTGAAGTGGAAGTTTGGGAAGGCACTGTCACTTTCATGTTCTTCCCTGCCACAGTGATGACGGCGTATATTGCGGATCGAAGGCTCCTAGTTTACAAATATCTGAAAAAAGGTTATAGAGTTAACGAGCGTGGTGTGATTGTAGAAGGGGAGGGCGACGGATCCGTTGAAATGGCCCTGAAACCCAACGCCGACGAGTTCGCCTCGGACGACGAAGAAGGTCGAGAGCTAGAGAGATCCCGCAAAGAGTACATCACAGTGTTGCGAGAACTAAAAAGGCAACATCCCGAAGAAGATCTAGAGACAGTAGAGAGGATGGCGTTAGAAACTTTGATGGCTCGGGGTCCGAAATCACGTGCTTTTTACAGAGTATCAGCGACGAGAAAGATGATCGGTGGAGGAGATTTCTCCCGGAAAATACACGAAAGAGCTCAGAGTGACCTGAGCGAGGTAAAGGCTGAATTGCAGCGTCGGGATTCAGCTTCTGTAGTGGCTGAACCGAAAGGCCCTAATGTTTGTTTCGATCCAGACCACTATACCGTGATGGAAAACTGTGGATCGTTCGAAGTGAGAGTAATACGCCGCGGCAATCTTAACGGGGAAGTAACCGTGCAGTACACCACAGAAGATGGAACCGCGGAGGCTGGTTCAGACTACGTGGCAGCTCAAGGCTCGCTGACATTTGGCAATGGGGAAACAGAGAAAAAGTTTACCGTCCAAGTGATAGACGACGAAGTATTCGAGGAAGATGAGCATTTTTACGTGCGGTTAACATCCCCAAAAGGCGCTTGTCTGGCATCTCCATCCACCGCAACGGTAGTGATTTTGGATGACGATCATTCCGGGGTATTTTCTTTCCCTCAGAGGGATTTCGAGTTGACGGAATCGGTTGGGACTTACGAGCTGCGTGTTGTTAGAACGGCCGGTGCTCGGGGCAAGGTGAGGATTCCTTACTGGACGGAAGACGGCACAGCTAAAGGCGGTGCTCAGTACGAGACTGTGCAAGATCACGTCGTTTTTGAAAACAACGAAACTGAGTGAGTAATTTTGTTTTTTTTTTCATTATAGTTTTAGTAAAATGTATATATTTTTAAAATGACAGACAGATACCTACACATCGGATTGCCAACAGTTTTTGAGAAATTATAATATTTTTCAAATTAAGCTATAATAAATATAGTAGGTACGCTTCAAGAAAAATTCCTGAAGAAATCTTGTTGAATAAGTGAAAAACAAAAAAATTATTTTCAGAAAAAACTACCTACCTATATTTGTTTGGATTTGTTGTTTTTCAGGTTTTTGGCTAAAATACTCGTAAGAGTGTCATATTCATATGTTTTTTCACATGCAAGTTTTACTTAAATTATTAAAAACCGAAAGCTTCGTTTGCTTAAAGTACGAAACACGATAATACGCTATTGCATCTGTCGTAAAGTAATGGTCATAAAGTTTGAAAAGCGAGATTTTTTTATTAGATTTCAGTATTGAAAATATAATATTTTTCGTACGATATATTTCTTCAATAGTACGCAGACCCAAAATATAGTACAATACCATGTAATATAGTACGTGGAAACCCCTAGGGTTGCCAAACGTACTACCTATATTGGTTGGGTGTGTCATTGTTGTGTGTACCTACCTAGGTACACACAACAATGACACTATGATGAATGAGCACAAGACGTGACGTCGCATTGCAAGTAATATAATGCGCATATTAAGTACACTACTCAAGAATAAAGTTTGAATGTGGGTACGCGTCAAATAACAATAATTTATTTCTAAGCTATACTTGAATACCTACTAGTCGTCGTCATCATCCCATATTCGGCTTACTGCTGAGCTCGAGTCTTCTCTCAGAATGAGAGGGGTAAGGCCAATAGTCCACCACGCTCGCCCAATGCGGATTGGCAGACTTCACACACGCAGAGAATAAAGATAATTCTCTGGTATGCAGGTTTCCTCACGATGTTTTCCTTCACCGATTGAGACACGTGATATTTAATTTCTTAAAATGCACATAACTGAAAAGTTGGAGGTACATGCCCCGGACCGGATTCGAACCCACACCCTCCGGAATCGGAGGCAGAGGTCATATTCACTGGGCTATCACGGCTATCTATATGATACTAGTATTAAATAGAATTTCATATTAATATAAAGCCTTTGTTCAGAGGCGAGAGTCTATCGTAGCCAGACCTTCTTCATTTTAGAAAATAATTAAAAACATTTTATTGCAATTATAAATAATTAAAACTGAATGTCTGTCAGTCTGTAGGTGGCTTTGGTGATAAAAAAAGAAATATAGCCAGGCACCTAGCTTCGTGGTAACACTGCCAGAAATTTATAAAGGTTAACATTTATACTTTTGAATGGTTGCCATGATAACTAGTGATAGAGAACATGATTTGTCATAATACCTAATAGTGTAAAATATCGTTGGATATGAATAATATTCAGTTGTCTGATAAAATTCGTAAAAAGTTCCAAGAAAGTCTGACGCGATGTATCTTTCGCTAACACTACATTTTCCAATATATTCTAATACTAGTCCCGTCCGTGAAATCCAGTCCACAAAACCTGTGGAAACCAATTCCGATCCAGAGGAATTCCGGGATAAAATGTCTTTATGTTGCTCAATTAAAGTAATTATATAATATATTTATATATATTAAAGTAACTTGAGTATGTACTTTATTTATTTTTTATTTATTTAAGCCTTTCAATCTAAATTACATAATATTTATTACAGTTAAATTTATTACAGTTAAATTTCATCCCACTGCTGGGCAAAGGCCTCCCCCTTCCTCTTCCATTGTGTCCTTTCCATTGCTGATCGGGTCCAGTATGTCCCTTCAAAGGCAATCAGATCGTCTTTCCATCTACTAATTGGTCTGCCTCTTTTTCTTTTTTCCTCCCTTGGGCACCACGATGTTGTTATGCTACTCCAATCGTCATTTAATTTTCTTGTTATGTGTCCTGCCCAGTTCCATTTCAACCTCTTTGTTATTTTTCCTACGTCTTTCACTTTACTTTTTAGTCGAATATGGGTATTTGGCACCCTTTCAATCAATTTTATGTTTAAGAAGTTTCTTTCCATGTTGCGTTGTGTTGTTTTTAGTCTCTTTATATGGTTTCTATTCAATGCCCATGTTTGACAACCATAGGTAAGGGATGGTGTTATACATGCATCAAAAGTTTTCGCTTTGAGACTTACTGGTATGTCCTTGTTTTTAAAGATATATTTTAGGCTCCAGTATTTATTCCAACCTTGTTGTATTCTTTTATTGATTTCCATTTCCTGCCAATTTTTAAATGATACGGTTTGTCCTAGATATGTGTATTTATCTACAACTTCTAATTTAGTGTTATTTATTTCAATATTTATAGATTCGTCTGTACTTCCCATTATTTTTGTTTTTTTCATATTCATAGATAGCCCAACTGATTTGCTTTCTAGTTCTAGACCTTGTATCATTATTTTTAAGTCATCTACTGTGTTTGAAAACAATACGACATCATCCGCAAATCGAAGGTTCGTTAACTTTTGACCATATACTTTAATTCCCAATTTCTCCCACTTAGTCCTTAGTTTTAAGAATATATTCTGAAGAACTGAGTTAAATAATTTTGGGGACATTGGGTCTCCTTGTTTTACGCCCCTTTCAATCTGGAATTTTTTGCCTTTTGATTCAAGTTTTATTAGTGCTTCGTTATTGGTATACAGTTTTCTGATCAATTCAATGTACGCTTTTGGTATTCCATCCATTTTCAAGGCGTTCCATAGTGATTTGTGTTCAATAGAATCAAATGCTTTATTAAAGTCAATGAATGCTATGAACAGGGCTATTTGATATTCTTTTGACTTTTCCATTATTTGTTGTATGCTTTGTAGATGATCGCATGTTGAGTAGTTTGTTCTAAATCCTGCTTGTTCTGGTGGTTGTTGTAAGTCTAGATATGTGTTAATTCGTTTAGTTATAATTTTTGAGAATATTTTGTAGAGATTTGTGATCATGGTGATGGGTCTGTAGTTGTTTATATCGTAGTAGTTTCCTTTCTTATGTATAAGTGTTATTTCTGATGTTAACCATTGTGATGGTATGTCCTTGTCTTGTAAAATTTTATTGAACAGTTCGGTAACAGCATCTATAAGAGCTTCTTTTCCTAATTTTAAGCTTCTAGGGCTTATTTTGTCTGGTCCTGATGATTTATTTATACTCAACGAGTTTAATGCGTTTTCTACCTCAGCAGATAAGATATCTGGTATTGGGTCTTCTTCAGTATTATACTGGTAGATATTTTTCTCATCATTTTTGTTATATATGTCATCTACTGTGCTGGTGTATAGTTCTTTATAAAAATTTGTGGCAATTTCCATTAGGTTACACCTGTTTTTTTCTATATTTTTATTTTGATTTTGAAGGCCAGGGATCCATTTTTTCCCTATTTCTGTTTTTTGTTTTATTGCTTTAAATGATCTAGATGATTGTATTGTGTCTATGATTTCCTGTGTTCGTTGTTGTCTTTTTTCTTTTCTTATTTGTCTTTTGGTCATCCTATTGATGTCTTTTAACTCCTGTCTTTCTTCATTAGTTTTATGAGGTTTCATGTTCAGCTCTATTCTTCTATCTATTAGTTTCATAAGTTCTGAAGAAAATATATATGCGTTAGTATTCTTTATAAATTCCTTACTAATTTCCGCTTCCTTTATACAATTCTCTATTTTGTTATAATAAGTTTGTACATTATATTTTGCTGTGTTTGGTATTTCGGATAATAGGTTCTTCAGCTTGATGTTATACCCTTCTTGATTGATGTTGCTATATAATTTAGTATGAGGGGTTGGTGGCTTTCTTTTTATTATTTCCTTTATTGTTACTATACTACGTAGTATTCTATGGTCAGTAAAAAACTTGAACTTGTTAATGACATCGACGTCTTCAAATATAGTATTGTTTTTACATAGAAAATAATCAATTTCGTTTTTTGTTTGGGAATCAGGGGAGAGCCATGTCCATTTTCTGTTATTTCGTTTTTTGAAGAAAGTGTTTATTATTTTCAGTTGGTTATTTCGACAGAAATTTAAAAGCATTTGCCCTCTAGTGTTTCTATTACCATATCCAAAGTTACCCATGTTTTGTTTTTCTTCGTCTGTGGTAATTTTTCCTATTTTACTATTAAAATCTCCCTGTATAATCAAGGTTTCGTTTTTTGTGTCTTCAATAATCATCTTAATCATATCGTACATGTTATCGACTACTTCGTCGTCATAATCAGTTGTGGGCATGTATATTTGTAGTATAGCTATAGTATGTTTCTCAGAAAGTTGTAATTTCATAAGTGCAATTCTGTCTGAGTAGGACTTAATTTCCTTGATTTGATGCTTCCATTTTTTGTGTATGAAAAATCCCACTCCATTTCTTCTAGTGTCTTCTCCATAATAGTACATGACATGATCTTGTAGTTCAATAATTTCTTCGCCTTTTAATCTCACTTCACTCAATCCTAGAATGTCGCATTTTACATCTTTGAGGGCTTGAGTTAGTTCCGTTATTCTTGATTCACATTTCAAAGTTCTTACATTAAGTGTTGCTACGTACAACTTTGTATATTGGTATTTATTCTTTAAATAATTGTTATAATAGTGTTCTCCAAATATAGGAAGGGGGGTTTGGTCTTTAGTAATTCTCACGGTGACCGGCCGTCTTGAGATTACGTTTTCAATATTTTTATTCAATTGCATAGTTTGTCTAGAAGTTAGGTTTGAGTTCCGGTTGGTATTTGCTGTTAGTTGCTATTGCATTTGCATACCTGTTTTTTCATAAGTTAATGAGTTTGATCTATTTCTCATTAAATCAAACGCATTCCTTCTATTTATTTTGGAAGACGATTTATTTTCAGCTTTATTTCCTCCTGTTTGATTATCAGAGTTTTCTTGAGGTGTAGGCGACGATCTCTTTCTTTTTCCGTAGCTATCATTTTCTTTAACTATGAGCCTATCGTATTTTAAAATTGCATAGTTTCCTTTTTCTCTTTCTTCCTTAAGCTTATGTTGGAGTGCGCGCCTCTTTTCCAGTACATCTTTTGGGAAATCTTCCGCTATGAAAATATTTTTCAATTTCTTTTTATTCTTTAGGAGTTCATTCTTTTTCCAGTTATGAATCAGCGAAACCACAATTGGCCTTTCTTTTCCATTTGAGTTTTCATCTTTTTTCCCCACTCTCATCACTTGGTTTATGTGACTAGAATCGATATTTATATGTGCCTTTTGGAATTCTTCTGATATCAACTGCAAAAGCTGTGAGTTGGACTTCTCAGACTCTTTTAAACCAAAAACAACAATATTGTTGGCTTTCTTATCTCTCTCGAGTCTTTCAATCTTCTTCTCCAATTGCTCAACTGATTGTTTTAATTTTTTATTTTCTTCTATTAATGGTTTCAATTTTTCATCCATAGTTTCTATAATGTTTTGCTTAGTTTGTTTAGTTTGTTCCTGCATCTCCATTTTTAATTTATCAAATAAGTGTTGAAGCTGAGTTTCCATTTTAATTTTACAAAATCGGTAACGAATCGTAAAAAAAAAACGTGTTGTATGCACAGGCCTTTATTGTAAGTTGTGCCAAGTTTTAATAACAAATCGGCGTGTCTAAACAGGGCTTTATGCTATTAGTCTATTGTCTATGCTCTAAAATGACATTCGAGATAAACACATTTGACAATAGTGATTAGACACAAAGTTTACAGGGTATTCCAAAAGTTAATCACATAAATTCACTGAATTCCCTGTCTTTCTGCACTCGGAGACACTTTATTTTTGTGAAAATGTATTATTTCTAGTGGACGAAACTAATTTTGCACTTCTAAACGTAACTTTTCCAACAATTTCGATTTAATAACATCGAGACGCAACGTAAGTAGACTTTACTATTTGACAACCGGAACCGGAGTATGTACTTACAAAAACTTAAAAATTGTTATTTATTTTCGTTTTGCAACAAAATTACAAATTTTATTAACCTAATTCTACATATTATCTACTATGAGATCACTATGTGTAATTTTCTTATGTGCGAAATAAAAGGCTTTTTTTTATTTATTATTTTATTTATTATGTTGCTCATAACCTCCTTGTCAGCATGTTATATTGTATAACTATTAATTAAGCAACAGTAAGGAAATCAGCTGGTTAGTAACAACTTCTGATAACATAAGTTTTAACAGCTACAATGTCCTACAAATTGCGTGATAGGTACATTATCTCGTTCTGACGCTCAGAAATTTTTATTTCCTGGTAACAGTTAGCTACCCGAGTCAAGAATTTTCGTGAATAAAAAAGTTGATCGTCTCATCGAGATGAAGCTACTTACGAACTTTATAGTAATGAGTTGTACAAAATATTCTACGTATCCCGGTTATCCTGCAGTTTTCCATTCAATTGTAAGTTTAATTAAACCGGTTTAACCGTTCTACATATTTGCCCGGAAAAACAGACAGACAGACACATAATATTTTAAAAATGTTTGTTTGTGATTTTGTATCATTAAGAATATCGTGCGTCTCTTTCTTCTAAGAAAACAGGATCTGGACCAACGATATTTTATACAATAGATATGTTCCGTGCCTACAAAATCACGGCAAAATGTGATCCAAATTTAGCTACTCTACTGAGCGTACACATACACAATTTGTGTTTAGTTTTATTATGTAATTTATTTATTCGTATGTACCTATTTGAGAGATAGTGATTTAGAGCCGTGATAGCCCAGTGGATGTGACCTCTGCCTCCGAATCTAAAGGATGTGGGTTCGAATCCTCCTGCATGCACCTGCGACTTTACAATTGTGTGCATTTTAAGAAATTAAATATCACGTGTCTCAAACAGTGAAGGAAAACATCGTGAGGAAACCTTCATACCGAGAATTTTTTTTAATTCTCTGCGTGTGTGAAGTCTGTAAATCCGCATTGGGCCAGCGTGGTTATTGGCTTAACCCTTCTGATTCTGTGAGGAGACACGAGCTCAGCAGTGAGCCGAATATTGGTTGATAATGACCTATTTAAGTACATATTTTTCACTTCCTGAACACACTCGGACATTGTAGACAACGATTAGGTACTATTTGTTTACTTAAATAACTTTCTTTGTTTATACTATGCAATTTACAGACTTATCTTATATCATGGATGTAGAAATAAGGTTGCGACCCATGGCTTTCGATCCCTGTACTATGTAATATGTATGGCATTTACGGGTAAAGTATCTGTATATGTGTACAAAAGGAATCACACAAATGCCATGCCGTAAATGACCTATATTGGCTTCTGTAATTATCGGCGAATTAAAAATTTGCACCGACTTCCGTCACCACCACTTTAGTACAGCACTAATTTTTAATTATCTTTAACTGTACCACAAAGCCGTACAAGAATAATTAATCGTAATTCGTCATTTGTACCTGAGAAATACCCTTCACTCACGTACTCACCTGTACCGCTCAGAAATGACGGCATAGTGCTCAGAGTTATTTTCTGATATAGTAACAGCCAGGGTTCCCAACTTAGGGGTTTTCCCCCCAGATTTAGGGGGCAAATAAGTGAAATGGGATTTTTTTAGGGGTATTTTCAGGGATTTTTTGACTCTTTAATATTTTTAAATTGATGATAATTTTAATATTTCTTTCTTGGCCTAGCGACTTATAACGACATATAATACGTTATTCTACAACCACTCTGAGGCAATTGGAGGCAATTTTCATCGAATAAAAAAAATTGGTAAATCTATTCATTGTTAACATGTATGATTTCAAAAAATCTGAATCTTCAGATAAAGACGTAGTATTTTGTCTGTATTAAATATAGACTTTTGAAACATATGACAGCATATTATTTCTAAATTATTATGAATTTATATTTTTTAGGGGGACAACTCAAAAATTAAGGCGATTTTAGGGGTTTTTGACACCAACTTTAGGGATAAATATTTTGGAGAGTTGGTAACACTGGTAACAGCCTAAGCGTTATTCGCGTTGGTTCATTTCACAGGTATTTTTTTTCAAAGGCTCGTAGTCTATTAATGAAATTAAACAATTAGCCACATTTGTTCTCAGTTACGACGGGCTAGTGACATATCTATAGTATAAAATCTTTGGTTTGACTCAGCCTTCATAAAATCTGTTACGAGTTCCATCTAACAAACTATAAATACACTAAAGTATCTATATGTTATTATAAACATTGTCTGTTATTTGCTGATAATAATTCTTCAATGTCATGATTACAGTTTTTCGTTTATAAGATACTGATTTGACTAAACCTAAAGATTCTATCTTTAGCTTTATTATTTATTATTAATTTAAATATTATAATGATATTAATATCATAATGTTAGACTAAGCCGTAAAACTGTATAATTAAAAAGTAGTTGTAAGATACAGAAACCATTTTGAATTGTAAAACTGTTTGAGTCATAGTCGGTAATTATTTTGTCGTCTGGTAGCCAGTCGAGCGCGATCTTTGTTGGTGATAATACACTCTGTTGGAACTATACGAAGATTTTCATTGCTGAATACACATTCATGACGTCACGCTGCCCGTCTCAGTAATAAATCGAATTGTCTCTCAATCCAGTATAGTACACACCCAATTCAACGAATGCTGTGAATACGTACTTAGCCTGTTCTTAACACAAAGGTAAGATTAAAAAGTTCCCTACAAAGGGATAAGAGCCTTCATGTATCATGTAGGTATATACGAATACCTACATCAAGGTTAATCTATATATATTTATAAAAGCGAAAGGTCACTTATCACGAAATATCGAAGACCGTTTGATGTTTAAAGATGGAATTCGACAGGGAGGTAGTATTAGAGTAATAATTGGAGGCAGTTCATAGTCAGCTAAGAATGGAATTTACGATAGTTTAAGATTAAAGTGGTAATTATAATATCATCTGGTACTCAAAAATGTTTACACAAGATGCTTTTGCATAGTAAAAGAAGAGAATGAAAAACATGACTTGGCACTGAAAAGTGACTTAAAATTACATCGTGTATTAAAATAATTTAATCAGCAACAAATAAATACCCAAATTTATAATAATAATATAATAATTTATTAAATAATAAAATAAAATATAAAAACTGAAAAGAAAAAAAAAACAAGTTTAACCAGAAGTGAGATTTAAAAGCCTCAATAGCTCAACGGTAAGAGCGGTCGGATTCATCACCGAGGGGTGGTGGTTCAATCCCCGCCCCGTTGGTTTATTGTCGTACCCACTCCTAGCACAGTCTTTCCCGACTAGTTGGAGGGGAATGGGAATATTGGTCATATTATAAAAAAGTATGGCAAATATTCTATTTTTTTTTTTTAAAAGTATTGAAAGCAATTTGAAAACAATCGGAGCAATATTGGATAGAATGGTTTTAATCTATATTTAATTTAATAGATGCTATAGACTCGAAGTGAAAAAAAATTTTTTTTTCGAACATTGCGATATGGGTATCAAATTCAAGGGCTCATCAAGAGGATTTCAAAATGGTATATCATAGCCATATTAGAACAACGTACAATTAGAAAAAAACGCTATTTATATAGCGATTAATAAATAATACGCGAGGCGGTTGACTAGATTCTAGGCTGTGATTCCGCTATTTTATACTCGTCGATGTAATATTCGCCTATATCAAGTTTTATTAGAATTTGAACTTTATTTCTATGGGATGTCAAAAATAAAATGTCACTAAGAACGTAGTTGCCATGGAAATGAGCGATGTCACATCGCTGTAACATTACAGAATGCAGGGGCATGTTAGGCAGTCGGGTATTTATTTTTTAAAATGATTGACTTGTAACCATTTTGAACCCTAAAAAATCATCTCTTGTTCTGGTTGAAAGGCAGAAAAACGTAGACAAAGCCTCGGTCTAGTCCTACTAATATTATAAATGCGAAAGTTTGTATGGATTTTTGCATGTTTGTTTGGGTGTTTGTTACTCTTTAACGCCGCTACTACTGAAGCGATTTGGCTGTAATTTGGAATGGAAATAGATTTTACTCTGGATTAACACATAGGCTACTTTTTATCCCAAAAAAATCCATGGTTTGCGAAAACTGATAATTTGGATGATATGAATGTTTGTTACTCTTTCACGCCTCGGCTACTAAACTGAATTAGCTGCAATTTGGTATTAAGATATATTATAACCTGGATTGACATATAGGCTACTTTTTATCCCGGAAAAATCCATGGTTCCCGAGGGATTTGTGAAAAACTGAATTCCACGCGGACGAAGTCGCGGGCGCCCGCTAGTTGTTCAATAAGTGAGCGATCCAGTGTAGAGTTATGGCCGCTGAAACCTGACAGTTGCCGTTCTAAAGGAAACCAAACAATGTCAGGGCGATTATCGCAGCGGGCTCGAAACGGCAATATTAAATAAACCTACTTTATATAATGATATAATGTACTTTCACCCGCTTAGCGGATGAAATTAGATATAGATCGTATATGAGGACGTAATAATGATGTTGTATAACTTGGGAATTCATACGTCCAGTGGCTAGCATGGCTTTAAAACATAATATATGATTGAGCAATTGAGCATCTCTTCTTGTCAAAATATGACGCCCGCGACTTCATCCGCGTGGTATTCAGTTTTACTTAAATCCACAAAAACCATGGATTTTTTTAGGATAAAAAGTAGTCTATGTGCTAATCCAGGGTATTATCTATCTTCTTTTCATCTCACGGACCCGAAATTAGGTAATCTTTTCACTCATGTGGACTTGTGTTTATGAGGGGAAAAATAAGATCATTTAAACAAAATGTGCAAAAACTAAATGCCTTTTGTAGGGGATAATCTATGGATCTACTGAATCGATTTTGTACCACTTATTTTATACCAATAGAAAGCTACGTTATTTGTGAGTGTCATATGCTACATTTTATCCCCGTATTCCCACGGGAACAGGATTTACGCAGGCGATTTTTTTATTTTTATTATTTACAAGTTAGCCCTTGACCACAATCTCACCTGATGGTAAGTGATGATGTAATCTAAAATGGTAGCGGGCTAACTTGTTAGAAGTAGGAAGACAATCCACACCCCTTTCGGTTTCTACGTCTTTGCCGGTAGGGTGGTAACCAGCCACAGCCGAAGCCTCCCACCAGCCAGACCTAGACCAATTAAGAGAACCTCAATCGGCCCAGCCGGGGATCGAACCCAGGACCTACGTCTTGTAAATCCACCGCGCATACCACTGCGCCACGTAGGCCATTAGATGCCTCTGCTAGGCCTTAATAAAATAAAAATAACGTTACAACCATGCTAGAGCGGTTTGAAAAACACCTTTCCGGTTTCATAGAAGCCCCAAAAAACACCTATGCCGATTAGCCACGAGCGAGTGAGTCGACCTTCTTTACAATATTACAACTTAATCCCGGGGCATTTCGACCATCTTTGCTGCTTTAAGCGCCTTACTATGATCGGTGATCAAAAGAAACCATAAATTAAGGTGTCCGGATTTATCGGAGTATTAAAATACCAGCCCCTCTAGCCAAGCGGGACGTCGATTCTCTACGATCGCAAGCGCTTCGAAAAGTAGAAAAATGTATGGGAATGACATTTGCTATCGACAAGGTCATGTGATCAAGATCAGTCATTCCCATACATTTAACTAGTTTTCGAAGCGTTTGCGAACGTAGAAAGAGAAACGTCGTGCCACTTGGCTACAGGGGCTGATCTGTGATAGTGTGGATATGACCTCTGCCTTTAATTCCGAGGGCGTAGGTTCGAATTCGTTCCGGGGAATGCGCCTTAAATTTTTCAGTTGTGTGCATTTTATGAAATTAAATAACAAGTATCTCAAACGGTGGGGGGAAAAATAGTGAAGAAAGCTGCTTACCTGAGAATTTTCTTAATTCTCCACGTGTCTCATCAATAAAAAATTATGAAGCCCAAACACAAGGTAGCTATTGTGAATCGTCAAGGAGTTCCCTTAACTGTCCTTCGTTTTCATTACTAGATCTCTAATATTCAAATAACCCGTCTAGATTAAAAGTTTTTTTACCTAACTATTGCTACTGTAAGTAACGACTTAAGATAGGTGTTAACGTAGTTTTTACGCCAGAAATTGCCCACATCATATTAAAAAGACGCCTTTTTCTTCATACTGGCTTATCAGATCTCCGATCTCGATCATTTCAGCTTTCTAACAAAGAAAAATTTGTTGGCTCGGAGGCTAGTTACCACCCTACTGGCAAAGACATATCGCCAAGCGAAATAGCGTTCCGGTACGATGTAGAAACCGAAAGGGGTGTAGATTTTCATCCTCCCCCTAACAAGTTAGGCCGCTTCCATCTTAGATACATCACTTACCATCAGTGAGTGATGATGCAATTGTAGTCAAGGGGTAACTTGTGAAGAATAAAAAAAATAAAAAAAACTAAGTAATACCTATTTATAAAACATAAAAGTTTTAATGTTAAGTATTTGCCGGCAGAAATACTTAGCGGTAGTTTCCCAGACGAGCTATGTCATAAAGTCTTAATTAAGTCCACCGTCTGTGTATTTTACTTGACGGCATATATACACAATATCCGCAAATTATATTGTCATCTCTTTTATATTATCGGGCCAAGTTTCGAAGCTTATTGGTAGTCTTTCTGGTAGAACCGATCCTATAATGAAATTCAATTTAGACTTAATAACTCCGAGCTCAAGTTTACGTAACTTACCAACTTTATTGAGGAAATGAGATTCTCTTCTTTCAAAATTAAATAGAGTATGTACTGCAAAAAATTGCTGGCTTAAATGAAATGGTGTTTGTACAGTTTCACTCATATTTACTGGCGTAAATGAAATAGATTTTGTACAGTCGCGCGCAAAAAAATTTTGGCGTAAATCAAATACCTAGAGTTTTTACAGTGGTCCAAAAAAATTATTGCCCGAAATTAAATAGAGTTATCGATCTATAATAATTCAATCTATTTTTTCAAAATCCTAATTATTTTTAGGTTTCCCACATAGCGGACAAGACAGATGGCGACGGCGCAAATGAAACTTTATTGTAGCGTTTTCTAATTTTGTGATTATTTTTATTTATTTCTATAAAGCTACTTTTTGTGTGTAATTATTTTTGTTATTTTCTTTTTTTCTTCGTATATTTTGCATTATACCGCATTTTATTTCATTAATTATTTATATTCATTAATCTTATTAGGTAATTAATCCATAGGTTGTCTGACAGTAGTTGCTAAAAGCAATAAGACTTCTACTATGTTTTTATCGTGAGTGTTATTCATATCAATTTATTTTTTTGGCTGAAGGCATCGGCCGTGGCTAGTTACCACCCTACCGGCAAAGACGTATCGCCAAGCGATTTAGCGTTCCGATACGATGCCGTGTAGAAACCGAAAGGGGTGTGGATTTCATCCTCCTCCTAACAAGTTAGCCCGCTTCCATCTTAGACTGCATCATCACTTACTATCAGGTGAGATTGTAGTCAAGAGCTAACTTGTAAAGAATAAAAAAAAACATTAAAACTCACGTTTCTAGTTTCGAACCCGTCCGGGCCTTAGTCATGAGCTTGTTCTTGCAACGCGGCAAGATCCAAACTGACTATGTTTCCTATTATTTTCTTTGTAATTGATTTGTTTTGTGCTATAAAGATAAATAAATAGAATAAACCTTTACAATATGAGTTTAGAATAAAAACTTAGCTTTTTGCCCGGTTGGAAACAATTTATGCAAATGGAAACATAAATGTAAACGCCAGCAAACGTTGCATTATACAATACATCGTTAATCAGAATTAACTGATCATACAAACAAACGACAACATCCACGTACTGCCAAACGTACAGCATTATTTCAAAAACCAACCTGCGATAGTCAGACATACTTCATTTTAGGGAGGCTGAAACTTTGTCAGCCATGGGTCCCAGTCTAAAATATTATAGTATAGATTATAGAATAGTATAGTCTTATTATAGTGTTAATGAGTATTTAAATGATAAAAGCTTGGTGTTAAACTGTATTATACGACTGTGTGCTTAGTTTTAAATAAGTTTGTAAAATGGTGATAAATAAAAAAAATAAACCTTGGCTGAGTTTGTTGTGGGCTCTTCTCTGACCAAGGCGCGTTTAAGTTAACTTTAATTTTAAGTTTTTGAATGATTAATATCACCATTATATTAAGTTTAATATTATTACCTAGTTTCGAAAGAGCTTGTAAACTAAGCCTATTTAAAATAAATGAATTTTTACTTTTTAAACCATATTCGATTCACTGCTGAGCTCAAGTCTCCTCTGAGAATGAGAAGGGTTAGGCCAATAGTCCACCACGCTGGCCCAATGCGGTTTGGCAGACTTCACTCACGTAGAGAATTAAGTAAATTCTTAGGAATGTATTTTTCTTATTTTTCATCGAAAATTCTTTTCGTTATACCACGATAAAATAACATTCATAATGAACGACCACGAAATAAGTTTAAAATCATTAATTCTTTTCGTGTCTGAATTTCTGTCAATCTAGTGTCAAGCCAGCGTAGTGGAATCCCCTCTCATTCTGAGAGGAGTTTCATGCTTAATAGTGATCCGAGTATGAGTTGTTATTGATGACGACGACTCTTAATTTAACTGCTATCTTCCAAAGCCATTGCAATCCAAACTCTGTAATTGGCTGTCGTGTGGCAGAATTATAGGCTGACAAATTTTCAGCCTACCTAAAATGAAGTATGTCTGGCTAATGCAGGCTTTGGTTTAAAACATACAGCCATTGTGTTTCAAAAACTAGCCGGGGCTCAAATTAAATACATTGTTTATTGTTATAATAATGTTGTTTGTTTTACAATTTGTAATAACTCATGCGAAACTATATTACTATTGTCTTTATAATACAGATAGTTTTGAAAAACCTATTGTTATTCTTTGTTATTCAAACCTTTACTTAGCGGCATTCTAAAATAAATTTTAGTTGAGCTTTTTTCTTGATCATTATCAATTTGTCAATTTATTTTGAAGTTAAGATATTTGCTCTTTACAACTTTAGTTTTACTAAGACTAAAGAAGATTTTTCAAAAATTTGACCCCTAATTGATTAAGGGGGTTAAAGTTAAGACGCAAATCTTTTAATTAGCGCCGATGAAGCTAGCTTTATGGCCAAATTATGAGGTTCAATATACTCAGTTTTTTTTCTTCTTTTTTTTAAGAATATTTGCCATAATATTTTTAAATATGACCAATATTCCCATTCCCCTCCAAGTAGTCGAGATGGACTGTATTAGGAGTGGGTACGATAATAGACCACCGAGGCGAGGCTCGAACCACCGCCCCTCGGTGATTAGTCCAACCGCTTTTACCGTTGAGCTATTGAGGCTCAAAAGTTTACCTTCCTTCCAGAGCCGATTACCATATAGATAAAGAAAGGACTAGGGACTTGCTGTGTTGCGGTTATATATCGGTTTGGTCTACGTAAGATAGTGCATAATAATCCAGTAACGAGGTAATAACCTTTCCATAGATCGGCTCATCCATAAACTATCAGTATTTACGTTCGACATCGCCTTGAGTACACAGTGCCGTGTGTTACACGAGCGTTTATAGGTTATAGTTAACTGATAGTTATAGTCTACATTTTGTGACTGTAACACGTGCAGAGTATATTAACACGTTCAATGGCACTGCTTTATACTGTACTTTGATTGTGGGACGTATTGAGCCCCATATTAAAATTGCACCGGCACGGGGTCTCTTTGACCTCATAAGTTTATTCTTTCAGTGCAGCTAGGCTAATTCGTAACAATATTTTTATAACTCGCAAGTACGAGTTATTCACCTCTATCTCTCTCTGTTTAACACTATAATACAGAATGAGAAAGATAGCGGTGAATTCGTAACTCGCACTTGCGAGTTATATAAAACATCTTTAGAGAATAGTCGTTCTGTATTTGGTATAAAAGCCCCGTAAAGGTAGGTGCCTTACTCTTTGACATAATAGCAATTTTTGGATATTTATGTTTATGCTTGGAAACAGCTGCGTGGCGCAGTGGGTACTAGCCTTGCTTTCTGCATCCATGGCCGTGGGTTTGATTCCCACTTTCAACTGGAAAATATATGTGTGATAAGCATAGGTGTTTTCGAGTGTCTGGGTTTATTTATACATTATATAAGTATTTATATGTAGTACTTATATAATTTTTTTTTTATGATAAAATCAGCTATCTTAAGAACCCATAACACAGGCTATACGCTTACTTTGGACTAAGTAGTGATGTGTGTTTTGTTTAAGTGTATTTATTTATTTATGTTCTTTTCCTTTCAATACCAAAACAAATTGAAGTTATGTTCTTACCACGACATAGATGTATGTATATTTTGTATAATATGTATACCGGACCGCGAGTGAGTGACGCTGTTTTATTTATTTATTTATTTAAATATAAATATACATTTTTTACTAAACTTAATATAACTTATCAGTGTGACATAAACTCAATATTGAGTTTTTCTGCACACCTGCAATCGTCGTCAGCACTCGGAGTTCACAATTAACAAGCAAACATATAAAACAACAACATACACAACACATAAAATATAATACAATAATAATAACTTATAATATAATACAAAACGCACACATTAAATTTATCAAGTGAGGGTATGTGCGCGAATTGGATAAATACCACATATTATACAGATTGCTCCGATTCTGTACCTTGTAAAGATCAGTCATTATTATGATACTGAAGGAAGTATTTCTTGAGTTTCTCCTTCATGTTTAAATCCCATATCACGTCGTAAGTGTTAAGTTCCTTTAACCCGTTTCATAATTCACTAGAGGGAAGTATCATTTTGATAAGGGTTTGAGATTATGTGATATTTTTTATACCGCTACCCCTTAAATCCTACTAACTGTAATGTAATATTTGTGTTTATTAAATGCAAGCTTATAGTTAGTTCTTATCATAGTGTTAATGATTACATAAATGATAAAAAAGCTTGATGTTGACTTGCACTATACTACTATGTACTTAGTTCTAGAAAAGTTTGTAAAATGGTGGTAAACAAAAAAAAATTCAACCTTGGCTAAGTTTGTTGTGGGCTCTTTTCAGACCGAGGCGCATTTGGAACCCTCATAACTTTCGAAGTTTCTCTATTAAATCATGACATAACTTGACATTTCAAAAGTGCTTGTAAACTAAACCTAATGTAAATAAAAAAAAACTAAGCCTAAATGAAGAATTTTTTTTTAACCAAAGATCGTCAATTTACTCACGATTTTTTACATTTTAACGTATCTACATCAAAAATAATATTACATTATGCATCTTAAAATCAAATAACACCATACTGTAATATCACAAGTGTGATCATAAGCGAGATACAAATAAAGATCGCCTAATGTCACAAGTCGTTACCATCTTGCGAATATTCGCGAATTGCCATAAATATTTATCGTGTCTCGCTAAATATGTCTTTTGGCGAAATAAATGTATGTTACATGATTTTCTATTCGCGAAGCACGCAGTTGCGTTATGTATTCAATCGGAAAATATATTCTTTTGAATGCCTATAACGCTTTATGTGTTTCCATCTTCATTGACGTACTAAATAAATTGTATAAAACATTTGTAACTATTTTTCAACCTACGAAAGACAGAGAGAAAGTTAATAATTCGATGTGTAGGTTTGAATTTTTTTTATGTATGAACTAAGTTTACTGAGTTTCCGATTCTGATATTTTTTTTTATTTTGGTACTACATCATATTGTAGAATGTGCTTAGAGTATTCTATATTCTATCTATATAAAACATTCTATGTAAAAAATCAGCAAATTCTCGCACCCATTTGTCGGTATAAGTTGGGAGGTCTAATGGTGGCATTCATATTTAACTTCGTTCAACAAAATACTCGATAAAATTACTTAAATCTTCATCTTTATCTAATGTCAATAATAAAAAAGAGATGACAGAATCATTTGATGATAATTGTAATCGCCGCGTTGCAACGACTTGTGGTACGGACGGCTTCAGTGTGCTCGTGGCGTTCGAGCCGTTCACATCTCTTGTAATTCTTTATGGGTTACTTGGGATAGGCGGGAAGAGTGACTTGAGTGGAAAAGGGGAGTGTTTGTTTACAGTCAAAGGCCTTTAACCCTACACACATCGTACACAAGTGCGTGACTTCACTCAAGGTCATTCTCTGCCATTCTAGGATGTTATTTTGATTACAGTTTGATTTGTTAATCAAGTTGTCCTGACAAATGTTGTGAATCATAACCTTTGTTCGACATTAGTTTTCTTATTTTTGTAATCACTTTTGAGTCTGCTAAAAATATTGTGTATAGATCGCGTCATGTAAAGTACACACTCCACAGGCGGTGGACTTCATTAAGGTTTAACGACATAGCCATAGCTCGTCTGGAGAACTACCGCTTAGTTATTTTTTACAATTACGTTATTAATGAATGAATGATCGTTTATTCACAAAAATGTAGGTCGAACACGATAGTACAAATATAATTGAACCTATATATTTTACCATGTATGGTGTATGAATGTTATTATCTCATCTAATATACTAAAATAAATAACTAATTAATAAAATGTCACAATTACAAAATAAATAATAAATTACAAGATGTCCATGTCCATATAATAATCTTGAATGTCATAAAAACTTGTCTTGATTAATCTCGTTAGTTAGCAACCCATATTCGGCTCACTGCTGAGCTCGAGTCTCCTCTCAGAATGAGAGGGTTTAGGCCACCACGCTGGCCCGATGCGGATTGGCAGACTTAACACACGCAGAGAATTAAGAAAATTCTCTGGTATGCAGATTTCCTCACGATATTTTTCCTTCATCGTTTGAGACACATGATATTTAATTTCTTAAAATGCACACAACTGAAAAGTTGGAGGTGCATGCCCCGGACCGTATTTGAACTCACACCCACGGGAATCGGAGGCAGATGTCATATCTGGGCTATCACGGACATTACGGATATCACGGGTTGATTAATCTATAAAATCTAAAAATTTTCTGTTGTCCTATGTTTTTCTGTGTCTAGCTTGTTTTAGTACATTTTCAATATGAATCTAAATTTTTAATTTATAGATTCATACTGCACTTCATGTGGGTAAGTGGCTTGGAAACGATGCAATAAAAGCCGCTATTACGTTTGGAAAGAATAGCAACTGTTGATGCATAATCGATAGCCGGCGTTTGGTGCTCAGTTCAAAGGAAATAGCACACTGTTTGATGAAGCTAACTTTCCTTTAGTTTTTACTGAAAAATGGTTAACATAAAAAATAAAGTTTAAAAATTATAACCCGACTACGTAAAAAGGGGTCTAAAAAGAACGAAATAAGAAAGTATTTCAGATTGAAATAGAGAAATGCATAGGAACAAAAATGTTCACGGTAGAGCCGTGCTTTTTTCGAGGTTACAATATCAGGTTTAAATTCCGTCATATTTTTTTTTATAAAGTTTATATAGCCTATGTCTCAAGTTGAATTATTACGAATCTTTTGACACCTCATTTATTAAAATCGGTTCAGTAGTTAGTATGCGCATGCGGTGGAACAAACATACATACATACATACATACATAGACTGACAAAATCATTACCCTTCCTTTTGGCTTCGCCGTAGTCGGGTAAAAATGTGAATTTATTGCATCTTTAAAACGGACCAAAGCAATTTTGCAAATTAAAGCAAGTTTCTAAAATATATAAAAAAGTGTAAAGTTAAAGAAATGAAAGAACTTATACTTAAACTAAAAAGATGTAATCGTCAAATAAATAAGTTAAAATTCCAATTTATTTCAAATTGGCTTTTAAAGCCTGAAACTCACAAATGTGTGTTTGGGGATTATTCCTTTTCCAGCAATCATTTTGTTTATTAGGGATGATGATATTTTTTTATATTGTATATCAATATTAACAGTGGTTGTAGCTCATTAGAGCCACCTGGGACCCGACCCGCACCGCCTCGCCTCGAGTATTCTTCGTATGGATTTGGATTTGTTGCGCTATATAAGCTCCGTATACCATCACCGGATCGCCTCGCTCGCGATGTGTCCAAGCGCGGACTGCGAGTGGACCATTCGATGATAGCTCGCTGTTGACTATTCGGAAATTCGTTGACCACGCGAGGTTCACTGGTGACAACGCGGCGTGCACCCGTGGTTCACCTGTCTACTACATAACAAGCAACGAGGCAGTGTGGGTTGGGTGGCTCTAATGAGCTACGACCTTAACATTCGCGGCCCGCGAGTATTTTATCGGTGAGCCCGTCTGTGTTGAAGAAGCCGACAGTCAGGGAATGCGGTTTTAATCTACCGTTGTGAGCCATTAAAAAAAAAATTATATTTCTCTTTCGCGCGGAGCATGATACTGTGCTCGCCTATTGCCCTTAGTGGGTTTACTTTATATTTTTTTACATGTCACGTGTCACGGATACGATGCGACCGGTCGTCCATTTAGGAGTCAAATGGTTAAATCAATAATTTTGTAGAAATAACTAACTGGGATATTGGATAGAAGCAGGCGTTACTTTGCGGAAGTTCATCATGATTGATGATGAACTTCCGCGGATGATAGCAAAATAAATAAATCATTATATAACTGGGAATCTGCGATCATTACTTTCGGGGCTATAGGGACTTAAAGGGCGCATATTAAGAATTTGTGGCGCTGCGACTGATCGCTAATAACGCTCCATACTAAAATAGCACGAAAGGATGACGTCATCGATTGCTGAGATTGTTAGATTTGTATGGGCGTTCAAACAAATTTACAAATATCATTGTTATTTGTCTGTTCATGTTTTTAAATAAACCTAAAAATTAATGATTTTTTCAACTTATTAATTTCAGAAAATACATACTTGACCTAAATCTGTAGATGTCCTATTTAAGCTCAACACAAGGAATTTAAAACCTTTTGTTTCCAAGCTTATTCCCAAAATTGATTTCAGATAAATAAATTAATTAAACAAATAGAAAAACCCGACTTCATAAAGTATAACAAAAACTGAAAAGAAAAAAAACAAGCTCAGTCCAGAATTATAGAAAGCAATTAGAAAACAGTCGGGACCTTACATACATACATACAAGATACGCGCGAAAAACATAACCCTTCTTGCAGTCGGGTAAAAATACATTCTTGACCTAAATCTGTTGATGTTATCACCGAATAAATTGATAGCAGGCGAACTAGTGGCATCGATTATGCATTAGCAACAAAAGCAGCGTAAAATTGCCGACCCCTTGACCATTTGCTGAAGAATTCTTACTTGGTAATTGCCGTAAACACTTGTATTCAAATTATAGGTGGCAACTGGTGAGGTTGCGTTTAAAAAAACGTTATTTCTCCTACATAATATGAAAGTAACTAGGGTAGGTAGTAGTTAGGTAGGGTACTAAATCTAATATATAAAATTCTCGTGTCACAGTTTTCGTTTTGATGAAATTTTTTGTGCTTATCCAGTATCTATGAGAATAAGCCAACATCTATTTTTCAAACCGCTAAATCCTCGGGGTAGGTTAAAAGTAGGGTATGACTAGGGTAGGGGTAGGGTTGAGGTACAGTAGAGGTAATGTAGGGGTAGGGTAGGAGTAGGGTAGAAGCAGGGTAGGGTAAGGAAGAAGTGCATCATAAGTCAAAGCGAAGCTTGAGCGGGTCCGCTAGTTAATAAATAAATATATCAAGACGCACGGAAGTGCGTCAGCCAAATAGAGAGAACGGCTAACAAAGCGACAAGCGACAAAACGGCGATCACTATCGACAGGTCACGTGATCAAGTTGTCGATCGGATCTGTCATTCACATATATATTTTGTTAGTTTTCAAAGCGTAAGGCCTAGTTCGGACTACTTTAGTATTTTAGTCTAGTATGAACGATTTTTGGGAGGTAAATCCAAAAATTGTTCGTAACTCGACTAAAACACTAAAGTACGGCCCATAAGCGTTTGTAGAACGAGAATCGACGTGCCATATGGCTAAGGCCCAAGGTACACGAACTATTTCAGGCCACTTTTGTCTTTATTTCACTCGTAAAGGACCCCCTATAGTCCAGGGTCCTGCATGGAACCACGCGGCCGTCATAGACCAAACCAACCAAAAAGTAACCACATCCCTTAATATTTTTAATTAAAAACTCACCTGTGCCAGCGTATAACATGGATAATTTAGAGACTTTTAAATTAAAAATAATTCACAGTGTGGACTCCTTTCGGAGTGCAGATATAAATCGGAAAGAGGACGAGGTATTTCATTAAGTCCAGACTTAGATGTGTAGCCTGCATGCGGACAGATTAAAGACACGAGCGGGCAGAGAAATGTGCAAATTACTTCTTGGGGAAATAAAATTTGTGGATGTTTTATTGCTTGCCCAGTTGATCTTATATTTTTTATACGAGTATTTTTCAAGAATTACAAAATTAGGCATATTTTTAAATGTCTGATTCGTTGTTACAGTGGCAAAGTTGATTCGGATCCTGAAAAAATATACTAAAAAATTTATTAGAATTGCTCGTACCTATAAATAGTTCACCACGCAGGCCTAATACGGATTGGCAGACTTAACACACGCAGACAATTAAGAAAATTCTCTGGCATGCAGGTTTCCTCACGACGTTTTTCCTTCACCGTTTGAGACATGTGATATTTAATTTCTTAAAATGCACACAACTGAAAAGTTGGAGGTGCATGCTACGGACCGGATTCGGCCCCACATCCTCCGGAATCGGAGGCAGAAGTCATAATCCACTGGGCTATCACGGCTTTTATGTATTCTGTACTATACCATAAGTATATCGACATCAGTTGGTATTTACCATTTAGAAGTTTCGTGGATTAATGAAACTCACAGTCACATAATGAAACGTGATAACAATACACTTTTTTGTTCAGTCGTGTAATAAAGAATAGTTATAAAACAACGAAAGCTTTCCATACCAAAAACGAAAGCTTTCCTTTAAAAAGCTTTTATTTCTCAACTTGATTTCGATTCGCAAGCGGTCCTTTGAGCTCACGATTGTGAATCTTTGCTTCTGTTTGACAAAGAATTTTAAATAAATTATACTTTTATTTCAATAGATCTGTATGATTTTCTAAAAATAGTCAACCCTTTTGATTGTCTATCTTTGAAAAGTTGAAAAGAATAAAGAGTTTTTCTTTTATTGTTGGCTTGGATCTAGATCAGATATACCTACCTTCAAGATTATTAGAAAGTTAAGAAGATTTGATTTGTACACAACGTTTACATGGATTTTCTTATGTATATACTAGCGGACGCCCGCGACTTCGTCCGCGTAAATTTCGATGTCAACTTTACTACTACCCCTACCCTACCCTACCCAACTCCTATATCTACCCTACCCCCACCCTACCCCTACCCTACCCCTACCCTACCCCTACCCTACCC
The DNA here is from genome assembly GCF_947172395.1 of Bicyclus anynana. NCBI lineage: Eukaryota > Metazoa > Arthropoda > Insecta > Lepidoptera > Nymphalidae > Bicyclus > Bicyclus anynana. Next base: position 12,720,447 of record NC_069103.1, on the reverse strand, counting down.
CTACATTACCTACACCCTACCCCCATCCTACCCCTACCCTCCCCGTACCCTATCACTTTCCTACCCCTATTCCACCCGTACCCCTATCTCACGCCTATCCTACCCCTACCCTACCACTTCCCTATCCTACCCGTACCTTTACCCTACCACTACCCTACCTCTACTCCTACCCTACCACTACCCTTAACCCGGCCCTAATCCTACCCTACCCCTACACTACCCCTACGCTTCCCTACCCGTACCCTCTATCTTACACCTACCCTTAGCAAAATCGGTCCAGTCCTTCGAGAGTGGTGGTATGACCAAGAGAAATAGAGACTTCTATGCTAATAATATAAAGAGGTAAAGTTCGTGTGGTTGTAGGAGGTAATCTCTGGATCTACTGGACCGATTTAGAAAATTGTTTTACCAATAGAAAGCTACGTTATTTGCGAGTGTCATAGGCTATGTTTGATCCCCATATTCACACGGGAACGGGAACTACGTAAATGAAAGCGCGGGGCGTCATGTAGCGGATTTTCTGCGTCTTTTAGAAATTTTGTATTATCTCCGAAACTATTTAAGTAATTAACATACTGTAAAGGGCAAATCTTATCTCCATAATATCCTTGTGATTATTAAATAATTTATTTTAATAAGGATTAAAGTTTAGTTGTATAAATAATGACGTAAACCTAAGTATATAAAATTAATAATTTTTAAAACACAAAAGGTACTATATCTGCTAATATATAGAAGATAGATATATGGTGTCGCGGACTTTTTTGTAGAACTTTTAAAGATACATAAAGTCTCCATACATTATTTTCAATTTTACTCAATAGTTAAGGCAGCGCATGCGAATAAGTCTGTTTAAGAGGATTTTCAGTCCGACCTGTATGACAAAAACTGTGATAACTCGGCAAATATATATGGTACCAATATAAAATATAGCCTATAGCACTCCCCGATAATGTAGCATTCTACTGGTGAAAGAATTTTTAAAATCGGACCAGTAGTTCCGAAGATTACCCCATTTAAAAAATGTGACAAACTTACAAACTTACAAACTTTACCTCTTTATAATATTAGTATAGATTAAAACATGTATATTTAAATACATTTTACTTTTGAACATAATTATATACACTTACACTTTTTAAACATAATTATATAAGATACACAGAAATATGAAGGATCGGCTGAATAAAATGTCCTCTTGCCTTATAGTCACCAGTCACTACAAATAGACAAAACTGGCGTCTTAAAAATTCTTGTAAACTAAGCCTTCTTGAAATAATTTCATTATGAACTAGACGCCCGCGACTTCGTCCGCCCTTAGACCTCTTTAATTCATCCCTAACAGTAGTATCGCTGTAAAAATGGAGTAACTTCTCCCATTTTCCCAACATTTCCCTTCACTGCTCTGCTCCTATTGACCGTAGCGTGATAAAAAGTAAACTATAACCTGCCCAGGAGTATGAAGAATAATTGTACCAAGTTTCGTTAAAACCCGTCGAGTAGTTTTTGTTTCTATAACTAACAAACAAACAGACAGACAGGCAGACAGACAAAAATTTTACTGATTGCATTTTTGGCATCAGTATTGATCACTAATCACCCCCTGATAGTTATTTGCCAAATATATTTCATGTACAGAATTGACCTCTCTGCAGATTTATTCCATGTATATAGATTTTTTAATTTTTCAAAATTGCTGTTCAAGTTATCATGAAATTCTCAAATCTGGAAGCTCTCTGTTTCTCTTTAGAAGTGATTTAGAGTTTCATATTAATATTACAGTTATACGAACGCCATCATTTCACGGACATTACCACGCGAAGTACGTTTTTGTGGTGACAATAAAAATACTGAAGGGTAACTTATTGCTTCTGTGCGCAGTCGGAAGAACATTTGGCCCGTAAAATGTTTCATAATTTTCTTTTATGTATGTACGACGTTTATTATAAGCATCGATGCTACATAAGTTATATAATGATTTATTTATTTAGCTATCATCCGCGAAAATTCGGCGAACCCATGCGACAACGTCACCCAGGTCCGACAAAATACTCTCTACGTACGTTTCACCCCGAAACCGTAGCATCCTCAGGAGATGTTGACTCTACAACGTGCAATTGCACGTTGTAGAGTCAACAAGACGTTGTCGCATGGGTTCGCCGAATTTTCGCGGATGATAGCAAAATAAATAAATCATTATATAATCATGATGAACTTCCGCAAAGTAACGCCTGCTTCTATCCAATATTTAAAAGAGCTACATAAGTTGTTATATATCATTGATTTTTTTTTATTCTTTACAAGTTAGCCCTTGACTACAATCTCACTTGATGGTAAGTGATGATGCAATCTAAGATGGAAGCGGACTAACTTGTTAGGAGGAGGTTGAAAAGCCACACCTCCCTTTCGGTTTCTACACGACATCATACCGGAGGGCCTAGTGGCAGTTTGATACTGTTACCGTCACGTAACGTAAACGTGCATTTCTAAGGAATTGAAACAGCGCCATCTTGTGGCACTCCTTCACAACTGTTTCAATTCCATATACATTTGCGTTTACGTCAACGTGATAGTAACAGTATGATAATATTGAAAACTCCCACTAGGCACACAGAACGCTAAATCGCTTGGCGGTACGTCTTTGTCGGTAGGTACGTTTGTTGTTGATTATAAAACAAAACGTATTATAGTTTAGAGTGGCCAGAAATCTGACATTTAGCTTTTCTAAATATAAATTTAGCAGAGTTCTTGCGCTGAAAATATACACTAGGTAGTAAGCATTGACCTCTTTTTAATAGGAGATCTATGGTAGTTTGAAACAATTCCGTCAAAACGAACAAGGGAGCCGTGATAGCCCAGTGGATATGACCTTAGATTCGGAGGGCGTAGGTTAGAATCCGGTTAACTTTTCAGTTATGTGCATTTAAAAAAATTAAATATCACGTGTTTCTAACGTTGAAGGAAACTACATTCTTCATCGTGTATAAACCTACAAACCTAAAGTAAGAAAACACAAAATTGTGCATGTGTGCGTTCAGTGGAGTAGCAAATTTTTTTTTTTTTTTTTATTCTTTACAAGTTAGCCCTTGACTACAATCTCACCTGATGGTAAGTGATGATGCAGTCTAAGATGGAAGCGGGCAAACTTGTTCGGAGAAGGATGAAAATCCACACCCCTTTCGGCTTCTACACGGCATCGTACCGGAACGCTAAATCGCTTTGCTGTACGTCTATGCCGGTAGGGTGGTGACTAGCCACGGCCGATGCCTCCCACCAGCCAGACCTGGACCAATTAAGAAAACCTCAAAATGCCCAGCTGGGGATCGAACCCAGGACCTCCGTTTTGTAAATCCACTGAGCATACCACTGCGCCATGGAGGCCGTCAAAATATTTTAAAATTCGGATTATTAACGCGGTGATTTTGTAGGAACGTAACTTTAATAGTATAAAAATATATATATGAAGTCGGTTAAAAATATTTTCGTAGGTACAAAATAACAAAACAAGCAGATATCGCTAGGGACGTGGTTCGCAGCGCAACAATTTACTTTAAAGTCACTTGTTTCATTATGCTTATGAATAGTCGTGTTTATCTAAGTTAATATTAAACAGAAGTTGTGCTATGCGGAAGTTCATGTTGTACGTACAATAATGGCCTGTCATAGCCAGACCTACCTAAGTCAGCCTATACTCCTAGTATAGTATGACGTGACGGGTAGCAGCGACAGTGATTGTACCATTATTTTGTGATAGAGGAAATACCTCGAGCAGGTCCCAGGACTAGTGACATTGGGAGTAGGTTTAAAGGATCCTTTCAGGTTCAGGTCATTGCATTAATACTCACTTTTCCTGCTCGACATGTTCTCTATGCCCACAATAAACAATTTATGATAAACAATTATCACAACACAAAAGATTATTGCACAAAATCACTAACGCGACTGGCAGCGTGACGGTGTCTACGCTGCCTAACAAACAACTGAGCTTAAGTCATCAAATACCTTGTTATTTAAACCATCACTGTGGCAACAACTTTATGCAAATACCTCCGTTTTATAATATTATAAATAATGGATGTTAATACCACCCGTACACGAGGAATTTGTAACACTATAGCTAAGTCATAGCTGTTAGAAAATTAATTAAAAGGAATAGAAAAGGAAAAGACCATTGTACTAAATAATAGTAAACGAAACTGTTATAAAACGTCCATCAAAAAGCAATCAGTGTCTTCGTAGAGCATTTCAGTGTTAGCGGAGTGTTTACAGTGCGCTTGTTTGTAATTTACGGCTATCTCCAAATTGAATGTTCTTCAATCTTTTAATGTACTCGCCGACGATCCGCGGTTTCATTCGCGTAGTTTCCGTTCCTGTGAGGATACAGGGATAAAATATAGCCTATGACACTTACAACTACAGTTTGTTTCATTAAGGATGGTGCGAGTGACAGTTCGTTTCACTCTTGAAAGTTTGTACGATAATAGTACGTATTATGAACGTCATACAGGTGACTGTCACTGTACCCATGCTAACTACTAGGGAGATTACTCCCTACTACACCACAAACTTTACCTCTTTATAATATTAAGTATAGATACCCCATCTGCTCATGGTCGTCCACAGATGGACATAGGCAATAAGTCAGCATTTCTAAACATTTTATTAATTAGGAGAGAATTAGGATGTTTAACCTCTCATTTATTTATTTATACTTTTTTAAATTCTTAACAATTTTTTTTAAATGCACACTCAGTTACCCAAACACGATACAGCTTCATTTCTTGAAATCATCTCAAAATAGAAAAGATCATACTCAAGAGTAAGCTTTTGGTGAAATATCCAATATCCAGGCTACTCGATTATGTTTGTGGTGTTATTCACCGTACAGGACGAGTATGGTACGATAAACACCCGGACATTAAAATTTAAAAAAAAATACACAAAAAAACACACACAAACACTAGGACGGTCGAGGGTTGGACCCCTGAAACCTGCTACGTTCAAAAGCTATACAGTCCAAACCATATAACTATTGGTTACCGTGGTTAGATAGTTAATAGTGGTGTGACAAATATGGAAAAATACAAATTTCAATAAATGCAGTTTTCTGGCTGTTACAGGCGCTCAGTCCGATAGACTATGAGTATAGCTGCGTAAGGACATACGGACATGACAAAACTATATGTAAGGGTTCCTTATTGACTACGGAACCCTAAAACGAATTAGAAGTGATCGTGACGTGACGGGTAGCAGCGACAGTGATTGTACCATTATTTTGTAACAGAGAAAACATACGAGCAGGTCCCATGACTTGTGACCTTGGGAGTAGGTGTAGGGGATCCCTTTAGAATGCATCAACACTCACCTTCTCTGCCTGACGTGTTCTCCATGCCCACACTAAACAATTTATAATAAACAATAATTACAACACAAAACATTGCACAAACTCACTAACGCGACTGGCAGCGTGACGGTGTCTACGCTGCCTAACAAACAACTGAGCTAAAGTCATCAAATACCCTCTTATTTATACCAACACTGATACCTCCTTTCTACAGTAACATAAATAATGAATGCTAATTCCACCTGTAATCGAGGAACTAGTAACATTGTAGTACCAACGTAGATTTTTCTTTACTTTTCTTAGTTGATTTTAAAAGCAATAACTTAAACCAAAAGCAACGTAAATAGGAATCACTTATTCCCGAAGCGTTTCGTAGATCGAAAGTTTGCTGAGAAACTTTGGCAGAACTACCTTTTGTTCTAACTTTTAGCGTCTCCCTTGATTGGGGATAGCGTCCGAGAATTATAGTTTTCCTTCTTTCCTTTATAGTTTCTGCTTTTATAAAATGGCGAAGATCTCGCCTCACCGGCTCTTAGAGTATTCCGGCGTAAGCTTTGCGTATTCACTGTGATATAAAATGCAGCAGCACTAAATGTATACTAATATTAAGGAGGCTATCTCTGGATCTAATTAACTAATTTTGAAAATTCTTTTACCGCTAGAAAGCTACGTTATTTATGAGTGTCTTAGGCTATACTTTATCCCCTTATTTCGACGGGAACGGAGTATTTTATATAAAAATCTTGTATGTGCAAAGAAACTCATCCGAAAAGGCTTGACCGATTTTTATGATTTGTTTTGTCTATATTCGGTAGGTCTGAGAATAAATCGTAAACTTTTCTATATCACCCTCCTGCTCTAACCTTTTTGACGGCCTCCGTGGCGTAGTGGTATTCGCGGTGGATTTACAAAACGGAGGGTTCGATCCCCGGCTGGGCAGATTGAGATATTCTTAATTAGTCCAGGTCTGGCTGGTGGGAGGCTTCGGCCGTGGCTAGGTACCACCCTACCGGCAAAGACGTACCGCGTACGTTTAGCCGTGTAAAAACCAAAAGGGGTGTGGATTTTCATCCTCCTCCAAACAAGTTAGCCCGCTTCCATCTTAGACTGTATCATCACTTACCATCAGGTGAGATTGAGAGTCAAGGGCTAACTTGTAAAGAATAAAAAAAAAACCATCGATTTCTTACGTGTTTTTAGTATTTTTGCAATGAATCTTTATATGGCAGAACAACGTTCGCCGGTTGCAGTTAGACATGTTTAATTGTATTAGAATATATTAAAGATATTTATAGTAAATTACGTCACGCACTGCACACGTTGTCTGTCATCACAACGTGATGTTATAGTCTAAGAGCCTGCATCAGCTAGACCTTCTTTACTCTTCTCTAGCAGACACCGTGCGGTTTCACCGACGTAGTTCAAAACAGTAAAAGAATTTTTCATATCGGTTCAGTAGTTCCAGAGCCAAAACATACAAACAAACATTCAAATTTTTCCCCTATATAATATTAGTGTAGAAAAAGCTCAAAGTTTGTCAGGGCGTCTACCACAGCTACCATAATTACCCATGAAGTCCATGGTGGCTTAATATATTAAAAATTGCTTAATAGTAAAATTATTAACCGTACTAATTATTTTTTTATTTTTCATTTTTTTTATTCTTTCAAGTTAGCGCTTGACTACAATCTCACCTGATGGTAAGTGATACAACCTTCCCGCTACTTCTCCGCAAATCCAGTCATCAGAGGCTTATTAGAGATTGCTTATAGCAATAAGCATAATGCATGCTAATTTTAAATTTTAATTATTCTTTTTTAATTTTTCATTTGTTTTATACTGAATTGTTTATTATTATTTATTATGTGCAATAAAGTATTTCTTCTTCTTCTTTTACTTACTTTATTCAACTTTTAGACTTAGACTTTGTTTTATCATAAAATTACGAAGGTCTAGACATCGCAAGTTCTCAGTCTATTATTATAAGCTTGTGCTGCTGAATAGCAGAAGAAATATCTTGATTAAAATTAAATCTAATTTGCGCTAATCTATTATTTGCTTTGGCCATATGCCACAACGTACCATAGCACGCACTATCGTTTGATGGATTTGAACATGTGAAATGTCATTACGTTCATCTCAATTGTGGGGATGACTAAGTTACACGTATATAATATACTTATGACTCACTAGCTGACGGTTTCACCCGCGTAGTTCCCGTTCCTGTAGGAATACAGGAATAATATATGGCCTTCGTCGATAAATGGGCTGTCTACCACTGAAAGAATTTTTCCAATCGGACCTGTAGTTCCTGACAAATTTCTTCAGATTTATAATATTAGTATAGATTATTATTCAGAACAAAGCATGAACAAATAATCAGTTATATTATAGTCTATGGCCAGTTAAATGTATAAGTTTAAGGGAGCCTATTGAAGGGTTGCCAAGAAGCTATCATGCGACTGTGAAGTGTGGACATGATATCTTATATTACCCCAAAGAAAATATATGGAAAAAACTCACTTTGTAGAAGAAAAAAACAAAGTTTCATTATGAAACAACTATGTATTTAAAAATAACTACCAAGCACAAAATCAACGCGAAGTAATTTTTCAGCATTTTTCAAGGTAGGGATTTTTTGTATTTTGTACAAAAATCAATGTAAGTTAGAAACCATGAAATTTCGGCGTGTTAGCCGAATTTTTATGGTTTTATATGTTATATGTTATATTGCATTATTTTAGTAGACCTTTAGGTCAGCTGTCACCCTGTAGAGTATGTAGGTATGTTTTGGCTTTTTGAGTACATCAATGTTTTGAAGTCAGTTGTATTTTTTTGTAAAATAATTATACTATTATGCTTCTTCTGTCATATTAATCTTTCAGTTATATCTCTTACATTGTAATATGATTTCTTAGGCTTGTGTTTTAAAAAATACTTATGCAAACTCGCCCAAGTAAACTCCACAATGTACGAAGGAAGGGCCTTGGTCAATTTATAAGTTACACTTCAGAAAAAAAGTAAAGAAACTCCGGGTAATATTCCCCATAATATATTGACTTCAAATATTTGCTCAGCTTGGCCGAGATTGGCAGCAAACAACGAATAATGGATATGGCACATGGGCACGGTATAGGCGTCGGATTAAACGGCAAATCTTGTTAACCTTGAGAGCTTAAAAGGCCGTATTTTCTATTAAGGCTGTCACGTTTGCGTCTTTAGGGAGGTTGGGACGTTTTATCGCCTACTCGTGAGAAATCTACCGATTAGGCGATAGTTCTATATCGAAATTGAAATTAGTAAGACACTGTAGTAAGTAAGGTATGGTGCTGATTGGAGTTGGTGGTTGGTGGAACTTAAATCTGAAAAGTCCAGGGTTCAGACAATGTCTACAATATTTTTTAAAGTTAAGATATTTTTGTTATTCAGCAAACCCGTGCTCATCGTGAAGAAAAGACCACTGTGCTATAAAGTTATTTAGTAACGGTATTTTTTTATTGTAATCATGTGTTGTTGCGTTGTAATCTATACTAATATTATAAAGCTGAAGAGTTTGTTTGTTTGTTTGTTTGTTTGATTGATTGATTGAACTCACAAATTTCAGGAACTACTGGTTCGATTTGAAAAATTCTTTCAGTGTTAGATAGCCCATTTAGCCAGGAGGAAGGCTATAGGTTATATATTATCCCCATATTCTTACGGGAACGGGAACCACGCGGGTGGAACCTCGCGGCGTCAGCTAGTACCTCTATAAAATATAAGGCTTAAAAATTTTTTTTGCAGAACAACTTTTTTCACAACTCATCACCTCTTTCCCTTATCCCACTTAAAAGTGGGGTCGGAAAATTATGTCAATTTTTGATATATTCTTAATGGTAACTTTTATCACGACTAATGTGGTTTAACATACTCGTACTCATAAATTAAAAATTGAGTTTTTTGTGTTTGTTACGTTACAGCTGTACCGCGGAACTAATTTTTTTTTAGACCAATAGAAAGCTACGTTATCAACGAGTAACATGGCTATATTTTATAAGTGAATTCCCTTGGAAATTTGAACTACGCAGGTAAAACCTGGCTTCCGCTAGCATTTAATAAATAACATAGGGTAGATAGTTCTTTTAATATTGTCTCTAAGTTATCCAAGTTCACGATTCAGGAAAGAGATTTTTCTACGAAAAAGGACAATAATACAAACATTAATTTATATTAAACCTCAACATATTCCATACTCCATACCAACGCGAATCCATCATGCAGCGCACAACCCAGGAATTTAATATGATATTCTCGCAAAATTATTTTCGTGTATACATTTTGCTAGCGATTTAATAAGTAGATAGCTCACGTATAAACCCCGACTCAAAGAGATCTCTCCCGTGGTGGGCGAATAGTTTTATATGCGGCGCTCGTATTAACGGGTAAATGTTGACGCTCACTAAGTACCTATATAAAAGCCGAACTCGATGTGAAATGTTTATCAACAAACAAATTAAAAATGAAGGTAGGAAATGCATGTAATTTCATACCTAATTTGTTTAAAATTGTGCATTGTTTTTTTTATTATTTGTCATTTATATAGGAACAAGTTGATTTTATTAAATTGAAGCTAAAATTTTTATTAGGTGCGATTTGTAACCTCATTTGTTTGTTGGTAAACATTCCATAACAAATTTGACTTAAGTATAATATAATATTTTTCTATCATGGTTATCGATAGTCGTTCGATAATCAGATGGTTAAAAAATCAATAGTATGTTGACGATCGTTGTAGAAACAACAGCTTGTTAACTAGAAAAACGTCAGTTATTTTTATGAAGGTTGAAACTTAATCAAGCTATCCAACTATAGGTAAGTACGATACGTAATAACGTATTATGGAGTTAATAAATAATTATCAATATATTTTTTTTTAAAATACTTATTTTACTTGCAAATTTAACGATCGGGACTTTCGAAACCTTTCAAAGCCAGCTTGGCCTACAGGCTATTGTTTTTAGTTTTCCATATGTTAGAAGTGAAGGCCAGCAAGTATTTAAGTTAGCTAATAATAAATAAGGTACTACTCGTATGTCTCTGTCTAGCTATTTCTTAGTCCATAAGTAACGAGAATAAATAGTCGATCATTTAAGGCAATTTTTTCATGAAATTAGCAATTTTGTTATGATGTAGGTATATTTTTTTAGCAATTATCCTCCAGTGTGGGTAACTCAATATTTATTTATTGTTCTATCAAAAATCCTTTACCTACAGGGAACACTTTTTTGCGGTAAAGTTATTCTTTATGCAAACGAATTTAAGCCACAGTTGACCCACATAAAGCCACAGTTCTATCAATTATTAATTAAAAAAAAATATTTTGTAATTTTCAGAGATCCATTATTTTAAAGTAAAGGATTTTTAAATTAAAAGAAAATTATGTTCAACGTTTCTGTCACATAATATACTCCATTCTCGGGGTATAGTAGGTGATTTATAATCATCATCATCATCATCATATCAGCCGATGGACGTCCACTGCAGGGCATAGGCCTTTTATAGGGACTTCCAAACATCACGATACTGAGCCGCCTGCATCCAGCGAATCCCTGCGACTCGCTTGATGTCGTCAGTCCACCTGGTGGGGGGTCGGCCAACACTGCGCTTACTAGTGCGGGGTCGCCATTCCAGTACTTTGGGACCCCAACGTCCATGGCTCTTCGAACTATGTGCCCCGCCCATTGCCACTTCAGCTTCGCAACTCGTTGATTTATAATAAAATGTCTTTATTTAAGCGTAAACTTTTACTTACTACAATACGCGATTTAATTCACATTTACGGCAAAGACACGACTATTTTGTACTTGTATCTCCTGGAGGTGTGGTAAAAATTGTTTTCCATTAAGTGAGCGTCAACCTTTACAACAATGCGCGATACAATTCACAGACACGGCAGTGACACGGCTTCTTTATATCTCCTGAGGGTTCGCTTAAACTAAAAGAGAATATAAGTATCTTTTATTTTCTACTGTACGGGAAAACTATTTACTATTAAGTACATTCTACCTTTTTTTTTGAGTCGTCACTCGATTGCACGAATATTTCATACTAGCAGAACCACGCGGTTTTAACCGCTTAGTTCCCATTCACGTAGGAACCTGGGGATCAAATATATACGGCACACACAAATAACGTGACTTTCTAGTGGTAAAGGAATAATCAAAATCGGCTTAGTAAATCCAGAGATTACCCTCTCTTCATCAGTAATCAGAGATTATTGTAGATTGTGGTATATACAATTACACTAACTTATTATTATAATCTTTATTACTATATTATAGAATAGACTAGCAGTCGCTCGCGTCTTCGTTTTCTGAATAGGTGGAGGGTTATGGGAATATTGGTCATATTAAAAAGACATGGCAAATATTCTTTCTACAAAAAAATCTAGTCCGTTCAGTCCAGTCTAAAACTTGGGCATAGAAACTTATTAATTTAATTTATTTTAGCTATTTTATTGGTGGTGTTATCCTCCCGTGTCTCAAAGAGCAAGTTAAACCTTCGACCCAAGTCGATAACATTAACACCTGAATGTGATCGTAAAATAATTTTACATTATCACCATTGGAGTAGAATGGTGGGCTTAAACTCTATATCCTAACTCCTATAAGGAAGCCTGCTATGTAGTGGACCGTTAAAATAGGCTGATAATGACGAATTCTCCCTTTCTTTGTTCTAAAAGCAACTGTGATTGGCAGTTTTAGGTAAAACCCTAAAAAGGTTTTTATTAGGCAAACCTAAATCTAGGAGGAGTCGCTAGCGACCAGTGTTGCTAGCTAAGTAGAAATACATTTGACGTCGCGTGTCAAATATCAGCGCTCAACGGTACATTAGTGTTGCCAGAAACGCTATCAAATTGCAATCTCTCACGAAACGCGATAAGGATTTCTTTAAATTCCTTCGTAAATATCTCTAATTGAGCCTCAGAGGAACTTACTTACTTATTGTACTGTAAACGTGAACTGTTTTGACCTAGCACCTTCAAAATAAATGAACGACTGTGTTCATTCACTATTTTTTTATATTTATATTATGTATTTTAAGCAGAAGGCTTCAAAAGTGTATTGTAAGTGTGTGTGACAGCTAGCTAACACTCCCCTTTTCCACTCAAGTCACTCTTCCCGCCTATCTCAAGTAACCCATAAAGAATTACACAGCACGAAATGTGTACGGCTTGAACGCCACGAGCATACTAAAGCCGACCGTACGACGAGCGCCTTATATCGTAAGTCATTTCCGCCAACCGATCGCTACCCCTCTCTTACTCTTTACGGAAACAAGTCGCGCCATCTAGCGTCGGCACGAGGAATCACGAGATCGAGCGACGTCATATCCGTCTTAGACAACTATTTCCTACAATATATTATAATGATAATATCGATTTGATTGAATTTACCATAATGGTAGGTAAACTTTTCAGATCTGTATTTGAGAAGGTGATTAAAGAACTTACCAATAACGCTTCTCTATACGTGGTTTATCATTAACATACAAATCTATACTAACATTATAAAGCTGAAGAGATTGTTTGTTTGAACGCGCTAATCTCAGGACTTACTGGTCCAATTTGAAAAATTCTATCAGTGTTAAATAGCCCATTTATCGAGGAAGGCAATAGGCTATATATTATCCCCGTGTTCTTACGGGAACGAGAACCACGCGGATGAAACTGCGAGGCGTCAGTTAGTTAAATTATATAAAACGTTCTCTCTGGTAAAAATCCAACGATTCTACGTCCGTAAATTAAACGTGATTAAGTGGAAGTTTTCGGTTCATTTGTTCTTTGTCTGACACTCCATTTCGTTTTTGTTCCTTTTGTCTGTAATACTTATATTTCATTGGGGTCGGAAATAAAGAGACATAAAAACAATTCTATTCAATTTAATTTTGATAGTAGTAGGGCTCATTGTGACGTAACTTTTTTTTTTCTTTTACACTTAAACAATACACATCACTATCTAGCCCCAAAGTAAGCATTCAGAGTAGCTTGTGTTATGGATACTAAGATAATAATAATAATAATAATAATAATAATAATAATAGCCTTTATTAACAATTTACCTTAATATAAAAAACTATACAATATAAAAATATAAAAAAATTACGACACCGGTAAATCGTCTTGCCTTTCGGCATAGGCCTCCCCCAAGATCTTCCATGCCTTGCGATCATGAACTTTCCTTTTCCAAAGTGTTCCTGCTGTCATCTTCAAATCATCTTCCCATCTTCTTAATGGCCTGCCGCGTTTCCTTTTGTTGTCTCTAGGGTACCAAACAGTTACTTCCTTAGCCCAATTTGCGTTTTTGTTTCGCATTAAATGACCAGCCCATTTCCATTTAAGGTTTCTGATTGTATATGTCACATCTGTGACCTTTGTTTTTTTTCTGATACATTTAAGATTTATCTTATCCTTTCTCCTTATACATAACATACTTCGTTCTATATTGTGCTGGCATGTTTCTAGTTTTTTATAGTGTTTTTGCGTTAGGGCCCATGTCTGGCAACCGTATGTCATACAAGGAAGTATACATGAGTTAAATGTTCGAGATTTTAGTTTTAGTGGTATTTTTGGGTTCTTAGTGATATCCTTTAACGACCAATACTTTCCCCACGTTTTATTAATCCTGTTCTGTATTTCTTTGCATGCTACATTTTTAGGAGAAATTATTTGGCCAAGATACGTATATTCATCCACGTAATCAAGATCTCTATCATTCACTTGTATGGGCTGTTTAGTGCGGTTTGTCATTAGCTTTGTTTTTAATGTATTAATAAGTAATCCTACGTTGAGACTCTCCGCTACTAGTTGGTTTAGCATTTCTTGTAAATGATTTGGGTTGTTTGTTATAAGTATGAGATCATCAGCAAATCTGAGGTGATTGAGCAATACCCCATTCACTTTAATTCCATAATCTGCCCAATCTATGTTTCTGAATACATGTTCAAGAGTTGCAGAAAAAAGTTTTGGCGATAAAGGGTCCCCCTGCCTTACACCCTTTTGGATTTCAAACTTATCACCCATTCTTTCAGTTCTTACCCTTGCCGTCATATTTTTGTAAATATTCTTAATTATTCGAATGTATTTCTTGTGTACTCCTTGATTAAGTAGTGCTTCCCAAATTTTTCCATGTTTTAGCGTGTCAAAAGCCTTATTGTAGTCAACAAAAGCTAGATAATAAGGCATATTATATTCGTTGCATCTTTCTATTACTTGTTTTATCGTATGGATATGGTCGATTGTTGAGAATCCACTACGGAATCCAGCCTGTTCCTTCGGTTGGTTTTCGTCCAATATTTTTGTTAATCTACTAAGTAAAATCTTCGAAAATATTTTATAAAGGTTAGACATCAAACTAATAGGTCTATAATTGCTGATATCATCTTTGTTTCCTTTCTTATACAATAATGTAATAGTTGATGTTGCCCATTGTGTTGGCACTTCTTCTTTTTCTAAGATAGTTGATATTATAATATTCATATACATTTATATACTACATATAAATACTTATGTAATGTATAAATACACACAGTTGAATCGAATAAGAACTTACCTCGCTTATAACTGTCTTGATATCCTTGTCTTGAACTGCCGTGCATAGATCTGTACGATGCATATTGATTTAACACCCGAATAAGTGTGTTAAATAAAAAAAATATACACGACACGACGAACGTATAACCTCCTCCTTTTTGGAAGTCGGTTAAAAAATGAAAGTCCTTCATTTTTCAAGTTACATTTATAAAAAGTAGGTATGTGTTAGAGATAGAGTTAAAGTCAATATACTTACTCCAAAAAATCTGTATCATGACAATTTAGGATAAAAACAAAGACATTTGTAAAAACGTAACGTATTTAATCTTATCTTAGTGAAGATAATGATTATATTTCTTTGACAGCGTCCGGAAGCCCAAGGCTGATTTAAATTCCCTTTTAGTTTGATGAGTTTCAAGGGCTTTGCATTGATTTTAATGGGCTAAGTAAACGGTTTTGTCACTCGAGATACTCTGTGGAGTGGAATTAAGCTTTCATGTTTTTGTTGTGCCATAAAATGGGGTAAATTCTGATGGATTTTCCCTATGACAATTCTTGCAGTACATTGATTATTTGTGACACAGTTTTGTGATATGGAATAAAGCTTTGGTGTTTTTATTTGTCATAAAATGGGGTAAACTATGATGGATTTTCCTTATGACAATACTTGCAGAACATTGATTATTTGTGACACAGTCTTGCGACGTGTCACGCACACTATAATTATGATATTTATTTAACTACCCGCTAATGATTGCTCTTTGTTTTTCTTCTCTTTTTGTTTGTTAATTTTTTTTTTAATTTTGTATTATGTAATAATAACCAGTGCACAGTAAAACCAACTGTGGTTTGTGTTGCACTATGGTTAGGCTTAATTTAAATGTTTTTTGTAGAATAATAAATAAATAAATAAAATGGGGTACATTTTGATGGATTTTCCCTATGACAATTCTTGCAGGACATTGATTATCTGTCACACTGATTTATGACGTTAACTTCGACACTGAGCTGTCAATTTTTACGGCACATGACTACCATACGTGTGTAACATGAAATGGGGAAATTTTGATCGGTTTCCCTATAACAATTCATTGATTATCTGTGACATTGATTTGTGTTATTAATTTTGTCAGAGCACTGTCAATTTTCACGTCAATCGACAATTTATGAGACCGAGTTGATGACGTAATACTAAGTATGCCGCTAAATAGGTCAGTTCCTTTAATAACGGCCCACGACTGTTCTTGATACTTGACAGAATTATAAATGTAGTGTCTAGTGTCACCTCGTTTCTTGATAGATTTATTGTCATTAGATAAGTTCACGGAAGAGTGAATAACGGGAAGGAAGCTAGTTACAAAATTGTTAGCAATAAACAGAGCACTTACCTATAGACTCCGACTTCGTCCGCGTAAAACTCCATGTAAATTAATATTTTCGCATGCTTCATATGTTTAATCATAATAATAACTATACAAAAATATAACTCAAAACATTAGCTATTTATATTAAAAATCTTCAACTCCTTTTTTACCCTTTAAGGGTAGAATTTTGAAAATTCTTGAATGTCATTATTTTAAGTACTTTTCTGAAAGACATACCACTTTTTACAAAATGTAACTTAAAAATAAAGGACTTTCCTTACAAACTCTTGACTCCTGTTTCACCCCCTTCTGATCTTTTTCGTATTATAGTCTCAAATCGTGCCAAGTTTCATTTAATTTCATTCAGTAGTTTCAGCGTGATTCGCGGTCAACATTAAATACAGACAAAAAAATATTTTTGGCTTCAGTTCAATGTACAGAATTTGACTTGTTACAGTCTTATTATAAGTTAAAAGATTCAAATCTATTAATAGTAGATTTAGAAACAGTTTCATCATTTATAATAAACATTAGACTAACTTGTAAAGGATAAAAAAAATAGTTTACGGCCTACTACAGGACTAGGCCTCCATATTAAGATATAGGGGATATAGAGCAAAGACTCACCAAGCTGTTCCCATGGGGGTTAAACACCAAAACTGTATATTTAAATAATGAAATCCGTATCCAACATAAATAGACAAATACAAATATAAATACGGGCGAATAAAGACCTATAACCAATCTCCTTTTTTGAAAGTCAATTAAAAAATTTACAAAAGTACCCAACGAAAACACTAAAACTGTATTTAAATAATGAAATCCGTATCCAACATGAATAGACAAATACCTACAAACATAAATACAGGTCGAATAAAGACCTATAACCAACCTCCTTTTTTTGGAGTCAATTAAAAAAAATGTACAAAAGTACCCTGTGAAATACGGTACCAGTCTTTAATTATCGTCAGTTACAAAATATTCGCAATTTCCGTAAATTATCCAATTTATTTTGCAGTCCATTAAAATTCCAGTCATCGACAAAAAACAGCAATAAAATACCTATAGATAGCAAATGATTTTATTGTTGTTTCAATTTGTATAAATAAATCGAAATCTGCATACTGAATCGGGATAAATTTCGTATTTCCACTAAAATATTGTGGTCAGCTTGAAATTCAGCTCACAAGCGTCCAATATCGTCGCCATGTCCCGATATGTCGGGATTTAGAGCGATGGTGACATTCTGTGAGCGAATTTCAAAAAGGCAGAATAAAGGTCTATCTATTAACTGTTTACTAGAGAAATTCGGTCTGAAAATCACTACATAGTATTAAACAATTGAGATTTTCTTAATTGGTCTAGGTCTGGCTGGTGGGAGGCTTCCGCCGTGGCTAGTTACCACCCTACCGGCAAAGACGTTTAGCGATTTAGCGTTCCGGTACGATGCCGTGTAGAAACCGAAAGGTGTGTGGATTTTCATCCTCCTCCTAACAAGTTAGCCCGCTTCCATCATAGATTGCATCATCACTTACCATCAGGTGAGATTTTAGTCAAGGGCTAACTTGTAAAGAATAAAAAAATAAAAAAAAAAACAAAGTCGCTTTCTGTGTCCCTATATCCCTATGTATGCTTAAATCTTTAAAACTACGCATATGATTTTGATGCGGTTTTTTTATTAGATAGAGTGATTGAAGAGTAAGGTTTATATTTATCCATTAAATAGTGAAGTGAAGAAGATACTGTTAATTTTGAGGTTTCTAATGTGATGTCGTAAATAATTACATTTTTTCCGCATTCCAATCCGCATTGGGCCAGCGTGGTGGACTATTGGCCTAACCCCTCTCATTCTGAGAGGAGACTCGAGCTCAGCAGTGAGCCGAATATGGGTTGATGACGACATTGAAAACGTCTACAGAAAACTCCACAATGTCTATCTCTTATAGATATCCCACAATAACATTTTTTACGACAATTAATTGCTAATTTTCGAAGCGATTTTAACCAATACAGCATTAATCCTTATCCAATTAAATACATTGTTGATTTAATATAGATCTATATGGCCCTTTACAGTATATGATTTAAATAAATATTTTCGAAGATAATACAGATTTAAAAATTGCGGGACGTAGAGTTTGCCAGAGTTAGGTACCAGCCGCAAATAGCGCGTTAGTATAAGCATTGCATCCGTGCGAAGCCGGGGCGGCTCGCTAGTAATTTATAAGTTTAAAGCTATTATCAAAACTATACTTACCTTTACAATTACGGATATTGTAAACACAGTTAATTAAACATAGACAGAGGAGTTAATAGACAAGTGATTGGCGTACCGTTTGAAGTCAAAGATGTTCTATTACTCGTAAATACACACTATAATAAACCCATTTTAAATCAATATATTATGTGTAGCAATACTTGGAGGCTGTAATTTTATGTTTACATATTTTTATTTTATATTTTTTTAATCTATGTGTCTAAAAATGAATCCATATATCCCTTGGTCATGTCATCACGTGTGAACGGCTGGACCGATTTGATTTTTTTAATGTGTTAAGGGGTAGAGGTAGAGTAGGGGTAAGGTAGGGTAGGGGTAGGGTAGGGTAGGATAGAGGTAGTTGAAAATTTACATCGAGTTTCACGCGGATGAAGTCGCGGGCGTCCGCTAGTAAATATATAAAAATCTGTTATTAATTGACCGTTGCCTGGCTATTAAAGGCTCTTGGTCTAGTACAAACTTTTTCTTTCAATAATATACGTAATTACATTGTAAATTCTGTGCCAGAACTTACTTCAATCAAAGCGGAAAAATGCGAACACCATCATTATCATCAATTTTTTACCTAAAATTAGCTTTTCATTTAAAAAACTGCGCACAAACCAGTTTATCCTGGAGTTAATTTACTTAGATTGGCCACATTTGCGGCAGAAATTCCTTTCATCATAGTAAAAAATTGCTAATATTCGAAACTAATTAACTGCAGTGCAAACTTGGCTCATCAATAGCAATGCAATAGTAGGCTCGAACCACACATAAATCAGTCGGATCTGCGGCCTGAACTTTATCTAAAGAATTTTCACACTATTTCAGAGTGAAAAAAAGGCATTCGAGGCAAGGTATTCAATGCAATCCAATTAGTGTGGCAGTACCACTAGACTGAAGTGTTACGCATTTTTACATTTTTTTAAAGAATTTTCTTCGTGAAATATAAAACGTGTATTCTGTATGCGACATGTACCTAGCATGTTTACTGTCTAAAAATAGAATACAGTACAATATTTAGTTTTTTTTACATACTGGTTTTAAATTGTATTAGACTAGGGTCGATAATTTTTTAAAGTAAATAAAATTACAGTAGGATGAAGCCCATTAGAATAGGAGGGGAATATGATAAAATTGATTTAAAATAATTATTTTTTCGCCTTATTTTAACTTAATATCAAAAAAGCACCCTTATTAGTTGAAAATTCTCTCGTCAAAATATCAGCTTTTTCCAAAAAGTCTGGGGGTTTTTTTTTGTTGAAATCTCTACTTTTTGATGGTGTATGATGAAAAATATATGACTATAGAAAATCTTCTCTTAAAATGTAAGAAAAAAATTTCACGTAATAAAATAAATTTTTGAATTTTGAGTTTTTTTTTATTTTTTTCAATAAAATAAATTACACTGTATTTGGGACGTAATAAGGTAAGTTTTCACCAAATTTGGTAGAAAAAAAAAAGATAAAAATAAAAAACCAAAAACTTGTTATTTGAATTTTTCACCTAAATTTAATGGTTTTGTGAAAAACCGAAATCGGATAGGTCATTACTGGGCTATCATAGCTCTAAGTCTATACTAATATTATAAAGCTGAAGAGTTTGTTTGTTTGTTTGTTTGATTGAACGCGCTAATCTCAGGAACTACTTTTCCGATTTGAAAAATTCTTACAGGGTTAGATAGCCCATTTATCGAGGAAAGTCTGTTAGTATGTATTTGTGTACGTGTTATTATGAGGCCGAGCGAAGTTTTTCTCGCAAGTTTTCCCAACACAATATTTGGCTTACAATTTGGCGACGGCTGATTAAATTTCATTATTTAACAACCTTTTACGAGTTGTGTCTTTTGTTTGGCGCGTTTAATGGACTGGTTTTGTTCATATTGATTACAATAGCTCAATAGCTCAACGGTAAAGAAGCCGGACTCACCGAGGGGTGGTGGTTCGATCCCGCTGGACAATAGGGTAGTTGACTCATGAAATTTATTATAAACAATATTAATTTCGTGTACACGGAATAAGGGTCCGAAATATATCGATATCAATTAATGAAAGTTAAGGATTTCTTATAAAACTTAATTTTTAAAATTTTCGAAACGTCAAAAACGCTGTCTTCCATTGTGTGATGTGACATCACTAACTAACACACTTGTGAAACAAAGAATAATGAACAATTTAAGACGATTTAAAAAAAGTGCCCACTAGCCTACTTTTTACCCATAGCTGTATATTTTAAAGGTAAAAAAAAATATGTGATGAAAAATTGGATGTGATGAAAAATTGGTTGCTTATATGTTTATGGTTGCAAGTATACATATATTAGCAAAATCATAAATGAGAGCGCTAGAATCTCTAAGGCGCTTTATTGACCCATTGACCCAAACCCCCTAATCGGATTTTAAGTGACATCGTAGGTAGCGGAAGGTATCGCTTTACCTATTATAACTAACTCAACACACTTTGTGTTATCAATAAAATGCACTATAAGTTATACATGTACTAGTATATATATGGAATATATATAGGGTATATATTCCTTATGCCGAATCAAATCTGTTATTTATTTGGGATCATCATCATCACATCAGCCGATGGACGTCCACTGCAGGCCTTTTGTAGGGAATTCCAAACATCACGATCCCGAGTCGCCTGCATCCAGCGAATCTCTGCGACTCGCTTGATGTCGTCAGTCCACCTGGTGGAGTCGACCAATACTGCGCTTACTAGTGCGGGGTTGCTATTCCAGCACCTTGGGACCCCAACGTCCATCGGCTCTTCGAACTATGTGCCCCGCCCATTGCCACCAGTTACGCGGCTCGTTGAGCTATGTCGGTGACTTTGGTTCTTCTGCGGATCTCCTCATTTGGGATAAGAAAATATAAAAGATAGAAATAGAAATGACAAATTGCAAATGTAAATATAGTAAGTGTGACCACAACTCTTCCGTGACTATTTTTGTACCTTGGGCATTTCTCGACAACTATCAGAAATATTTCATTGTTTCGTTCTTTTTTAGAACCCTATTTCATAAAATAGGGTTCTAAAAAAGAACGAAACAATGAAATATTTCTACTACATATAGTCGGGTTATAGTTTTTTAACTTTATTTTTTATAAATTATAAAAAATGTGGCATTGTTGCTATTAATATTAGGTGTAAGGACCCTCGCCCTTACTATAAGATAAGCTAATCACTGGCTCATTCCTACACTGGTATGGTCAAGTACATCCCGGTCAAGCGCCGGTGATAGACTGCAATAATACAGTAATACACTGTAAACTTTGATAGACTGTCCCATTGCCCCCACTACCAATGTACATGAGATAGTGTATGTAGTATTGTAGGTATCTATTTAGTATACACAAACACTACATTAGGTATGGTTATATTTTTGTGAGGATTAAGAAAACCGTGGTTGTATAATAATTTACTACACGTGTAATTAAATTAACACGTGTAGTAATAAATTTTCATTGTTCTAAATTTATGTTTTATAAAAGAGATTTATAAACGAAACACATTTACAATTAGGTTTTCCGTTTTAATTAATAGTACATAACGTTAAAAGTTATATAAATTAATCAAAAATGTTATAAATTCCTACTTAATGAAGTTTGTTGTAATTTATCCGGCTATGCCGCCATCTTAATTTGCCGCGTTCGCGTTTCCCGGGAAAAGTTGTTCGAGCATCAACGCAATCCGTATTAAATCTGCGAAACTTTCTAGAAATGTACAATATCAAATCTTGCTAAATGCTAAATTAAACGCCTTGAGGCTCGCTTAGAACCGAGATGCGAACTTGAAGTGTCTGTCGACTACAAAATTAGCGCCCTGTTTTATGTCTTAATTGTCTTCTGATTCCCTTAACGCTGACGCTAATGCTGATTCTCTTGGTTGTATTGTTTAGCAAAGGTGCCAAGGGATTTAGCTTACTTATATGGGACACAGAGTAGTGTGTGTTGAATATTTTGTCCAACTAACTAAAAAAACCATTATAAGCTTCAGTATGTCGCGTAGAAACCGTCAGAGTTATGGCTAGAATAAACTTGTTTATCTTACTAGCGGACGCCCGCGACTTCGTCCGCGTGGAATTAAGTTTTTCACAAATCCCGCGGGAACCATGAATTTTTCCGCGATGAAAAGTAGCCTATGTGTTAATCCAGACTATATTCTATCTCTACTTCAAATTTCAGATGATTCCGTTCAGTAGCCGAGGCGTGAAAGAGTAACAAACATTCATATCATCAAAATCATCAGGTTTTCGCAAATCTTGGGAAAAAAATATATACAGGATATATTTCTAGATTTCAGAGGTTCAATATTCAACCATTTTTCATTTTGTTTTGTTTTCTATCCAAGCAAAATGCAGAATTATCTTGTTCCATTGCAGACAAGGACAAAACGTGGTAAGCTTTCAAGAAAAAGAAACACTTTATTCTGCACAAAGACGAGAAATAAGCTCAGATAAATGACGGCTTTTCACTTTTTGCGAAAGTCTTGGGGCAAGTGAACGGGATAGTGCAAAGTGTTCACATTCACACTTAGTTTCTACTTGTTTGTATTGTTTTTGTTTGTAACTGTGCTTAGGTTGGTTGTTTGGATTTCTGTTCATTTACTTCTTTATTTAATTTAATTTTAATTTTAAATAAATTACAATTACAATAAAAAAAAAGAAAAAACTTCTTCATATACATAAAATGTTTCGTTCACTAGTCTAATAAAAATATTGTTTTTCAACTCCCATTTCGTAATCTATTAAAATATTACAAGAAAAGACTTCATGTGAATAAAATTATTCTTTCGTTCGTTAGTCTGAATATTGTTTTTCTACTTACATTTCGTAATATACGAGTACTCAAACCACGAATCACAGCACAAAGGTATTCATTCCTACAGGTCATTTTAAATAGTTCCATGTCATTGGCTACTAAAATACAGGCTTCCTCGTAAAATACAATTCTAGGAGGCCACACCAAGATCGAGAATCTGGGAGCATTTGTTTGTAGCACTCGTGTTGTCTAAAAAACCATCTTGCTACAACAGCCTATTATCCAACAGACAAAATAAATGGGTCAATCAAAACTAATATACCTATTAAGAATAAACGAAAAGTCAAAATTAATAATTTGGTATGGAAAACTCTGTTTTTTGTTTGGAATCTCGCAGGAACTGTGGATTTTTCTGGGATAAAAATACCCATGTTCTGCTTGTCTGTGTCATATATAGTTCTGCTTATCTGTGTCATATATAGTTCTGCTTGTCTGAGTCATATATAGGACAGAGACGGACTATCGTTAAGTATAAAAGATCCCGTTTCTTTGCTGCCAACGTCTTCTTTCTTTTATCCCCTAAAAGCTACAAAAAGGCCACGACAAAGTAACAAAATATAATGCACTCGTAACTTTAAAGCCAAATTGTAGCCAGTAAAGAATTGTTACGACTTATAAACCCAAGTTCGCGATCCCCGAAGTACTTTATGCCGTGAACTGAGTTTTAGGACTTACCGTTACTGCTTTAATGTCCACTACAGTGATTACGTCATACTGAATTACATGCGTAGGTTTTTAGGAGTTTACTCCTTAAGAATCGATATTTCATATATAGCCCCCGGTATGAAAAAAATATGGACAGTAAAATTCGATGAACGAATGACAGCGTTACGTTTTTTGTGCGCAACGCGATGTCGTGTAGAAATCGAAAAAAGTGTGGATTTCCATCCTGCTAATAACAAGTTATCCAGATAACATCCTAGATTACATCATCACTTACCATCTGTGTCTACAATGGTGAGATTGTAGTCAAAAGCTAACTTGTAAAGAATAAAAATAATTAAACTAACATCGCAGTCAAGGGATAACTTGTCATTAAATGTAAAAAAGTAAACAAAAAGGATAAATTCTTTTGGTTACGGTGATCCAGATTACATCCTAGATTACATCATCACTTACCATCTGTGTCTACAATGGTGAGATTGTAGTCAAGAGCTAACTTGTAAAGAATAAAAATAATTAAACTAACATCGCAGTCAAGGGTAACTTGTCATTAAATATAAAAAAAGTAAACAAAAAGGATAAATTCTTTTGGTTACGGTGATCCAGATAACATCCTAGATTACATCATCACTTACCATCTGTGTCTACAATGGTGAGATTGTAGTCAAGAGCTAACTTGTAAAGAATAAAAATAATTAAACTAACATCGCAGTAAAGGGATAACTTGTCATTAAATATAAAAAAAGTCAACAAAAAGGATAAATTCTTTTGGTTACGGGGATCTCTATTCCACTAAACAGTTGAAGGCTGTAGTATTATAGGGCAATTTCCCATTATAAGCACATATTTACCGCAGGAATTATAATCATCTCTTATTACGTATCTCTGTGTCACTAAATAGTTTCAGGCTCCAGCATTATAGGGTTTTATTACCGCTTCATATCGCCATAGCGGGAGTAATGAGCTCTGAGAGACCAAATAAACGTTACTGTGAGGATCTTGAATACGTTGAGTGTCACGTCTAAGAGATGACGTACTAAAAAGTTTCCATTACTTTGGGATAAACCTTTAAAATGTATTTAACTTGTGGCATACGTTAATTCCGGCATTAACGTATGCCACAAGCAATAAAGAGACATGATAGCCCAGTGGAAATGACCTCTGCCGATTCCGGAGGGTGTGGGTTCGAATTCGGTCCGGGGCATGCACCTCCAACTATTTAGTTGTGTAAGAAATTAAATATAACCTGCATAACAGAGAATTTTCTCAATTTTCTGCGTGTGTGAAGTCTGCCAATCCGCATTGGGCCAGCGTGGTGGCTTAACCCCTCTCATTCTGAGAGGAGACTCGAGTTCAGCAGTGAGTTGAATATGGGTTGATAACGAAGATGAATGTATATATAAAGTATGTATTTAATATATATAATAAAGTATGTATTTACTTATCAAGGGCGTCATTATGGTGGGGCAGGAAGGGGCAGCTGCCCTCCTGAAAATATGTAGCAAACCGGACGCTTGTAGCCGGCACCATGCTCTATATGAACGCCATAAGTAACATGGTGTTGCTTCTAAGCGGCACAGTAAGCTGCACCATTACTAAGATCCCCTGCTCACTTATAACTTTTAGTTGGCCGACTTAGTTGGCCGATTATAGAACAGGTAAAGTATGACAGCCCGCACATCTGTCCAACTAAATCATGCACACTTAAAAAGTCGTCCAACTATCTGCCAACTAAAAATTGTCAGTGAGCGGCCACCCTAAGTATACGGCATCTATTTTACGTACGCTGCATCTCTTTTTTTTTTTATTCTTTACAAGTTAGCCCTTGACTACAATCTCACCTGATGGTAAGTGATGATGCAGTCTAAGATGGAAGCGGGCTAACTTGTTAGGAGGAGGTTGAAAATCCACACCCCTTTCGGTTTCTACACGGCATCGTACCGGAACGCTAAATCGCTTGGCGGTACGTCTTTTGCCGGTAGGGTGGTAACTAGCCATGGCCGCATCTGTAATAATAATAATTAATAAGTAATTTGCAAGCTCCTTACGCAAGTATAAAATTAAAAGTAACCAAAGTTGTCAAATTAATTTCTCTACAAAGCATCTCCCCCAAAAGTCACTCTTTGCCCCCAAAATGTCTATTTGAGATTTGATGCCGAAACGTGTAATTAGGTCTAACGTTCAAAATGATCATGTCTGAAATACTCCTTAGCAGTGCTCAGCACTATAATGGGTCGTTAGTTTTTAAGATCTGTAGCAGCAATTTGTTTTAATATTAGAAGGATTTTAGAAGATTTTCTATGTAGAGTAGAAAATCAAATCTTACTTCTTTATATTTTTGGTTTGGAAGTACTTACATAATTATATAAAAAATTATGAAAATTCTCTGGTATGCAGGTTTCCTCACGATGTTTTTCCGTTTGAGACACGTGATATTTAATTTCTTAAAATGCACACAGCTGAAAAGTTGGAGGTGCATGATTCGAACCTACGTCCTCCGGAGCGTCATCAAGCACAGGTCATATCCACTGGGCTATCACGGTTATTAAGGCGCTTAGATTAATATTATTACTTACTAGCGGACGCCCGCAACTTAGTCCTCGTAGAATTCAGATTTTCACAAATCCCGCAGTAACCATGAATTTTTCCGGGATGAAAAGTAGCCTATGTTAATCCAGAGTAAAATCTATTTCCATTCCAAATTTCAGCCAAATCGCTTCAGTAGCCACAGCGTAAAAGAGGAACAAACATGCTTACACACACAAACTTTCGCCTTTATAATATTCGATGTTCAGCTCACTGCTGAGCTCGAGTCCCCTCTCAGAATGAGAGGTGTTAGGCCAATAGTCCACCACTCCAATGCAGATAGGCAGACTTTACACACGCAAAGAATTATGAAAATTCTCTGGTATGCAGGTTTCCTCACGATGTTTTCCTTCACCGTTTGAGACACGTGATATATTTCTTAAAATGCACACAGCTGAAAAGTTGGAGGTGCATGATTCGAACCTACGCCCTCCGGAATCGGAAGCAGAGGTCATATCCACTGGGCTATGACGGTTATTAAGGCGCTTAGATTAATATTATTACTTACTAGCGGACGCCCGCAACTTCGTCCGCGTGAAATTCGGTTTTTCACAAATACCGCAGGAACCATCGATTTTCCGGGATGAAAATTAGCCTATGTGTTAATCCAGAGTAAAATCTATTTCCATTCCAAATTTCAGCCAAATCGCTTCAGTAGCTGCAGCGTAAAAGAGAAACAAACATACTTACACACAAACTTTCGCCTTTATAATATTAGTGTGATCTAACTGCCTTAATTTCACTGTACTAAAAAAACGGCGTTAAATAAATACTAATTAGCGTTTTGAGATTTCCATTACAAAGTACGGTTTGTAAGAAAGGTAGATTTTTTTTTTTTTTTTTTATTCTTTACAAGTTAGCCCTTGACTACAATCTCACCTGACGGTAAGTGATGATGCAGTCTAAGATGGAAGCGGGCTAACTTGTTAGGAGGAGGATGAAAATCCACACCCCTTTCGGTTTCTACACGGCATCGTACGGGAACGCTAAATCGCTTGGCGGTACGTCTTTGCCGGTAGGGTGGTAACTAGCCACGGCCGAAGCCTCCCACCAGCCAGACCTGGACAAATTAAGAAAATTTCAATCTGCCCAGCCGGGGATCGAACCCAGGACCTCCGTCTTGTAAATCCACCGCGCATACCACTGCGCCACGGGGGCCGTCAAAGGAGGTATGCGGTTAGGTACGATCCGCCAACACTAAATCTCGGCAAGATGTACCTCCCTATTGTTCGCACTCGGGCTATTCCACAAATTCGGAGTGTAAGCTGCAATTGCATTTAGAGCTTCAGTAACAAACTTCTATTATAGGGTACGAGAATTACGAAAATGTAGGTAGAAAATGTGTAGGTACGATGTTTTTGTAAATTTCAAAATTAAGAGGGAATTGTTTATGAAAGTACAAAGACATTCAAAGCAAAATTGTATTTTTTTTTATTTTAGCTACAGAAATAGTGTAAAGTTTTGTACATTTATAGTTTTTTATGACGAAGAGGGTGTAAAATACGTATATTTTTTTTGTAATTTTTAGGATTCCGTAGTCCTTATAATTTCGCCACAATAATAATATAATAATTATTTATTTATTCATCAGAAAGCAGGTTTACAAAGATTACTTAAATATAATAAGACCCTGATACTTTCTACCATAATAATTTGGTGTATGAAAAATTTAAATAGACTATGTATAATCCTAATTTAAAAGCAAACAAATAAAAAAGAAAACATATGTAATAGCTTATTCAATTTAACATTTTAAGATTCAATGATTACAAATGTAACTCAAAACTACTGTGACAGATAGTCATAATATATAATTCAAAATTATTAAACCATGTTAAAATTAATGCAAAGTCAAGTAATTATTACCAGTTAAATGTTTAAATGTCAATTAAAATTCATTAAAATTCATTCAATTTCAATCCATGTCTGTCTGTTTTTCCGTTCCGCCTGCAGTTTAAGTATGTGTGTATTTTTTACATTGAATTATGACTTTTTGTCTTTCGTAGGAAAGGAAGTAGTTTTCTGAAGGAAAGTACCCACTAAAGAAAGAAAAGAAAAAAAAGATCTTTATTTTTAAGTAATGCCACCTATTACATTCATTACATTAATGACCCCATTGGGATATTTTGTAACTCCATCGTTTGACATTAATAAGTTTTACATTGTATCTACATTAAACGGTTATCCGCTAAGGTACAACAAACATATAAACACAACCCTTCTTTAACTTCTGATATAGTTAAAATCGTCTGATGTGGTAAACATCGTAACTCAATCACCCAGACATTGTAATAGATAGTAGGCACCAGAGCATAACGTGACGTAGATTATCCACATTAGTTCCATCCCGTTGAAATAGCGTTGCAATCAATGGATTGCTTATTAAATAGCCGGTAAACGTTCGAACGTAGTTAGATTGGAAACCACGGAACCCAGCTGGAATATTTTTTTTAACTTTGGTCTATACCTAATATTATCATGACTACGCGTATAATTTAAAGCCTATAGCCTTCCTCGATAAATGGGCTATCTAACACTGAAATAATTTTTCAAAGCGGATCAGTACTTCCTGAGATTAGCGCGTTCAAACAAACAAACTCTTCAGCTTTATAGTATTAGTTTAGATTAACGTCCATTCATTCCATTCGTCACCTAATACAACTAACCATTCATACAAACTGCATTTTACTTATTCCTTAAAGTCCAATTTTAAACACACTGGTTTGTAGGTAATTTTGATCAGTGTGCCTAGTGGGAGTTTTCAATATTTTCATACTGTTACTATCACGTTGACGTAAACGTAAATTTATATGGAATTGAAACAGTTGTGCAGTAGTGCCACTAGATGGCGCTGTTTCAATTCCTTAGAAACTCGCGTTTACGTTACGCAACGGTAACAGTATCAAACTGCCATTAGGCCCTCTGATCGCAATAAGTACCTAAATAGAAGTAAATAGTAAGTGAATATTAAATCACGTGACTTAGGAACTAAATAGCTAGTTGGTAAATTAAGTGTATGTCCACTAAAGTTACTCAAAGTTAATGAATATGCCAGCAATCCACGAGTGCTTTTTTCGCCAACGTTTTTAAGCACAGAACAGAGAACGCTAAAAGCTGACGTGTGTTAAAAGTTGCAAAAAATATTATGTCATTCGATTCGGAACTGATTGTAGATTATGTTTAGAAAATATTGAAGTCTAACTAAAAAAATTGGAAAGTTATAAATAATCTTCCCGCTCTTTCTTCGCAAGTTCTCTCGTCAGGGGTTGCCTGGTAGAGATTACTTATAGTAATAAGGCCGCCTTTGCATGCTAAGTTTATTTATGTTTTTAATGTTTCAATTTATAATTGTATTTTTGTGTGCAATAAAGTATTTCTTCTTCTTCTTCTTCTAAGCCAAATATACTAATAGTTGTTTGTGGTGAAACACAGAGCAATTCGGTGACAGAAATGAAACAATTCATGCGAATGTAACGCGTGAATGCGTCGGATTACGTTACGTCATGTCAGCAGGGATTTAATTAATCCTTCACGCAATTTGAGTTGCGTTATTACAGTACGAGCATGATACACTCTCCACATCTTGGTAATCACGAAAAATGACATTAATATGTTTTATTAACCGACTTCCAAAAAGGAGGAGGTTCTACGTTCGGCTGTATGTATGTTTATTTATTTTTTTTTTTATGTATGTCCAGCGATAATTCCGTCAATTATGGACCGATTTTGAAAATTCTTTTTTTGTTTTGAAGGGTTTACTTCCAGGGTGGTCCCATTTTTTTCATGTCAGGATCTGATGATGGCATCCTGGAGAAATTGAGGGGAACTTTCGAAAGTTGTAGAGACGGCTAGTGCGTTTGTTAGTGTTTCCATAAGGTATTTTAAACCACTACAACTTTATGAAGGTTTGGAGTTGGTCTGATGATGGAGCCGAAACACAGACGATGGAACTCGTCAAGGATTTACAGCAGTCACCTTTTGTTTGGGCTTGATTAATTTGTATTGATGAGTACTTTGCACCTATATGTGTTGTGACTGTATTAAGGGTCTGGTGCTGAAGACGAAGCACAGTGAAGAGAACTCCTCGACGGCTCACAGTAGCTACCTTGTGTTTGGACTTGATAATTTTGTATTATTAAGAACTTTCCACTTAGATAGGTTGTGACTGTACACACGCAGTAGGTATACTAACACTAAAAATAAAAAAATAAAAATTTTAATAAAAAAAATTCAACCGACTTCCAACTCTAAAAATAACTTTAACTAAAAAGCAAAAAATAACATCCTATGTGCTACCTTCTGATCAGTTTGAAGGCGGTTCCAAGCCAGTGTCGTGTTTTAATTAAAGCTCTTTCTGAAAGAACCACATAAATTTTGTAGTTTAAACGTGTTTAATTAAAACATCACTGGCTTGGCACCGCCTTCAAACTGATCAGAAGGTAGCACATAGGATGTTATTTTTTGCTTTTTAGTTAAAGTTATTTTTAGAGTTGGAAGTCGGTTGAATTTTTTTTATTAAAATTTTAGGGGTTGTAGTATACAAGTATTCAATCCGTAAAATACAGTTCGTTATCAACCCATATTTGGCTTACTGCTGAGCTCGAGTCTCCTCTGAGAATGAGAGGGGTTAGGCCTTAGTCCACCACGCTGGCCCAATGCGGATTGGCAGACTTCACACGCAGAGAATTAAGAAAATTCTCAGGTATGCAGGTTTCCTCACGATGTTTTCCTTCACCGTTTGAGACACGTGATATTTAATTTCTTAAAATGCACACAACTGAAAAGTTGGAGGTGTATGCCCCGGACCGGATTCGAACGCACACCCTCCGGAATCGGAGGCAGAGGTCATATCCACTACCAAATACAGTTATCGGTACTAATATTAATATAAGCTGAAGAGTTAGTATGTATGTTTGCTTGAACACGCTAATGTCAGGAACTACTGCTCTGATTTGGAAAACATATTTCAGTGTTAGATATAAATAGCCCATTTATCGAGGAAGGCTATAGGCTATATATTGTCCCTACGTTTCCTACGGGAACAAGAACCAGGCGGGTGAAAACGCGCAGCGTCAGCTAGTAGATTAATAAGTAAACGAAGAGTCTATGAATGCAGTCCTTGCCAAAGAGATAATAGAATTCAAATATGGCTGCTGGATTGTCACACTGTTTGAGTCAGCGTATAAAAGACGGACACTAACGAGACCAGAGTACCTTTACGATCCAGACGATGACATGACAACCGACAATGCTTCCCGGGCAACACAATCACAAGCAACACAGCGTCTTTGCCGGCGAAGACGAGGTCCCCGATATCACCCGGACGTGGGTTTTCTAACACACGATCTTGGGGGCGTCCGGACTGATTCACTCAGGTCACGGTTACCCCCTCCCGAATGGCCCTCTAAGCCGATGTCATAGGAGACGCCCTTAGAGAGTCGTTTCGTCCTCTACCTTTCTTTCAGCCTTCGGGTCGCATCAGGCGATGCTTCTGCGCTCGTCCAATCCCCCCGGTGTCGCCGTATTGGTTCCGCAGGAAGCTATCGGCACTTACTCAACATGAAAAAAAAGGCCAGAGTTGGTTATAGTGAACCAGCGGAAGAAACATTAAAGGGGTGATAATAATGAACAAATTTTTGAAATTACAACAATTATCGAAAATTATGCCTGTTGATAATGCTTTTGAACAATCCTCGCGTAATTATATCGTCAAGCTTTAACATAATTTCGGAGAGACGAAATTAATTCCCCGCGCAATTCGAGTCGTGTTATCACACTCTGTTACACTCTACATGGTCGGGTAACTATGAATAATGACATTGAAGTGTATTGGAATGTTCTTAATAAACTCACATTCCCGTCAATAATTTTTACTGTTATAGTTTATTTAGTTTTTAGTTCCATTTACTGTCATTCTTTGGGGCATTTATGCATCTATCTATCTATACTTATAATAAATCTGTAGCAGTTTCAATTCTGTACATTTAAGATATTTTGAAAATTTTTGTTGGGGGGCATTATATAAAATTGATACTGAAGCTAAAAATATTTTTTTTCGATTTTTTTTTCCGTGTGTCTGTCTGTCTGTCCGTGTTTTTTTGTTATTTGGCCATCACGCTGAAACTACGGAATGGATTCAAATGAAACTTGGCACGGTTTAAGACCATAATACGGTGAAGGTTATAGGATACTTTTTACTGCGAAAATAAAATAAGGGGGTGAAATAGTTTTAAAAAATTGTTCATAAATAAATACAAAATATAATGTGATTCAAAAATTTTTAAAATTCAACCCTTAAGATTGAAATAGGGCTTGAAAATTGATTTCCACGCGGATAAAATCGCGGGCGTCCGCTAGTTAGTTATATGATTATCATTTTAGCGGAATGCATATATTGTACTAGCGGTCATCCGCGACTTCGTCCGCCCTAGACCTATTTAATGGCCCTGTCGCAAAATCCGTTCTTAGCGTTTTTGCTCGTTTTTATAGCCTGTGTTACCCTAAACAGCTATTAGCATATATTTTATTATTTATTTATGACATGCGTTTGACTAAAATTCCCGATGCAAAGCAATGATGAAGTCTAAGAAGGAACGCGCTTGCCTAGTGCTTTCGATAATCTTAAATGTTAGATATACTCAGTACCTAGTATATCTATAAAATAAATAAGACATTATTTTGTTTCGGCGACAATTATTGCATAATACACATAGTTTGTATCCTGCGGAAATTTATTAAATGTTTCGGTGACAATTATTGCATAATTCACACAGTACCCTGCGGAAATCTTTATAAATACTTTTTCAAAGAACGAATTGATAGTCACTTTTCCTTTTACAATAATATTAAACGTACACCGTTTAACGATAACATGCAATCTAATTTCCAACAAGAGTTATTTGTTCAGATCGAGTTTTTCCATATTCTGCTATTACATAATTCATGAAGAAACGTCGTTTTGAATGCAGCGGAATAAATCCTGTATACGATCTTTCCATATCTCGTACCGTGGGATAAGTCTGAGCAATTTGAAATTTTATTCGAGTAAATGTTTTTGAACATTCCTTATTTTGTTCTTGTAAATGTTTATTTACATATTGTTTTTTTAGGGTTCCGAACGTATGTAGTACGGAGCCCTTATAATCTCACTCGTGCACATTTTAATGTCTGTCTGTTTCCTCCGAATGTACTGGACCAATCCAGTAGAAATTTGGTACACATATAAATCTTATTGAGACGATTTTAATTTTTTGTTTTTGTAATTTTGAAATAAATAGTTTCCAAGTTATTCAAGATAATATACCACTCCCCCCCTCTTTTCTCCGAAACTACTATACCTAAAATTTTGAAAAAAATACATGAGTTAGCTTTATACTTGAAGAATTTTGGAAAACCTCAGAGATATGATTTTTTTAAACTACATCCCCTTTTCCACTCTAACTAAACAAATAGTGTTACGGTAATACATTTATTATCTAACTAGCGGACGCCCGCGATTCGGTTCAGTAGTTAAAGAGAAACAAACATCCAAACAAACAAACATGCATACAAACTTCCGCGTTTATAATATTAGTAAGATAAATGTGCTTTAGTTCCATTTATAATAGAAAATAAAATGTATTTAACGGCGCTTATTAATTAAATTAACTTTATAGTATGGGAGCTGATGAGAAGAGTCTTGGATTTACTCGAGCGCCGAGTGACGGATGAACTTAAGGGCGATATCTCAGACGTTGTTGAGTACCCTTATACTATTTTCAGCCCTGAACATTCGTGAGTAGAACAACCCAAATAAAATAGGTTGTCTGTAAAGTCGGTTTGCTAACGATAGTTGAACGTGACAACGTCTTATGGAAATACTGATGGGCTGGTTGCATTTTTCAAAAGAAAATGTTCATTTTTCTAAAATACTGTTTAATAATCTACATAGACCAGAATATATTTTATTTCTTGTTAAAAAACTTGGCAACCCTAGAGCGAGGGAATGACGCATGACGTCATCTTTTTTCGAGTGTGCAGCCGGCTCCATCGAATTATAAGACGTCACGTCTAAAATCAGCTTCAAAAACAGTATACCAGCAAGTCAATTATGGTAGGGTATTTATTAGTTAAAAACATAACCCTTATTGGCAATCGGGTAAAAAGTGTGCATTTCGAAGATCTCATAATTTGATTGACCATGGGAGAGTTACAAGGTTGCAAAATAAAATTAAAGTATTTCAATACACATTCCGTCTTTTGATTCTGAAAATTTTCCCCACCTCTTAAAACGGGGAGGAGAAAAAATGTATAATATTATAACCAAGCGGGGGGAAGTATAATGTGGAAGCATTTATTCTTCCCATCTAGCCTATCAAATCTAATAGCTTTCCGCGCTCAAGTTAATCCGCATTTTAGTATGATGGGCTCCTGTATCATTAGTACATTTGTATTAGCTAACATTATAATCAATTTGTAGTTAAAAAAATCGGTTGTCGGTCGGTTTACTGACGATGGTTGAACGTGACAACGTCATTATAAAATACTAATGGTATAGATGCATTTTTCAAAAAAAAAATTTTTGTTTCACTAAAATACTGTTTAATAATCTTCATAGACCAGAATATACTTTATTTCTTGTAAAAAAAGTTGGCAACCCTCGACGGCCTCCGTGGCGCAATGGTATGCGCGGTGGATTTACAAGACGGAGGTCCTGGGTTCGATACCCGGCTGGGCAGATTGAGATTTTCTTAATTTGTCCAGGTCTGGCTGGTGGGAGGCTTCGGCCGTGGCTAGTTACCACCCTACCGGCAAAGACGTACCGCCAAGCGATTTAGCTTTCCGGTACGATGCCGTGTAGAAACCGAAAAGGGGTGTGGATTTTCATCTTCCTCCTAACAAGATAGCCCGCTTCCATCTTAGACTGCATCATCACTTACCATCAGGTGAGATTGTAGTCAAGGGCTAACTTGTAAAGAAAAAAAAAACCCTAAAGCGAGATATACTTCATTTCTTGTAAAAAAGTTGGCAACCCTAGAGCGAGGGAACGACGCATGACGTCACCTTTTTTCGAGTTTGCATCTGGCTTCATCGAAGACGTTGTCACGTAAAAAAACCCGGTCGCTATACTAGTATTGCCCCTCAGTCACTCATTCGGTTGCACTCCGAGATTGCGAACTATTCGAGAACCAGCCCGTCGTATAATTCATGCAGGAGCGGGTTGTAATTTGAATGCAATGGAATTAATCCTGCGCGCAATCTATGTCAAGTTGTCACGTTTGTGGCGGACTGATAACTTTGGGCAATATGTAATTAGTTTAATCTTGATTATCACAGAACTTTCTCTGTATATTTCGTGTCTCGTTTAAAATCGTTTTTTATAGAACTTGGCTATATATCTTCATTATTTTAATGCTGTGAACTACAACCACACCAAGGCGAAAGTTCAGGCTCCTGATCCGATTTAGTTAAAAATTGCAACAGAGTATATATCCTGGAGTTATGGGACCTTAAAGCTGGTTTAAGGAAACGTAAAAAAGAATTCAGAAACTAAATAAAGCCTTCCGTGTTCGGGGCTAGGACCAGATTCATTGAGTTGCAAAAAAATCTTCGAGCAGTTATTCTGTAATTAACACTGTACTATACTCGTAGACAGATAACGATAGAGACTTCACACCATCGAGTTATAAAAACATCGTTATCGGTGATCCAGCGGCAGGATTAAGGATACAATTAAATAGCCTCCAAAAATATTTATATTTAAATACAGCTACTCAAAATCAAATAAACTCAAATTTGAAAATGACTAACTATTAATGAGTATTTTAATAAAGTTTAAAGCCATAATACACTTTGACTATTCTATTGAAATTTCCGATAAGAAGCGATTTATTCGGACGGACAGACAAAGCAATTACCGGCTCTCTACCCTCATTTTAAATGGGATAGCATTCCACGGGCCCGCATTATTATCCCAAGGGAATACTAAACGGGAAGCGTGCTACTGAATTTACCTAAAATCAATAGATTTAATATGTGAATGAGCTAAAAGCTTGCGATTCATTTCCCAAGTTTTCGAGCATGATAGGTGATTTCCTCGCTTTACTAAGATGTTTTCAGTGAAAATATGAAGGAAAATTAATAAATTATAAATTGAATCTTAGGCTAACTTTTTCTTCGTTGGTATTGCAGCTTTGATGAATCTTAGGCTAACTTTTTCTTCGTTGGTATTGCAGCTGTGGTACTTAATTAAGGTCCTGGGTTCGATTCCCAGTTCGGGGCAGTTTAGGATATTATATTTTTACATTGACTAAGGTCTGGTCTGCTTGACTGCCTTCTAACAGACCTCAAAGGTACGGATTTCTAACTGTACCTTTGTGGTACATGTCATGTTATCATCATCATTAACAACCCATATTGGGCTCACTGTTGAGCACGAGTCTCCTAGAATGAGAAGGGTTAGTCCACCATGCTGGACAATGCGGATTGGCAGATTTCACACATGTAGATAATTAAGAAAATTCCTGGCGATGCCAGGTTTCCTGGCGATGTTTTTCTTTCACTGTTTGAGACATGTGATATTTAATTTCTTAAAATGCACACAACTGAGAAGCTGGAGTTCCATGTCCCGGACCGGATTCGAACCTATGCAGAACCGAAGGCAGAGGTCATATCCACTGGGCTATCACGGCTCCTAAACGTACCTCTTCTAAGTATACCCGCTTCTATCATAGTTGCATCGTCACTTAACATCAGGTGAG
Source organism: Bicyclus anynana (assembly GCF_947172395.1). Taxonomy (NCBI): domain Eukaryota; kingdom Metazoa; phylum Arthropoda; class Insecta; order Lepidoptera; family Nymphalidae; genus Bicyclus; species Bicyclus anynana. Next base: position 12,683,092 of record NC_069103.1, on the reverse strand, counting down.
ATTAAAAGGTTAGTCAAGGGTTGTCGTCGAATAAGAATAATAAAAATTTTAATAAAAAAATACAACCGACTTCAAATCCTAAAAACGTACCCACTAAACTAAAAAGCGAAAAATAACATCATAATATGTTCTACCTGCTGATCAGAATGAAGGCGGTGCCAAGCCGGTGATGTATTAATTCAAGCCATGTGAGCATATCTTATAGATTTAGATTTTGCAGACAGTGTTGTTTCATGTGGTCCTGTCAGAAATGGCTTGAATTAAGGCAACACCGGCTTAGCACCGACTTCATACTGATCAGCAGGTAGAACATATTATGATGTTATTTTTCGCTTTTTAGTTTAGTGGGTACGTTTTTAGGATTTGAAGTCGGTTGTATTTTTTTATTAAAATTTTTATTATTTTTCAATTTTTAGTGTAAAATTTCATCTCAAACGAATACATCAGACCCCTAATGACAGTCACAACCCATCTTGGTACAAAATTCTCAGCAATACAAATTAATCAAGCCCAAGCACAAGGTAGCTACCGTAAACCGTCAAGGGGTTCCCTTCATTGACCTTGGTCTTCATCATCAGACCCCTAATAAGAGACACAACTCATCTAGGTAGAAAGTTCTCAGCAATACGAATTAATCAAGGCCAAACACAAGGTAGTTACTGTAAACTGTTAAGGAGTTCCCTTAATTGTCCTTGGTCTTCCTCACCAAACCCCTAAATGACAGTCACAACCTATCTATGTGGAAAGTTCTCATTAAGACAAATTAATCAAGCCCAAACACAAGGTAACTGCTGTAAATCGCCAAGGAGTTCCCTCGTCTGTTTTATGACTCCATCATCAGATCGATTTTAAACCTTCATAATTTTGTATTTCTTAAAGGCACTAAATGGAAAAGTTCACGAACACACTAGACACCCATATAATTTTCGAAAGTTCCCCTCAATTTCTCCAGGATTCCATCATCAGATCTTGTCATGATGGCAATGGGACCAAATGGGGACTATACCGTTTCAAACAAAAAAAGAATTTTTGAAATCGGTCCAGGCGTCTTTGAGTAATCGGTGTACATACATAAAAAAAAAAAAAAAAAAAAAAAAAATACCGACCGAATTGAGAACCTCCTCCTTTTTGAAGTCGGTTAAAAACCGACAATTGTTAAACAAAAATTGGAATTTACGGCACATTTTCACCAGTTTTCCCACACAGAAACACTTAACCGGCAAGATTTTTTTCTCTTCAGCTTCGGTTAAGGTTGTATTTTATTTGCACCCGAAAACACGTCCCTGTGGAAATGGGTCACACGTTTGCGATGATTTGCCTTGGATTCCGATTATGTGGTCGTTTTAATAGTAGGGGAGCCGAAGAGTAGATTTTTGCAGTTACTCGAGCATGGCAGATGAACACAAGGGATTATACCTTGCACGTTGCTGAACACCTCCATCAAGTATTAGCCCTTAATATTGATGGGTACGTTAAGGGCAAACAAAAAACTAACTTCAGAAATACTCAACCAGCACGCCAAATAAGGATAAAGTAGATTAGTTAATTACTAAAAGATGTGCATTTCGAAAATCTAACGATTTGAGCGTAATGTTATGGAAATCGAGGGTCCCAAAGTTACAAACTAAAACTCTTGTTACTTTTGTAATTTTGCCCTCCAAAAGTGCTTCCATATTCATAACCACACACCTCTGCATTTGGGTCCTTCAACTCAATTAGTCCAGTAGATTCGGAGAAAATTATATTCCGTTCCGTTCGGTTCCGTTTTTGGAGTTTATTGGAGTTTACTCCTTAAGAATCGATTAATCGATTTTTCATCTATAGCCCCCGGCATGAAAAAGATATGGGCAAAAAATTCTATGAACGAATGCCAGCGTTAAGTTTTTGTGCGCAACCTATTCTGCTCACCGTTCACACGTCGCGGCCTGTTGCAGCTCGGTTGCGCACCTTTCACTTTTTAGGCCTAGGCATTGAGACGTACAACGTCTAAATAGGTGTATGCTGCGGGGCAACATACATCTATTTAGACAGTCGATCTGAAAAAGTAAACGCTATTCGTGAGTCAGAGCTGACACATCACACTTCTTAGACGTTTTTATTTTTATACCCTAAAAAGTAATTACAAGTGTAAATACCTGGGTATTGCATATATCATATACACGAACTCAGCCCCTTTTTTGAATAAAACTTATTCACGATTAAACCCAGTTCCACTTGATTTATGAGGGCTTACATCATAGGGGAAAATTAGGTGTTGAACGCATTTATCTTGATAATATATAATGACACCTGGCGACTTGAATTAGGTACTCCATAGGGCAGTGGATGGAGGTACAAAATATTTTTGTGGATTGTGTTGATAAAAGTCGTAAAACTAATTAAAACACTAATGATGTCACATCTTCGTTCGTTGATTTTTTCATGAATGAATTTTATTTCCAGCTATGGCAAAATTATAATCGAATATACACAGATGAACCTCTCTCTTTTTGGAAGTGTATTAGAAATATATACGTAATAAATAAATATAGATATACGTGTTTAAACAAAATGTTATATATACTATCTATACTAATATTATAAAGCTAAAGAGTTTGTTCGTTTGTTTGATTGAACGCGCTAATCTCAGGAACTACTGGTCCGATTTGAAAAATTATTTCAGTGTTAGATAGCCCATTTATCAAGGAAGGCTATCGGCTATACATTTTATTCCCATATTCCTACGGGAACGGGAACCACGCGGGTGAAACCGCGCGGCGTCTACTAGTAATATAATAATGTTCGTAAATAAATACTGCCATCAATATGTTCTCTGTAACATTATGTTTTAACTCTTTGGGGTTTTACTCAAACATCTATGTAACATGCTTTAAAAATATAATTTATTAGCCAATGCCACGCGGTTTTACCTGCGTTGCACCCGGGGATAGTGTAGCTAACACTGAAAGAATTTTCAAATCGGTTCAGTAGTTTTGGAGCCTCTATAATGCAAACAAACAATCAAATCTTTCCTATTTATAATAGTAGTACGAGTATAGATATCTATGTAGCTTCTTAGTATATTATATTATCTTATTAAGAGTGAATAGGCATCTTCTAGGCAAGCGCGCTTCATCTTAGACCTCATCATTGCTTTCCATCAGGCTTGATTGTGGTCAAGCGTAAGCCTATACTACATAAAAAAAAAAATCTCGCTATTTGGGGGATAATAAACAAAAAGTTTTAGAAGACTTAATAGAATTAGCAATTAGAATACCGGGTACCTACTCGTTAGGGCAACTTCACACTTAAGTATCCTGAAGGATTTTGAGTTCCATCCCCGCTCATTATTCTTGAAAATGACTTACTGGGCTTCTATTTATTTATAAAGAAAATATTAGCTATAATTAGTTAGTATGCTATGGTTAACTGAGTTAAAAGGAACTCATATAGGCCTAGGGTTGGACACTTCAAGAGAAAAGACATACTGTCGACCAATAGTCGACGGAATCGAAAACATCGCTTTCGCTTTCGTTGCGATGGGACGAAAGAGGGTACAACAATTTCGATGTCTTGGTATTGGTCGACAATGACATTTTGTCTTTACAAGATATCTACTAGCGGGGCGTGCTGCTTACCTATTAAGCAATTCTTTGTTCTTCCATCTTGGATTGAAAGGGCCTTCATAAACTGCCGCGATAGCCAACACGATCGTCTGACGTAATGACATTGACGCCATGGGCGTATAATCCGTAACGTAATGGGATTTGTAGCACCTATGCGGCTTCTGCTACGTATGTTAGCTGTAGCCATTTAAAAATATAAAATTGCCAGCTCAGACCTCCGTGTTACGTTGCTTATTATCATCGTCAGCTTGTTGTTACCTATAGAGTAGAAGCGTGCTTTTCAAAGATGCTCTGCTTACCCTGAAGACTCATTACGAACTCAAGGTTTATTTACACGAGCAGCTCCTTGCTAACGGCTGAGGCAACTGCTACCGATGACTGTTACCGTCGACTGCAGTCGAACGCAGTCGCCGACGGATACCTACTAACTATAAACTACCTCCTTGCCAAATTTCAGCTTTGTATTGCTTTCAGCTTGTGACCTTTCGCATTTATATAAAATAAGATATTTAATTTTCTTCTATTATCTTTCTCAATTATATCCATCCAGGTTGAAGGCAACGCGTAGTTAACAGTTGGGCTTTTCCGTATATCCTACAACTAGTAAGAAGAAAGCAGCACAAATAAAAATGGTAGTAGGAGTGCGAGCGTAACTAGGCTATTCTGTAACGATATTTTTATAACTCGCAAGTGCGAGTTTCGGATTCAACTCTATCTCTCTCTGTTTAACACGGAACTTTAGAATGAGAAAGATAGCGGTGAATTCAAAACTCGAACTTGCGAGTTACAAAAAAACCATCGTTATCGTCGAGAATAGCCGTGCTTCTACGGATCGCGGGTGGCACCAAATACTCGTAAGTACATCGCGGTGAATAACAACAATTTGAATTTCCTTCCCATTTTATTATTACTCAATTAAAGCCACCGGTGGTATGACGTCATTTGGCCGTGGCCTACAAATGACAGTGTCATTTATCGGCAATCGGCAATAGCTTCGGGCTTGTAGCATCAAATGCTCGTAAATTTCTTTCGCAATAAATACATGTTGCTCCTTGTTATATCAAGTAGCTAATTACCTTCAATTTTTAACCGACTTCAAAAAAGGGGGAGGTTCTCAATTCGACTGTATGTTTTTTTTGAAAACATACACACTAGGCTCAGAACCTGGGCTTTATGTAGACAACAGTTTGTAGGGATGTATATTATTGTAGGGCATGCCTTCCAACTCTCAGATGAAAAAAAGGCACAACAAGAAGAAGCAGAAGTAGAAATAAGTACTCAGTATTTATCTTGGCTAGCTGCAGAGAAGCCCTACTTCTTCTTACTGTGTTGCTACGACTTTCGTAGCAGCAGAGTAGTTTCTAATGCGCGTGTTACCTTCAACGGATCGTGTGTAGCATCAAATACTAGTACATTTTCTTCGCAGTGATAACAATTTGAAAATGATATGTCCTTTCTATGTCTTTCTCAATTATAGCCATCGGTGGGACGTCATTCGGAAGGAAGCAGAACTAAAAATAAGCATTTATATTGACATGCAATATAAAAGCCTACTTAAATCTACTAGTAACTACTGTGTTGCTACGAAAATCGTAGCAGCACAGTAGTTCCTAGTACGCGCGTAGCATACGAATCGTGTGTAGCATTAAATACTCGTATATTTCTTTCGCAGTGAATAACAATTTGAACATGTTATGTCTAGTAGTTAATTTCCTTTCATTTTATTTCTCAATTATAGCCCACGGCTATATGTGACGTTATTCGGCTGGAAGCAGAAGTAGAAATACTAAATCCTCCTACTTAAATCTAATACTAATTGTGATTCTACGACATTCGTACTAGCACAGGAGTTTCTAATACGCGCGTAACCTATACGGATCGTGCGTAGCATCAAATACTCGTACATTTCGGCGGTGTGACGTCATTTGTCTGGAAGCAGAAGTACAAAATAAGCATGTATCTTGCTACGAAAATCGTAGCAGTACAGTATTTTCTTGTGCGAGCGTAACCTTATACGAATCGTGTGTAGCATCAAATACTCGTACATTTCTTTCGCGGTGAATTATAGTTTGAACATGTTATGTCTGGTAGTTAATTTCCTTCCATTTTCTTTCTCAATTATAGCCTATGGTGGTGTGACGTCATACGATTGGAAGCAGAAGTAGAAATAAGCCTTCATCTTGACATGCAACATAAAAACCTACTTAAATCTACTACTAATTGTGAAGCTACGACATTCGTAGTAGCACAGGAGTTTCTAATACGCGCGTAACCATATACGGATCGAGTGTAGCATCAAATACTCATACATTTCGGCGGTGTGACGTCATTCGTCTGGAAGCAGAAGTACAAAATAAGCATTTATCTTGCTACGAAAATCGTAGCAGTACAGTATTTTCTTGTGCGAGCGTAACCTTATACGAATCGTGTGTAGCATCAAATACTCGTAAATTTCTTTCGCGGTGAATAATAGTTTGAAAATGTTATGTCTGGTAGTTAATTTCCTACCATTTTCTTTCTCAATTATAACGGTGGTGTGACGTCATACGATTGGAAGCAGAAGTACAAAATAAGCATTTATCTTGATATACAACTAACTGTCGGTCTTAAAAAAAAAATTATATAAACTATCGTGTTGCTACGAAAATCGTAGCAGAACAGTAGTTTCTAATGCGCGCGTAACCTTATACGGATCGTGTGTAGCATCAAATACTCGTACATTTCTTTCGCGGTGAATAACAATTTGAACCTGTCTGGTAGTTAATTTCCTTCCATTTTCTTTCTCAATTATAGCCACTGGTGGCGTGACGTCATTCGACCGTGGCCCACCGCGCCCGGTCGCGTGACCGTGCTATAACTCAATCCACTAACTAAATCCTTTGATCGTATGGCGCGATTGTTAGGAGATTTTATTTTAATGAAATCGCAATGTTAAAGTTAGTTTGGACTGTTAAATTAACCCAGTATGTATATTTTTCTTTGGTCAAAGTAGTTAACAGAAATTTGCATTGCAGTTGAAAATTAGTAAGAATTTTGACAATTATTAAATTTTTATATTATTTTATGTATCATATTTTAATTGTTATTCTACTTTTACGATTTTGATAATATTTTCTGTCTAATGCTTCGAAACTTCGTAGCTTTAATTTTAAGTTTACTTCATTATATTATCACCCTTGCTTTCATCGTTAACAGCTCATATTTGTTTCACTGTTGAGCACGAGTCTCCTCTCAGAATGATGAGAATTAGGCTTCACGGTTACCACGCTGGCCCAATGTGGATTGGCTGACTTAACACACCTAGAGAATTAGAAAATTCTCAGGTATGTTTTTCCTTCACCGTTTGAGACACGTGATATTTAATTTCTTAAAATATACATAATTAAAAAGTTGGTGGTGATGCCCCGGACCGGATTCTAACCTATCAAGGCTAAAAAAAAAATTGGAGTATTCAAAACGAACTTACAGGTTGGTATTGAAATTAAATTTTGAATATGAACTCGAACTTAAATTACAAAGTCCTCACTGGGTTACAAGTCGTGTCGGTAGCTTATTATACTAACTAAACTAATATAACTTAACACTATGTATGTTTATGTATGAAGGTGTTAGTTATAAATTGAAACACGTAACATATTGGAAATTAAGCCTTTACAGAATAGACACGTTTGGCACCCGTATCGCCATTCATATAAAGCAGTTTGCATAATGTAATTTGAAAGTTTACCACGCATACTGAATATTTTAGACAGGCCAGTTTTGATTTTAAATAAAAAGATAATAATTAACCTTGGCATTGGTAGCAGTGCAGAACATATCAAAATCATCATTAACAGAGCCTATTTTTAACCGACTTCAAAAAAAGGAGGAGGTTCTCAATTCGAAGCGTATGTTTTTTTTTTTTGTTTGTTTCCGCATAACTTCGTCATTCTTAACCAATTTAATTTTTTTTTCGTTTTAAAGAGATTCCAGATTCCAGATTGGTTGATTGGTCGGTTTTTTGCGGATAATTGCAAAATTTTTTTTTTTTAGTTAGTCCTTGACTACAATCTCACCTGATGGTAAGTGATGATGCAGTCTAAGATGGAAGCGGGCTAACTTGTCTAGGAGGAGGATGAAAATCCACACCCCTTTCGGTTTCTACACGGCATCGTACCGGAACGCTAAATCGCTTGGCGGTACGTCTTTGCCGGTAGGGTGGTAACTAGCCAGCCGAAGCCTCCCACCAGCCAGACCTGGACAAATTAAGAAAATCTCAATCTGCCTAGCCGGGGATCGAACTCAGGACCTCCGTCTTGTAAATCCACCGCGCATACCACTGCGCCACGGAGGCCGTCATAAATAAATAAATTAGTCATATTTTTCAAAGTTAAAGTACATAGGGTCAAAATTTATCTATACGACTACGTTTAGGAGCTACAATATCACAGACAAAAACACATGATAAACGAATCAAAACATATTATAACACTTCCCTCTTTTGCAAATCATTACCTTTTATGTTTTTTCATGAAAGTTAATGAGTTTATTCTGCGAATAAATCGTTCGATCGCAAGCTTATTAGTCAAAGTCACAGCCAATGGTAGGGGAGCCCATGATGGTAAATGTGAATTTACTAGAGCGTCGCGGAGAGCTATTAGATTTGGTAGATAGAAAGAACATTATATATACTGTGTCTGCTTTCAGCAGGAAAAAAAATTGAGGGCAAAAATACGAGGGTTTTATTTTGCAACTTTGTAATCCACCCATGCCATTAGATTCCGCTTAAATCGTTAGATTTTCGAAATTAATTTTTCACCTCTTCCAAGTACCATACATCTTCACCTAACATCCGATGAGATGGAAGTCAAGTCATTAAATGAAAAGATTTTTTTTTTAAATTTTCATCTTGCCCCCCAGAATTACTTTTATATTCAAATTTTAACTATTCACGATACATCCCTGTATTTGGGATTGGGATTTAAAATGTGCGCGAATGATTATAAGGGTTCCGTTTTTGTACTACGTACGTTTGGAACCCTAAAAAAGATAAATATCAACTATCAGCTTATTCCAGGACCAGGCTGCCTTCGTTATTGGAGAGTATGGCGTTTAGACCCATCACGCTGCTCCGATGCGGGCTGGCGGGCCATAATGTTTCACTAGCGACCACTATCAGATGTTATTTATAAATGACAATGACCGTGTCGGACGGCTTAACAAGCTCGCTGAGGTGTAACTGACTTCAAAAAAAGGAGGAGGTTCCCAACTCGATTGGTATCTGAATTTATTTAACGGGGAACGGACAACCTTTATCTTTACCCATATTCGGCTCACTGTTGAGCTCGAGTCTCCTCTCAGAATGAGAGGCGTTAGGCCAATAATAGTCCACCACGCTGGCCCAATGCGGATTGGCAGACTTCAGACACGCAGAGAATTATGAAAATTCTCAGGTATGCAGGTTTCCTCACGATGTTTTCCTTCACCGTTAGAGACACGTGATATTTAATTTCTTAACGGACACCTTAGTCAAAAAAGGGCAAAGCTTTCTGTGTTACTATAGGCAGCAGTTACATTTATTACTTGTTGTGTAGTAGCTAATTCTGTCAGACCGTTCAAAAAAGAAACGACAAATGAAGCACGTCTAATTTCTTAGAAAAAACCATGTCACCCCGCCACGAAATTGGTTTTACCTCGTTACTTGTTACTCCTTACCGGCGATTGTCGGCTTAACGTCGACCTAAATAGTTAATTGGATTGTAGGGTGATTGTGGTAACCGTTTTCGCATGTTGTATTTTCTAGAAATAAAGGATGAAATTATTATATTCTACACTACATTATAAAATTTGGAATTTACAGGCTTTCATGCCAAAAGAGTGGAGGTAGGCTATTTCGGCATGGCTCCCTTAATGATATAATAAAAAGGGCTCTTGCCACCATAGATATTCCTGCGCTAATCGAGCCGTCAGGAATAAGTCGGGATGTTGGCAAGAGACCTGATGGATTGACGCTGGTTCCCTGGGAAATGGGGCGGGCCCTAATGTGGGACGCTTCATGCGTTGACACATTAGCACCGTGTCATATCAGGGAGACAGAATCAAGACCGGGACTCGTAGCAGAAAAAGCTGAAACCGGTAACTGGCTCAAGTATTTTTCAAACAGAGAGTTACATATTTGTACCTTTTGTCGTGGAGACCCTTGGGCCATGGAGTCGCAGTGACATAAAATTTTACCGCATTTAACCGTTCGAAATTCGAATTCGAAAAATATGATAGTTCACTATTATAGCTTGGCAACTTCGTTCGTAACACTCCCGTGTAGCGATGATTTTTTTTTATTCTTTACAAGTTAGCCCTTGACTACAATCTCACCTGATAGTAAGTGATGATGTCTAAGATGGAAGCGGGCTAATTTGTTAGGAGGATGAAAATCCACACCCCTTTTCGGTTTCTACACGACATCGTACCGGAACGCTAAATCGTTTGGCGGCACGTCGTTGCCGGTAGGTAAGCCACGGCCGAAGCCTCCCACCAATCAAGCAAACCTCCATTGGCCCAGTCGGGGATCGAACCGAGGACCTCCGTTATAGAAGCATTGATAAAACGAACACGGCATAGCATTGCATATTTGAAAGGCACAATTTTACAAAGCGTTGTACCGTGACCGTTAATGAAAGTCATAGCTGTTAAGCTTTATATGCCAGTAACTTCACCGACAAACATTACCTTTAAACCGAACGGTAGTAGGTATTTCCCCGGACGAGCCCTGGCACAGAGGTACTGCGACTGTAATACGAAAGTTTAATTAAAATATTATGAGAAAATGTTTTCGAGAACCTTTAGTTATTCACCGAGTAATTAACAAAGGTATATTGTACGCAGGAATAGTGCGAGAACCAGTGTTAGAAATATACGCTTTCATCTGTTATTTATTAGGGATAAGAAATAAATGACAGAAAATATACCCAATAACACATTGCAAATAGGTTGTGTAATGAAATTGCGGCCAAATGCTATTAAATGATATTTTTTTTAATTATTAATAAATCGTTCAAACTTCAACTTTTCAATTATAATGTGCATTATAAGAAATTAAATATCACGTGTCTCAAATTTTTAAGAAAAAACGTCAACATACCTGAGATTTTTTTAATTCTCTACGTGTTTGAAGTCTGCCAAACCGCATTGGACTAGCGTGGTGGACTATTGGCCTAACCCCTCTCATTCTGAGAGGAGAGTCGAGCCCAGCAATGAGCCGAATATGGGTTGATAATGATGAATAAATATCAGATGAGAGTTTATATTTCTAATACCGGATCTTAGACCAGAAGTTAAATCGCAACTTTCTAAAAAAAGCCGCTGGGATACCTTTCCGCCGCCAATAAAAACTTTGTAATTAAAGGCTCGGAGGTATTCTGGAGATATTCGCAGTTGGGCCTTTTTGATTTGTGGACTTTGTTAACTTTGTTGCTTTTGCCGCGTCTTTCTTTTTTGATATCTCGTTAGCAAGGTTATTTACGAGGATGATTATTATGATATTCATTTAAGTTTGTTTGTATGGATACTTAAAGTGAATTTTTTTAGACAAATTATTTATTGGCATACTAGTGGACACACGTGTCACCGTCCGCGTGGAATTAAGTTTTCACAAACCCCGCGGGAACTATGGATTTTTCCGGGATGAAAAGTCCATGTGTTAATTCACAGTAAAATTTATTTCCATTCCAAATACAAGCCAAATTGCTCTAAATCTAACACTGAAAGAATTTTTCATCGTCTTATATTCAGAGATACTAGTAGGTAGGCCTTCCTTATAACCCCGTATTAATACGAGAATGTCTATGTAACTCGTTGATAATAAAGCTTTCCATTAGTGCAAGAACTTTTAAAAACAGTTTAGTGATTTAACCGTGAAAGCGTTTCAAACAAACTCACCAGTACATTTATAAAAATATAGATATTATGGACTATAATTTATCCCATTTAGTTTAGTGTGTAGGTCACCTTAGGTATCTGAGGTTCAATCTGTACAAAATACATTTGATTGAACTATAGATAAAACAAAGATATTTAAAAATCCAATCATGACGTAAAGAATCCAAACTCCCCTGCGCGTTTAAATAAAAATATTTAAAATTTCACCTACCTATTGTTTTTTCTGATTCGAGTAATTTGCTATAGGCAGATGGGCTCCTTACAGTAATGCGAGGGTTTAGGATTCCCTGACGAAAGGCTTGTTGGGGCTACTTTCTTCTTCTTCTTCTTCTTCTTCTTGATGTCGCGGCTCTGCAGGTCTTCTTGTCTTGGTCCTGTATATGTCCACAATAGATCGGTAAAGGTCACGTTGACCGTTACCGATCTATTGTGATCGCCACTGACTAGATATCCCCTCCAATACTGGTTGCTGCCAGGTACAGCAGCAGTTTCTCGGCTGGGATGTGTTTCACCTTCTCTGGGTCCATTGTGTAATGCCCTAAGTGGAGGTTGCGTTTATGTATTAGAGCTGGGCAATTGCATAAGATGTGCATAGATGTTTCCTCTGCCTCTAGGCAGAGTCTACACAGATCTGTGTCCCGGAGTTTAAGATTGAACATGTGTCTATTGAGTCCACAGTGTCCGGTAAGTCCCCGCATTATGATACATAGGTTTTTCCTAAAAAACTGGGACTACTTTAGCAGTTCAGTTGAGTGCGAACGATTTTACGCTACTCGACTAAAATGCTAAAGTAGTCCAAACTAGGTGTAGGAGAAACCAGGGAAAATGTTGGACGTACCTTGTATTGCTGGCGCTGTCGTCTTTCCGGGGTACCCCTGTTAGCAGGCTTGGCAATTTCAAATAATGGCTGGCACGATAAGAATGACGAATGTAATATTTGAATCACTTGTCTTATTTAGAATGTAATGATACTATGAAGAACGCCGACTTGCCGCGTTGAGCGTTTGAAGAAGAAGAAGGCTCTTGTCTGACAAGCGACAGCTGACAGCGTGTGAGGAGACGTCCGAACAAATTTTCTGATTTATGTCATATAAGATTCTATACATTGTCTGTACTTGTGATGACACTATGAAATAGAAAAGTCTACGGAACACTAGGCTTCAGGGAGATCTATAGAGTTTCATATAGAATGATTTAAAAGCTCATATTGACATAACGTTTTATACAATAGGTGCTTTCTAATTAATTGTCGTTTAAACGTGGTTCAAACTTCAATCAATTACACAGAACGTTAACAGGTTAATTAATAGAAACACGCGATGTGTCATGTCTCCGCCCAGAGCAAACTTGTTCGTATCTATTATTTTTATTTGTTTTATTTACATATTTTTGTTAAGTATTCCAGTTAAGGTGAGTGTAGGTACTTAAACCTAAACCCTTGTCACAATCTGTCGGAATCTGTTCGGAGTTTTTCTCTTTGCTACTATGGGCCGGACAACCGCTTGTAGGATGTTAAGAAATTGATCTCATAAAGATCAAAATCATACCCCATGATTCATTAGTTTTGAAAGATAGATATGGATATAATCAAATCTGCTTATAAAAAATACTTAATCCTATTGTTTAAGTATTTTTATAAGCAGATTTGATTAACCAGTCAGTGGCTTGCTTTATTTATCACTAGCTGACGCCGCGTGGTTTCACCCGCGTGGTTTCTGATCCCGTAAGAATACGGGGATAAAATATAGCCTATAGCCTTCCTCGATAAATGGGCTATCTAACACTAAAAGAATTTTTCAAATCGGACCAGTGGTTCCTGAGATTAGCGCGTTCAATCAAACAAACAAACAAACTCTTCAGCTTTATAATATTAAGTATAGATATAGTATAGATTCATGAACATGTAATCTTTTTCATAAATATTTGTAGAATAGAGGCATTTGGAAACTTAAGCCTACTAATAGCTACTAATTAGCTACTAATTTACCCTAATAGCAAATCATCCACATTGAATGGTAGCAAGAAAAGTTGGATAGCGAGGCTGGTCCTTCTGTCGCCATTTTTTATGTCTATCACAAAAAAATATAAAAAAAAATTACGACAAAGTTTAATTTTTTTTGCCTCTGGGTGAACAATTAGATGGTGTGTATTTGTTATAATTATTTTATTTATTATAAATTTAAATTTAATATACTGTGTAAAAAAAAAAAAAAAGTTTAATCGTTATTATAATATTGTCAAGTTTATTAGCTTTTCCTTTTTAAAATATTTATTTTTTGATGCATATTACGTAGCTCCAGCACCAAACTCACGGTTACGTTATCATAAAATCCTACTTCGAAGGAACCCAATTTAGAAGGAACTTAAAAAAACTATCACGTCAAAATAACTAAATTACGACGCCGGCCAAATCGGTCTCTAAATAGGTGCATTCCAATCTGCGGATACTGCAAAACGTTTGCAGAAAGAAAAGGACATAAAACGATGTTGAATTGAAACGGGCAGCATTTCCACTATAATTATGTCGGGAGCAGAAACCGCCCATTACACTCTGGTCTCGGCCTTTTACAGTTAATTTTTGATCTAGGCTTTGTCTTCCCTTTATATTTTTAAACGACAAAAGCGATTCCTTTGTATAGTTTTGATTTTTTGATTATGAACATTGAATCTGGTTTTTACAAAATGATTGATGATTCTTTTTTGAAAGCTGGATAGCGATCTTGACATTAAATGAGTTTTAATATACTGGCTATAAGTATGATAATGTCATGATGAAACATTGGCAGGGAGGTAGTTTAGAGCCAGGAGAAGGACATAGGATACTTTTTATAAAAAAAAGTCGGGTTTTCCTTCCTGACGCTATAACTCCAGAACGCACGAACCGATTTCCACTGTTTTGCATTCGTTAAAAAGGTCTCGGGCTCCGTGAGGTTTATAGCAAAGAAAATAAGGGTATGGTAGGGGTAGGGTAGGGGTAGGGTAGGGTAGGGTAAGGGTAGGGTAGGGGTAGGGTAGAGGTAGTTGAAAGTTTACATCGACTTTCACGCGGACAAAGTCGTGGGCGTCCGCTAGTTCTTAATAAAACAAGCAATGATACTGATACATTTGAATTTGTTCAGTCCATTCTTGACACCAAAGGGGATATAGTAAAACAAAGGAATGGACCAACAGAACTCCTGGCAGCATGCAGAATCGTAATCTGCATGCTTTTGTAAGTTCAAAACTGTAAACAGAATGCGGTCCTCGATTTTTGCACACTCAATACTTCACAGCGCCTAATCTATTCACGTCAAAGCGCTAGGAAAGCGCTTTAGTGATAAATCTGGTTGCTTAATTATCGCTGTATAAATAAAATATAATTATTACCTGCGTAACTCTAGGATGCCACTTGCGTACCCTCGTTGATTAACTCGTTAACATTCTGTTCGACGCGCGATCACTCTGTATGAGTGCGACCGTTAATTGAGTGACCTTGTTAACGTGTTTAACGAACGGTCAACGCTTCATAGGAACGTGATATATGTTGGGCATTTGCCAAGCAACAATTCCAGTGTATCCCTTGTTATCTCAGAAACTATTGAAAGGAAGTTGATGCGGTCTATACAATTAGAGTTATTATTAGGGGTTATAGTTAGTAAATGGAATTTATCCGAATGAAACTGAATTCCATGCTACGTTTACTGGTAAATTAATTAAATTGTTAAAGTTGAAACATACAAAAAGTTTCATGAAACGCTAGGCTTTGAGTGAATCGAATGCTTGCTTGACGGCTAATTCGACATGAATAGTAAAAAAGTTGCACAAAACAAATATTTAATTTGTTTTGTGCAACTTTTTTACTTACGCGTAAAACGTCAGCTACTAAAATAAATAAACTAACAAGAATCTAGAGCATCAATTTAATCAACCTCTTCCTTGATAGGTATTTTCTCTATAAAAATAAAATATATTACCTGCGTAACTCTAGGATGCCATTGCGTG
Source organism: Bicyclus anynana (assembly GCF_947172395.1). NCBI lineage: Eukaryota > Metazoa > Arthropoda > Insecta > Lepidoptera > Nymphalidae > Bicyclus > Bicyclus anynana. The sequence continues at coordinate 12,667,592 of NC_069103.1, read as the reverse complement.
CCCTCGTTGATTAACTCGTTAACATTCTGTTCGACGCGCGATCACTCTGTATGAGTGCGACCGTTAATTGAGTGACCTTGTTAACGTGTTTAACGAACGGTCAACGGTTTATAGGAACGTGATATGATATTGGCCAATTGCCAAGTAACAAAGACTTCTACTATTAATATAAATAAATATAAAAGTACAACTAATGTTACTAATGTAACATTAGCTGTACTTTAAAAAAAAATCACGAACAAGCTAAGCGAGTCGCGAAGCAAAAGTGGCAATAGGCAGGCCACATACTGGTAGTTCGAAGAGCCGATGGACGTTGGGGTCTCAAAGTACTGGAATGACGACTCCACACCATCAAGCTACATGTTACAGGGAACCGCTTGATGCTAGCGGCTCGATACCATTAACGTTATCGCCGCGTTGCAACTACTTGCGGTACGGACGGCTTCAGTGTGCTCGTGACGTTCGAACCGTCCACATCTCTTGTTGTGTAATTCTTTATACTTACTTGGGATAGGCGGGGAGAGTGACTTGAGTCGACGTCGGAGTGTCTGTTAACAGTCAAAGGCGCCTTTAACCCTACACACAACGTTCACAAGTGCGTGACTTCACTCAAGGTCATTCTCCGCCATTGTATCTTATTTTGGTTACAGTTTGATTTGTCAATTAAGTTGTCCTGACAAATGTTGTGAATCATAACCTTTGTTCGACATTAGTTTTCTTATTTTTGTAATCACTTCTGAGTCTAAAATTATGCTTGGAGGTCCATGCAAAAGGCCTATGTCCGTCCATCCATCGGCTGATAATGATGATGTTACGAAAACAGATTTGATTTCGGGTTTACCGTAAATATTACGAATCACCAAATTGTGTGGTTTCCAACCTCGGTCTATTCGCAGCATGGAATCCGTTTGTTGGTTCAGTGTTATTACCATTGGGCACGCGAACACGTAAAACGCCATGGATTTTGTGTAAAGTGATTAAAGCAAAGCATTTTGTGTGCCTAATTAATAGAACAGTTTAATAAGTTGACCTAATCACACTAGTATTATAAATGTGAAAGTTAATGTGTAAGCTAAGTATGTATGTTTGATCCTTTTTACGCTCCGGCTACAAAAGCGATTTGGCTGAAATTTGGAATGGAAATAGATTTTACTCTGGATTAACACTACTGCTTTTCGTCCCGGAAAAATCCATGGTTTCCGCGGGATTTGTGAAAAACTGAATTCCACGCGGACAAAGACGCGGGCGTCCGCTAGTAAATCATAAATCATATCACACTAATATTAAAAAGGCAAAAGCTTGTGTGTTATTCCTTTTTTGCCTGACATTTGGAATAGAGATATAGATTATATCCCGGATTAACACATAAGTTACTTTTTATCCAGACAAAAGTTATGGTTTCAGCGGGGTTAGTGAAAAGTTTCGACGACCTCCGTGGCGCAGTGGTATTTACAACATGGAGATTTTGGGTTCAATCCCCCCGATTGAGATTTTCTTAATTGGACCAGGTCTGGCTGGTGGCTTCGGCCGTGGCTAGTTATCACCCTACCGACAAAGAAGCCGTCAAGCGATTTAGCGTTCCGGTACTATGTCGCGTAGAAACCGAAAGGGATGTGGATTTTCATCCTCCTCCTAACAAGTTAGCCCACTTCCATCTAAGATTGCATCATCGCTTACCATCAGGTGAGATTGTAGTCAAGGGCTAACCTAAAGAATATGTACTTAAATCAAATTTCACGCGGACGGAGTCGCAGGCTTCCACTAATATGTTCTAGTGTCGGGGTATTTGTTACAAAATTCGTCCGAAATGGCTAGACAGTATGAAATTTTGTGTGCATATCGGGTAGGTCCGAAAATCGGCCAAGGCCAGCATCTACTTTTTATGTCCCTAAATGATAAGGGTTTAACACACCCCACAATTTATAAGGCAAAACGACGTTTGCTGGGTCGTCTAGTACTAATAAACAGTATAAAGTGTCTACATCTAATATTATTTAGACAATTTTTGTCTGTCTGTCTGTCCAGGCTAATCGCTGGAACGGATTTTCACTGGTGGGTAACTAGAGAAGGTTTTTGTGCAACATACTAATGCTACTTTTTATCCCGAAAAAATCCCGCGGGAATATGAAATTTCACACAGACAAAGTCGCAAATCTCCGCTAGTTATACTAATATAACTATTTAAATGATTTCAATTACGAAGAGCCGTGATAGCCCAGTTAATATGAACTCTGCCTCGGATTCCGGAGGGTGTGGGTTCGAATCCGGTCCGGGGCATGCACCTCCAACTTTGTGTGCATTTTAAGAAATTAATTATCACGTGTCTCAAACGGTGAAGAAAAAACATCGTGGGCAAACCTTTCTTTCACACATGCAGAGAATTTTCTTAATTCTCTGCATGTGTGAAGTCGACCAATCCGCATTGAGCCAGTGTGGTGGACTATTGGCCTAACCCCTCTCATTCTGAAAGGAGACTCGAGCTCAGCAGTGAGCCGAATATGGGTTGATAGTTGATACTGATGAAATGATTTCAATTGGATCAGAAGTTTCTGGGCTGACAACGGATGAAAGGCATATTTTCAAAAACGACAGAACTTTTATTTTCTTTTATACCTATTAAATTCCAAAGTTAATAATGAATTTAAAGCAACAAAAACGCTGAGTAAGCATTTCACTTGATTTCTTCAAAGGCTTGGTAAACAGACCCTCTTACAATTTTAAAAGAAAATTAAAAAAAGAATTAACCTCTCGTTTTCTTTTCATTTCTACAATCTCAATCTTTGCTTTTGATGTAAAAATTTGAACAATTATTTTTCTTTTGTACCTTTTGAAGAGATCCTTCATTGACTCTTTGAGTGAAATTTGCAAGTCAATAACTTTTCAATTGTAGGTTGCGTAGATATCGAGTTGGGTGCGCCTTATCGGTGTTTGAGAGTTCCTTTGACTTCAACCGACTTTGAAAAGCGAAGGCATTGCATTGACAATCTCACTTACGTACCTACCAGCGGCGAAGAGTTCATGGAAGTCGATACCCGCCGGGTTACCTTTAAAAATCCCTGCATAATCAGTGTTGTACTGTATCTAGATATATGAGAAACCGGAGTTTGTATCACGCTGTATGAATTTCCTTTTCTTTACGGACGGTTTACCTTCATCTAAAATCCATCCTTCGCCACTGGTACCTTGTTTGTTATGAATAGGCTCCGAAACTAATAGTAGGGGAGCCCGGGATACTAAATTTGCAGTTACTCGAGCGTCATTGAGACCGATTACATTTGGTAGATTAAATTATAGGAAGAATAAATGGTTATTTACTTTTTCCGCTTTTAGCGGTGGAAAAAAAACTACAGACTTTAAAAAAAATTTTTATTACTTTGGCTTACTGAAATTGTAAGAAACTTTTAGCGATTAATTAGGAGATTATTTCCTTAAAAATAAGTAAAAAATTAATCGCACTCGTACCTCGAGCACTAAAATATAAGGGTTTAAATTTTGTAACTTTGAAACCCTCCCATTCCATTACGTTACGCTCAAATCGTCAGATTTTCGAAATGTGCAGTTTTTAGCTATCAACTCACCTACCTTATCTTAATCTGACGTGCTGGTTGAGTATTTATGAAGTTAGTTTTTTTTTGGTTGCCCTAAACGTACCCACCAATATTAAGGGCTCATACTCGGTGGAGGTACTCGACAAAGTGTAAGGTATAGTCCCTTATGTTTATCTGCCGCGCTCGAGTAACTGCAAAAATCCCCTCTTCGGCTCCTCTACTATAATGGTCAGATCTGGCAAATTCTTTCATCAATTTTGAAAATCGAAGCCTCCATGGCGGAGGTCCTGGGTTCGATCAAAGCTGGTCCGTTGAGGTTTTCTTAATCGGTCCAGGTCTGAGAGGCTTCGGCCGTAGCTACCACCATACCGGCAAAGACGTACCGCCAGCGATTTGGCATGTTGGTACTTTGTCGTGTAGAAACCAAAAGGGGTGTGGATTTTCATCCTACCCTTAACAAGTTGGCCCGATTTTATTTAAGATTGCATCATCACTTACCATCAGGTGAGCGGGACCCGACGCCATATAGGCCAACCAAGGCAAACGTTTTTAGGATAATGAGCGTCAGTTCCAACATTCTGCCTGTACAGTTTGGCGATAGTATAATAAAAATAATAATAATAAGCCGTTTATTCCCAAATCACACAAATCACAAAATTAAAATAAAATTATACAATATAAACAATTAAAAGGATAAAGAGCTTAAAACCAAGTTAAATTAACTTAACTTAATTTTAAAATAATAAATAATTATTGTTACGTTACGTTGTCAACCCATATACGGCTCACTGCTGAGCTCGAGTCTCGAGACTATTGGCCCCTCTCAGAATGAGAGGGGCCAATAGTCCACCACGCTGGCCCAATGCGGATTAGCAGACTTCACACACGCAGAGAATTAAGAAATTCTCTGGTATGCAGGTTTCCTCACGATGTTTTCCTTTACCGTTTGAGACACGTGATATTTAATTTCTTAAAATGCACACAACTGAAAAGTTGGAGGTGCATGCCCCGGACCGGATTCGAACCCACACCCTCCGGAATCGGAGGCAGAGGTTATATCCACTGGGCTATCACGACTCTCAAATAAATAATTATTGTAGGTTGATATTATTAATTATTGTTGTTGTTTTATTTGGGTACCCATTTTCGGGTAAAGGCCTCCTCCATCATACCCCAACGTTGGGGCGAGACTATAGATATGATAAAATTATTGTTAAAAAAAAGTGGCAGTTCTTTTTAGGTATTGGTAAAAAATCCCTTGGCTCTTGCAAACTTTTTGCGGTCTTATAACTCTTGTAGCTAAGGGCCCTCGGGCACAGGAGGGCTTGGGAAATAGCCTGCGAAGAGCATAAATACTCCCCTAGTCTTACCGTCATATATTTAAGGGGTAGTTAGTGTTTACCCTTTTTTATTTATGCAATATTTCAGAACATTTATACTAAAGCCATACTCGAGGAGTACTGTTTACTAACAAACAAATTAGAAATGAAGGTAAAAAACGGATGTCATTTCATAACTTTTTCATTTAAAATTATGTATTGTTTTTTTATAAAACATTATTCAAAATATATTAACTATATCTATTTGATTTAAGCTTATTAATCAAATTGATTTTCATCAATTTAAGAACAAGTTAATTATAATTATTATTAGGTGTGAAATGACTAGCGATATATAACCTCATTTTTAATTTGTTTGTTGGTAAACAGTATTCCTCGAGAATGGCTTTAGTATAGGTAATATTATGTGATAACGTCTTCTACGTTAAGACACAACAACAAATGCAATTTTTGCTATGAATCCAGTTTTGTAGCCTATTGTTCTTAGAAATTCAGTTTTCTAGTATAAAAAAACATACATACAGCCGAACGTAGAACCTTTTCCTTTTTGGAAGTCGGTTAAAAATGTAATTTTTTGTCCTTTTTAATTTGCGTCAGTACCTCATGACCTGAATAGGTTAACCAGGCAAAAACGAGGTAAGAATAGGTAGATATATCACAACATTTCTGTCTGTTTGAAATGTCTTTTTGACGGCCTCCGCAGTGGCATTGTGGATTTACAAGATGGAGGTCCTGGGTTCGATCCCCGGCTGGGCTGATTGAGGTTTTCTTAGTTGGTGCAGGTCTGGCTGGTGGGAGGCTTCGGCCGTAGCTATTTACCACCTTACCGGCAAAGACATACCGCCAAGCGATCTAGCGTTCCGGTAGGATGCCGTGTAGAAACCGAGAGGGGTGTGGATTTTCATCCTACCCCTAACAAGTTAGCCCGCTTCCATCTTAGATTGCATCATCACTTACCATCAGGTGAGATTGTAGTCAAGGGCTAACTTGTAAAGATTAAAAAAAATATTTAAATTTTGTATTATATGTTTTAATGCGTATTACTTAAAAGTTATTTTTAGATAACTTTTAATATTTTCACTCTAAAATCAAATTATATAGACAACGTCAAAAATAAATTATCATGTTTAATTTAATTTATTAAAACTTAATTGATAAAACCATTTAATATGACACGTTATAAAATAGTAAATAAAAAGTGCTCGGGTAACACTTTTGTTAAAGTGTTTTTCGGATATGACGTAAATCATTTCTCCCAGGGCTTACCAACCTTCGGTTCGGTTCATAAAGCGTCGCGGTAAAAGCGCAAACACTCGAAATGCGATACTATTTCGTTGTTAAGGGAAAGACGACGCTATATAACTTGATGTAACCATTGAGTTACTGTGTATTACGTACTAGATAAGACATCACTAACTACCTTACGTTCAACTGCGGCGATGTCGCTGCACATCAATAGCTTGATTGTTTACTGTGTTGTGAGAAACGTATTAACGCCACTTAATTCATGTCGCTTTAGTCGCAAGAAAATAGTATTCTATAAGCGTAGATCGCTTACAGAATACTTGCTGACTCCTGAGACTTCGTCCACCTTTAGATCTTATTAGCAGACATCTACTAACTATAAACTAACTGCCAAATTTTAACGTAGGTATACGTTAAGCTGTTTTCGAGATTTGGGATCGCTTTTTATAAACATACATTGCTTTTTAGCGATGCATATTTTACTAGTATGGGGCTACTTAAATACTATTTCGTCGGTGAAGTTCTGCAGCCGGTTCCGTGCTGACACCATGTTGTTTTATGTTGCGACATGATTTAGGAAATCTCTAGTGCGTAATAACTCAATGGATGGAACATCTTTATAACTGTGAAATAGATTAAAGTAAACATGTCTTCATTAAATGGTTAGAAAAATTAACCGTCACGCGATCGAGGATACTTATAAGTGACTGATAAAGTTAGAATGTTTGGAACTTGGTTTTTAAGTTAATAAATAATGTTAACGAAACGCCAACCAAATGTCTCATTCAGCAATATCAGCATTCGATTAAAAGGGGACATGGCAGGATGATCAAAGATACTTGTAGCTCCATTGGGAAGCTTGTTTCTTAGAGAATAATGAATTAATGGATTTTCCGCAAAGAGGAGAACTAATTAAAACTATTTGAAACTCGAATTATATCTTAGTCATTAGTAACCACAGATTATCTATATTAATCTATACTAATATTATAAAGCTGAAGAGTTCGTTTGTTTGAATGCGCTAATCTCAGGAACTACTGGTTCTATTTGAAAAATTCTTTCAGTGTTAGATAGCCCATTTATCGAGGAAGGCTATAGGTTATATATTATCCCCGTATTCCCACAGGAACGGAAACCACGCGGGTGAAACTGCGCGGCGTCAGCTAGTTCAATAATATACAGATGGACCTACGGAACACGACGGTGTCGTAGCCGCTCCAAATACGAAATTTAAAAAAGTAATACATTCTCGAGTCAGTACGACACGAACTGTCGCTTCAGTAATTTTCAATATTATTCAAGAAAAATGGCGTCTTATGTTTTTAAATATTTTAAAAACTGTTTACAAATCTAAAGAAATAAGATAAACTATTTTTTTCATTGGTTTTTTATTATTTTGGTATTGATTATTATATTAATTTACGTAATTGTTTTTAAAATATTAAATTTTGAAACACAAATTACGAAAAAAGTTTGTACCTATATGCGGTTGTCAAGGAGAAGCGTGATGTTTGTTTTTTTAATAGGTTTCACCAGCTTCAGTACGTTGCTTGTAAAGACTCACTCTGGTTACTCTGTGATAGTGACTAAGATAATATGTTTGAATAATTATTATTATGTTGGCTTCATTAATATTCTAATATAGGCATTCTACACAATACGTATTATTATAAGGGCGCTATGCAATCAATCGCTAAGGACCTATCTTACATAACTCAATACTGGATAGCTCGGGCCGGAGTTAAGTGTAGCAAAATGAAGAGCGAAATACGAATAATATGGATCTTGTCGTAACATGTTTTTATGGGTAAATCCAACGATTTTATTCTATTAGATATGTTACGTGCCTACGAAATCACTGCAAAAAGTGATTTGAATTTAGCTAATAAATACGCATATTTGTATTTAATTGCCTTATGTATTTATGTATATACATATATAATTTTTACACTTCCTGAACACACAACTCGACATTGTAGACAATATTTACCTATTATTTTTTTTAAATAGCTTTCGTTGTTTGCAATGCGACTAAATTAAGACAATTAGCTATCTTTGTTCGCCACAGTTACGTAGCGCCAGTGGCATATCTAATAGTATAAAATCTTTGCCTGCACAATGAAGTATGTATGTAATTTTGATTGTGAATAATCTATGTCAATAAAAGATTTATAACACGAGAGTAGATAAAAATAATTTAGATGGGTCCAATAAAAAAAATAAAGCTGAGCTGGGCCTTAAATGGGTCGTTTGTACCCCTTTTGTTTTAGCGGTGGGGGTGGGAAATACCCAGCGCGTACTCCAGGGCGCCGTTTAAATGCTATATCTCTGACACTGCTCTTTGCTGAACACGCCTCAAATAGAGCCTCATATATGGGTCATGGTTATATGATAAGTATTTGTGGGTAAAACAAGAATGGCATTTGCAAATAAACGACGGTTTTCGGGGAAGTACTGCCATTATGCTTTTAGCTTAGACCAATTAACTTTGGACGTGTATGGCATTCAAATTCAACAACAAAATTGTCGTTTTTTTGAGGGGTTGAGGTAAACTCACATATTGAATATATTTAACACCAATTAATATATCCTAAGTCCTTATACTACACAGAACAATAAATTTAAATCGTTATACACACACGTGTAATTTTAACACAAATATGCAGTTTTTATGCACAAGTTAGATCGTAATCATATACTTTCAACCTCTAGCGAGGCAGGTCCTATGGTAATTGTTCTGAGGCTTTTAGAGCCTTAATAGATCCATGATTAAGGGCGTATGGCGCTGGGAGGTAATGATTCGATACCCGCATATTAAATTTAAAAGTGTACCCACTTCTAACATAGTTTCACATTCAGTCCTTCACGACTGATTGGAGTTGTAGGGAAATAAGGATTAAAAATAAATTGGCGAAAATTCGTTGACAAAAATGAAATAGTACAGTGTTTTCGTCGGTATAAATAAATTAAAGGTATTTTTTTATTTAAATTGAAGTTTCAAAGAAATTTATCCAAATCGAAGAATCATCTCATCTTTGTTCTACAGTTTCTTGTGAGTATTTTTCTACATGCTACACTTAATTCTAATTTTGTCGAGGGAATAGTAAAGTGGCGGAAAACATTTGAAAATATTCCCGCATACATTCAAAAATGTATTTATTTCATGACTACCAATTATTACCAACCTTTACCTATTAAATGACCTGCCTGCCAGAGGTTTTCCTTTTGTCAAAACTATATGATTAAGATGTTAAAAAATACACGTGTATTTTAAAATTTATAGTTGGGTGTATATGTAAAGGACACAGCAAACATTTATTGGTGTTAAATATTTTCGACGCGTGAGTACGTACGTATTATCTCGTCCCCCTCAAAAAACGACAGACAATTTTGTTGGTGAATTTGAGTGCGGTGCAAGTCTAATAGAATTGGTCTGAGCTGATTATAGACTCAGCATTTGACGCAAAATTTTAGTATTTATGCAATGTAGGGAGTGTATGTTAACACCTAGTTTAGTACCTATGACCATTGTAGTTAGTTTTAACTTGAATCCTGCACGAGTAAACATGCACACTGAAAATGTGTGTAAATAGCGGTGTAGCACTTAAGTGCCCCCCAAGCCCCGGCGGGTTGCCAGCAAACCGGTTTTATCGGGACGTCCCGATTTTTACACTTTATTCCAACCGATATTTTTTTTTAGTAGCATGAAGTTAGGAAGTTTTTTGTCCCAATCATGTGTGTCCAAATCCTTTTTGAGGCAGACCTCGTAGTGATCCTAAAAATCGGACTGTACAGAAATTAACGCATAGTTTTGTTATTCATAAAACTGTAATTAGATAAAACTCAATCGTTTTTGTTTATTGAACACGGCTTCATTATATAAATTTGAATTATATATTTTACCTTAATTTTTTTTTTTATATTTAATAGTTATTCTGTCGTAAACATTTGTGATCATGAAAAAGATGCGCGAATTGGAACACATAAAATTGTGGAAAACAGGAAAATTTCGTTGTTGATAAAATTATAATCAGATAATTATTTAAAGCATTCTTTCGTTAATTAAGAATAAAACTATAAAACAATTATTGTTGCACGACAATAGTCCAAGAGACAGTTATCGAATTCTTACCTACTAACAACACAGAATATGGGTTAATATTATCATTTGCATTATAATACACGTCCCTAGTTCAGTATAAACTTGTGCATCGTCAGTAAACAACATCACAGTCTCTCCCACTGGCGGTGAGCCAACTCTATAAAGCACATAAGGGCCAACGGCAAACGGCAATTACAGCCGAAACTACTGCGGGATAGGCAACGAATGCAATTACAGTGCCTTTGGAAGACTACCATTACAATTATGTTTACAATACTTGGATGAGCAAGCTTTGAATTAGCTAGTTTTAGGCCATGTTTTAGAAGATCTTTTTTAAATTGACTTGAAAGTGACGATGCATTCTAAGATGGTAGCGGGCTTACTTGAGCATTTTGTTCTGGACATGCCTTTGATGTATCTCATTAGGATAAAGTTTTTGCTACCTAGATTATAGGTCAATGTATGCTTCATTATATAATTTGAAGGCGGTCTATTTTCTCTTAAAAATACCACGATTATTTTTCTTTTTATAATAGTTATTTTGGCGGAAGTATTAGTGATGATGAAAAACATGTGCGAATTGGTACATACTCGTACATCATTAAGTTACGTTATTGATAAAACTCAAATGAAATAATTATTTAAAACAGGTTTTCGTTGATTAAGAATATAACTATAATAATAATAATAATCATTTATTCTCTGTAAAACATATACGTAACATGAAAGATATAGCTTAAAACTATAATTAAATGATGAGTCACAGGTATCTAAACTAAGAAAGAACTTGTATTAAAGACACCTGCGCTCTTCCCTGCTTATATATAAAATACTTATTATTGTACGCATTATAATTCAAAAGACAGGGATATCCTTACATATACTGATATAACACTAGCAAATATGGAGTAATATTATGCGTTTGCATTATAATACTTGTCCCTAGTTCAGTATAAACTTGTGCATCGCCAGTAAACAACATCGCAGTCTCTCCCACTGGCGGTGAGCCAACTCTATAAAGCACATAAGGGCCAACGGCAAACGGCAATTACAGTCGAAACTACTGCGGGATAGGCAACGAATGCAATTACAGTACCTTTGGAAGACTACCATTACAATTATGTTTACAACTTGGATGAGCAAGCTTTTAATTATCTACTAGTGGCGATGCATTTTTGAAGTGATGACTTCTTATGGGAAACCGCTTCGTAACGTAACGCGTTACGCCGCCATTCTATAGTGGAAAGCTAATAGTTTAGTCTACAAGTGGGCACTTACCCATGATAAAAATACTGATGGATCCAATCCAAAAAAGGATGAGGTTTTTGTTAGTTAAATTATATTTGCATTTGTGTGTCCCTGAAGCACTGGCGGGTTACCAACTGATCGGTTTTATCGGGACGTCCCGATTTTTATACTTTATTTAAAGCTATTTAAATTTAATTTCATATACTTTGTCAGTCCAAGGTGCTAGAATGGCGCCCCGCATTGGACAGCGCAAAGTTGGTGAACCTCTCACCAGGTGGACTGACGACGTCAAGCGAGACGCAGGCCGCAGAATCTAACCGAAAAGTTATGGGAAATACTCCCCAGAACCCAATATAATTAGATTCTAGATATAGCTACTATAAATATATATACATTCGTATAATGTCCTCCATCCTAGTCTTAAGTTCTCTACAAACCTTACATGTTAACCACAATGTGTGGTTTGACGGAGATAATACGACATCATTTGAAAGCCCTTATAAGATTTCATGTTGAAATGTTCTTGTGGACAAAAGAAAGGGACCCTACCTACTCGTTAGATCTTCACTTGACATGTAACAAATGGTTGTCTGTATTCGGAGCCCAATTCTTTCTGTTAACAAAAGTATTACTGTACCCTGTATTATGTTCTTTGTAGAATTAATTGAACGGCTACAGAGGCTGTCTGGTCGTCTGTCTATCAATCAATTGATCCATCGTCCATTGTCATTAACAGGTTTATTTCTGAAATAGTGAAATGAACCGGCCTTCCGAACCGGTGGTAGAGCGCAAATAGTCCAACAAGGTTTTCCAAAAGTGCTTGTCAACCTAGATGAGGTACTTGAAAAAATAAACGAATTTTGAATTTGGAGAATAATGGAAGTTCATGTTCATTACATGTATATTGTAAAACTGAAAAGTTTGTTTGTTTGTTTGTTTGTTTGAACGCTCTAATCTCAGGAACTTCTGGTCCTATTTGAAAATTCTTTCAGTGTTAGATAGTCCATTTATCGAGGAAGGCTATATATTATCCCCGTATTCCCACGGGAACGAGAACCACGCGGGTGAAACCGCGCGGCGTCAGCTAGTGCTTCATATTAGCTTCACTTGTAACTATGTATGTAAGAAAATCTTGGAATCTTAATTTGACCCACTTCCCGGTTTTCGATTAGGATGAAATTTTGCACACGCTCTGAGTTCTGATGACAATACATGACTAGCTATCAAACGTCATAACAAATCCAATATGGCGGCCTCTCCAATCACTGTAACTACGAGTATGTAGGTGTTCTTTTATTGAATTTATTTTTTTTTTACTAAATAATCTTTGGCCATATTCTAAACATATCGCCTTAATAATAGTGAAAGGATTTTTTTAATTGCCTTGTTCGCCTCCAATTAAATGGACACCGGAGCGAAACGTGTATTGAAAATTTCGGGAGCGGACGTCCATGTGTCCACTACAGAAGCCATTTGTCACCCGTCAAGCAGAGAACAGCGAGAGTGGCGGTCACTATCTACTGGATACCTACGCTTTGAATAATGGTCCTCTGCTTTTATACACTTTTACCAGACAAGAGGTTTTAGAGATGTATATTTCCGGTATGTTTGGGAGGGTAGTTTTAGATTTGTGAATATAGTTTCAATTTTGAATTAAGGTATAGGTATCTATACTAATTTTATAAAGAGGAATACTTTGTTTGTATGTTTGTTTGTTTGTTTGATGGTAATGAATAGGCTCAAAAACTACTTTACCGATTTTAAAAATTCTTTCACCATTCGAAAGCTACATTATCCACAAGTAACATAGGCTACATTTTATTTTGAAAAAAAATATGGTTCCGTAAGATATTTGGATTTTTCGGACACAAGGTGTAAAAAATCAACCAGAAAAGTAGGGTACGGGTAGGTAGGAGTAGGGTAGGGGTAGGGGTAGGCTATGGGTAGGCTAGGGGTAGGGTAGGCGTAGGGTAGAGGTAGGGTAGGGGTAGGATAGGGGTATTTGAAAGTTTACATCGAGTTTCACGCGGACGAAGTCGCGGGCGTCGGTTAGTATATATATATATATATATATATATATATATATATGTATTGAACTGTAGTTTATATACGAAAGATATACCCGCGTATGTATGTTACTAACTTTCGCATTTAGATAATATGTATGGTATTCCTACATGAGTTTTGAAACCAATCAAGCTATGAAGCAATCCATCAATATTGCTCATTTATATTGCGTAGTGTATATGACTCCTAACAAAAACGATTAAATTCGACTTCAAAATCACAAAAATAAACTAAAAAGCGAAAAATAACATCGTATGTGCTACCTTGTGATCACATTGCAGGCGGTGCCAAGTCAGTGACGTATCAATTAAAGTACTCTATCTTATTTCTCTAGTTTTTGTAAACAGTTTTTAAAAGTAAACAGTTTTTAAAATATAAAGTTCATCTAATTCCCAGCACGGTAAAGGCCGTCTCATATTGGGATTCTCTGATCACACTATCACACTAATATTATAAAGGACGAAAGTTAGTGTGTGTAAGTGTGTAAGTATGTTTGTTCCTCTTTTACACTGTACTGTCTTCTAAACCGATTTGGCTGAAGTATGGAATAGAAACAGATTTTACTCTGAATTAACAGATAGGCTACTTTTCATCCCGGAAAAATCCATGTTGCCCGCGGGATTTGTGAAAAACTGAATTCCACGCGGTCGAAGTATTATAATAAAGATTGTGCTGGTCATACGTGATCATTTTATCTAAGTAAATATTCCGTAAACGGCGAAAAAAATCGTTTTCGCCTAAATAACATTTTCGGCTTATAAATAAAACATCATTCAGGTAAACATGTGATGGGGTGTTGGAACATAAATAATAAAATGTAGTTTAAGAGCCAGTGGTTACTTGTTTTTTTATAGTGTACTAAACTACCGGGTCACATTGTGTTAAGTGATTGCACTCATAAATATATGTAACTAGCTGACGCTGCGCGATTTTACCCGCGTGGTTCCCGATCCCGTAGGAAAACGGGGATAATATATAGCCTATAGCCTTCCACGATAAATGGGCTATCTAACACTGAAAGTATTTTTCAAATCGGAAAAGTAGTTCTTGAGATTAGCACGTTCAATCAAACAAACAAACTCTTCAGCTTTATTATTAGTACCTATAGATAGTAGAAAATCCGTTAAAAACGTTCTTCACCCATCTGTTTATTGGATGAATAGTAATTATTATCAAAATTAGGTGAGTTGGTTGCCTAAAAAACTCCTGGTGAAACTTTTATTAATGACAGTTCATCATTATCAACCCATATTCGGCTCACTGCTGAGCTCGATTAAGATCCATCGATAAGTATAAATAAAAATGAAGCTGTAAAATAGCGGTTGAAAGTTGAGATCGATCGAAGTCGCGGGCGTCCGCTAGTTTGATATAAATTAGGTTGCTAGTTTGATATAACCACCCTACCAGCAAAGACGTATCGCCAAGCGATTTAGCGTTCCAGTACGATGTGTTATAGAAACCGAAAAGGGATGTGGATTTTCATCCTTCTTCTAACAAGTTAGCCGGCTTACATCATATATTGCATCATCACTTACCATCAGGTGAAATTGAAGTCAAGGGCTGACTTGTAAAGAATAAAGAATAAATAAAAACGGATGGTTGTAGAACTTTTCTAATACAGATCTTAGACTACAATACTGTTGTATGTTTTGACGACTTCTCTGGCGCAGTTGGTAGTGTTATGGGTCTCAACACATAGGTCCTAGGTTCGATATCCATATCGAATCAGTTTATTTATCTTTCATAAATTGGCTCAGGTCTGGTCTGGTGGTAGGCTTCGGCCATAGTTACCACCCCTTCGGCAAAGACGTACCGCCAAGCGATTCCATCATTCCACTTACCATCAGGTGAGATTTTATACAAGGGCTAACTTGTAGTTATTAAAAAAAATAGATAATATATTTTAATGTTAATATAATAATTTTCCTTCTTTGTAATGTATTTATTTATTTAGAGTATAGCCAGATAATGACATTTATTTCATTGAGTTAACATTAGCTCACCGTTTACCCGATTCTACCCCATCTTACCCCATCATAAATAACCTTGTATCGACGCAGGTGTGTGATTACAATGGGTTACAAATGTCCCTCCGAGGGTTTCTTTGTTACGTCCACTTGCACGTATAATGGGGGGTTGGAAAAATGGGGCGCGTTAACCCTTCTCAGGTTAGGAAGGAATGTTCAATTATTGTGGCTTTTATAAGGGAAATTTTTTATAGGAAGCAATTTTCTTCTCGCTTGCGGTTTGTAATTTTTTCCTTAAAACAATATTACTCGTAGTGTTGCGAACAGTAACTATTTTTTAAATAGTTAAAGTTGTTGCGTGGAATAAGCGTTGGTTTTAATTAAACTACCCGCCGCCTTGCGGTTCCCGTTTTTGTTGGAATACAGGGATAATAGGTATATAGCCTATGATACTCACAGATGACGTGGCTTTCTATTCAATCCTTCAATAGATGCAAAGATTACCCCCCCCAATCCCCCCCCCCCTTTAACCGCGAAGAAACCTCTCTGACTCGGTCCGGCAGTGGGAGTGTATTACCACCATGGAATACATAAAAGAACCTACAAGGTACCTGAAAATTTCTTGGAAAAAAAGAAAAACTTGGCAACTCATGACTCAACCCAGGCCTGTAGCCATGTGGAACATCGATTCTCTGTCTACAAACGGTAACGCTTTGTAAACTAAAAAATTATACATTCAGTCCCATACATTTTTAAATATTCGAAACGTTGGCGATTGTAGAAAGAGAATCGACGTGCCATTGACTCGAACCTAGGACTTCGTGACCCGAAGCCACATAAGCTAACCACTGGACTTATTTACTTTTCAATAAGTTACTTGTAATGTCCGGGCATTATGAAAATGTCCCAATTTAATACTTGCTCCATAACATAACATAAAGATGACTTGAACATCTTGTCGTTTTATTCAAATTTAGTGGCTTCCTCTCATTTTATCAACGAAATTATTAACCGAAATTATGTAAAAAGTGACATTTCATCTGCAAACTTGGCCGCCCGCCAAGAGGATAATTTGGGATGAAACTTTGCGACGAGTTCGCTATAAGATGGCAAAATGGCGACATTAAATATTTGGAAAGTTCGGGGCTTATAATTTAAGGTTTTTGATGAAGTCACGTAGTGATGTGCCGGGGCAATAAAGTTTGGGATTATGTAGAACTGGCTGACGCCCCGCGGTTTTACCCGCGTAGTTCCCGTTCCCGTGAGAATACGGGTATAATATATAGCCTATGACACTCACAAATGACATGGCTTTCTAGTGGTAAAAGAATTTCCAAAATCGGTTCAAAAGTTTCAGAGATTTTCCCCTTACAATACCACAAACTTTACCTTGCTTAATCTATTCATATCTTTGACTGTTTCTACGTGGCTTTAATTATTATAAATAATTAAAGCCACGTAGAAACTAAATAATAATTAAAAAATATAAGCTAAAAAAAGTAAATTATTTATATTACCCGTCCGTAAAATTTATTTTAATTTAACTCTTAGATAAATTCGTTCATAAATTGAAAACTTACTTATGTTTATGAATCGTCAATATTCTTAGGCTTACAGTTTGTCACATTATCAAAAAAATAATATCATAAGATTGAATATTTTGAAAAGTCATGAAATTATTAATTACACTCTCAAGTCATCTCTTTCACTGCGCTTTCTTTTGAGACCCACTCGAGTATATTTGCAGACATTCATCCCCACTTTCAACCCCCAGAACTTTTAAACGGCTCAACCGATTTTTATCAAACATGTCTAAGAACACTCGCACGTAAGTCACCTTTCATACAAAACAAACTAAGTAAATTTGACGGCCTCCGTGGCGCAGTGGTATGCGCGGTGGATTTACAAGACGGAGGTCCTGGGTTCGATCCCCGGCTGGGCAGATTGAGATTTTCTTAATTTGTCCAGGTCTGGCTGGTGGGAGGCTTTGGCCGTGGCTAGTTACCACCCTACCGGCAAAGACGTACCGTCAAGCGATTTAGCGTTCCGGTACGATGCCGTGTAGAAACCGAAAGGGGTGTGGATTTTCATCGTCCTCCTATCAAGTTAGCCCGCTTCCATATTAGACTGCATCATCACTTAGCATCAGGTGAGATTGTAGTCAAGGGCTAACTTGTAAAGAATAAAAAATAAAAAAAAATTAAAATAGTTTCATCCGTTCAGGAGTTATGGTGCTACAGACAGGCCGACAGACAGACATACACGTCAAACTTATAAGACCCCTTTTTTACGTCGAGGGTTAAAAAACAAAGATCGGTGTTGTACGAATTCACTTTCTGACAAACGACTCATGACTTCACACAATTAAACTTTGATAGTAATTATATTCACAAAAGGAATTCATTGCCGAATTAAGTAGGTTTGTTGAATTTTCGAAAACATGCACTCTTTACCCATTAAACGAATATAAATTGAAACGAGCGAATGCAATTCATTGGATGAATTTCGGTGGTTTGCATTCACGTCCGTTTATAAACAAAAATTTTATCGTGGGCGCTTGTAAAAGCCGATGAAATTCGCGACCGCTCGATTTGGTATTGACAAGAATGAACAAATAATGATATACGAGTATATGTTTTCGATTGGTGATGCCTTCATAAATACGGAAAAGCAATAAATGCACCTACCTGCTAGCCTATTTCCTATCTTGGTCTTTATTATCAACCCATCAAAATAAAAAACAAATCAATTGACAAAATGTCATCCACATAGATACAAAATACAAATGTCATCCGGTAATTACGGTGGATATCTTATAGTATGTAGGTGATACTTTGTTGTCCACTTTAGTAGGTTGATAATAAAGACCAAAATAGCGAATAGAACAGCTGGTTTTCATTACAAATCTTTTAAGAAAATGTCAAAATCCGTTTTTGTAAGAACCTTTTTTTTTTTGCTTAGAGACAACAAACATGCTTAAACTATGCTTTCAACACGATGTCAACAAATTATAAATCTCTCTTTAAATCTTCTTTTTTTGTAAAAAAAACAATAAAACTTAAAAACCGTAAAATTTCGGCTTACATATATTGCGTTATTTTAGTAGGCCTTGATGTCAGCTTTCATCATGTAAAGTATGTCGTAGGATTTACGGGACACCCTATATATTAAGTATATACTAGCGGACGACAGCGACTTCGTCCGCCCTTAGACCTCTGTAATCCAGCCCTTACAGTAGTATCGCTGTAAAAATGGAGTAACTTCTCCCGTTTTTCTAACGTTTCCCTTTACTGCTCTGTTCCTATTGATCGTAGCGTGATGAAAAGTATACCACAACCTGCCCAGGAGTATGAAGAACAATTGTACCAAGTTTTTGTTTCTATAACGAACATACAGACAGAAAGACAAAAAATTTACTGATTGCATTTTTGGCATCAGTATCGATCACTAATTTTTATATATTGGAATATAATTAATTTTAGAAATATATTTCATGTACAGAATTGACCTCTCTACTAGATGATGTTTGAATTTAATATATCTCCCATATCAACATAACTGCTAAAAATAGTGTTTTGTATACTGAAACATTCAGCCCCATTTTCCAAGAAGTCATTTACTAAGTAATAATGAATCGAAGGACGCCTAAAGTTAGAAGAGAACGAATCGATAACGCTATTATTGATGCATAGAGTGACTCTTACTTTTCGATCGAAAGTAGGTAACTGGCGAAACGTATTGTAAGTTTAAAGTAACCAATACTGTAGCTGTATTTATTTAGGAAAGCGGGTTTCAAAATGGGGATGATGATTAGGTTTGAATATATTGATTTTTATAAGACA
Source organism: Bicyclus anynana (assembly GCF_947172395.1). Taxonomy (NCBI): domain Eukaryota; kingdom Metazoa; phylum Arthropoda; class Insecta; order Lepidoptera; family Nymphalidae; genus Bicyclus; species Bicyclus anynana. The sequence goes on along the minus strand of NC_069103.1, from coordinate 12,648,233 downwards.
TTCGGGTAAATAAGATCAATGTTAACTAATTTATACGTATAAAGCAAAGATTGTCTGAATGTTTAGAAAATAAATGAGATTATAAAATATCAAAATCTATTAAAATCTTTTCTCATAATTAGATGAAAATACATGCAGTTTTAGCTTCCTTACATTAAACGTGACATTTTTCAATATATGAACTATAAACATAAATTCACAAATAACAAAGATCTAACGATCATTATAATCAACGACATCACTAATTCGTGCCATTTTGTATGGGGCATTTTTCAGGGATCCGTGGTAGTGCCGCGAATCTGACACTTCAAATCTCTGTACCCAGTTACTTTTACAAAATTGCTTTACTATACTTTTAATTTATACACAATTTAAAAAACTATCATCATTACTGGACAAATTATTACGAACAATATTCAAATGATAGTTTACTACCATAATTCATGAAGTTGTTAGGGTAAGAAGGGGGAATAACGCTCAGTGGGTAAAGTCCGGCCGCTCAGAGATTGCGTTTCTTATACGTCTTGATCGAATGGGCGATGTAACTTCTTACTGGCTTACAAGGTTGTTTAAGCTTGAGGCTATAAAAGTACATATAATTTCAAGTTAGTTAAAAAACAAGTAAACAGAGTAACACAGGTGAGTTTACGGGCCGGTACGTAAAGATATCAAACGACCATCCTAACGATGATTAGTTTAGATGTTAGATTAGTTTCGACCAACGCGGTTAAAACTTTTACAATATACCTCGCAAAGATCTTTCACAGATAGCTCTCAAAGTTAATAATGACCCGTCTTCTAGGATGGAACCCACTACGCTGCGAGCTTAGATTTTTTGTTTTAGCCATAATTGGCTAGACACAGACCATCGCTCGTACAAATTACAGTATCTTGATAAGTTTAATCAGGATATGGCTTTCTTAACTTAAATAACTTAACCAGATCTAAACATTCTTATAAAGCTTACAACCTAAACCGTTTATAATTTACTAGCAGGCGCCCGCAACTTCGTCCGCGTGGAATTCAGTTTTTCACAAATCCCGCGGGAACCATGGAATTTTCCGGGATGTAAAGTAACCTATGTGTTAATCCAAAGTAAAAACTATTTTCTTTCCAAATTTCAGCTAAATCGCCGCAAAACTGACAAAGTTTCATACAAACTTTCATCCCATATTTCACCCCCTTGGGGGTACTGATCAAAATCCTTTCTTAGCGAATGCCTACGTCATAACATCTACCTGCATGCTAAATTTTAGCCAGTGGTTTGGACTGTGCGTTGATAGATCACCATGTCAGTCAGTCTGTCAGTCATCTTTGAGATATTATTTAGATTACCTATCATTACACCAGAAAATTGTACCAGGTTTGCTCCAAGGTAAAGCTGAAGCTTCCACGGGTAATTCATCAAAGGTACTTATATTACGTAGGACAGAATATTAAGAAACGTTTGCAAAGATTAATGTCAGGGATATCAGGCGTTCACGCTTCAGCTACCTCGCTGACTAAGCTGAAAAAATTGCGGACTGAATGGTGAAATTTTTAGGGGTTTTGCATAAATATTTGTGGTTCTTAATCTTTAACTACATCGCAGAGTTTTATCGCGAATATTTTTCGAGTTTTTTATGAAAACTTTGTGCCATATTTAAATTGTTGGATGGGTTTAAGAATCGGCCTAGGATATATATAATATACCCATATTAACGCATATTCGACTCAATGCTGAGCTCGTGTCCCCTCTCAGAATTAGAGGAGTTAGATCAATAGTCCACCACGCTAGCCCAATGCGGATTGGCAGACTTCACATACGCAGAGAATTAAGAAAATTCTCAGGTATGCAGGTTTCCTCACGATGTTTTTCCTTCACCGTTTGAGACACGTGATATTTAATTTCTTAAAATGCACACAACTGAAAAGTTGAAAGTACATGCCCCGGACCAGATTTGAACCTACACTCTCCGGAATTGGAGGCAGAGGTCATATCCACTGGGCTATCACGGCTCTTAAAAAAGCTATTTCTTATGAAATAATTATATGCAAACCACTAAATCATCGACGCTGTCGTCGAATAGAGAAGACGTTGATTTAATTTTATTTGCTTATACAGGGTGCTCGGGACTATTTTCATTAACTTCAAGGTATTAACGAGGCCACTTATAGGAAATTGAGATGTGGGGGCAAGGAAAATGTTCAAAATTTCCTGGAACGACTTTGTCTCGAATGTAAATGAGGTTTCGGTCACAATTGGTTTTTTTTTAAATCAATTTTTAAAAAAAGCCAAGAGTGAACCAAGTTAACATATACACAGCTTAAAAATATTGCAAAAGACCGGAAAAGTTTTCTACGCCTGACCGCCAAACTTCATCTGGAAGAAGGCACCTAATGATGATTATAGGAACTGCATAGCTAATATTTTATTAACTACAAAAAAAAAGAAATATGTTTTCATACCAAGTAATTCAAATAATACCGACTATCCATGTAACACACGTCTTTAGGTAACAAAGCGATGACGTTGCATTTCAAAATATAAATACGTCATTATTATAAGGATGAGCATTGATGAGCGACACATTTTAAGATCTATTTACAAAAGAAATCTTATTTACTCCTAAAATATTCATTACAGAACCCATATTCCTTGAACATCTTGAATTAATTTTTATTAAAAAACTAGCTGACGCCGCGCCGTTTCACCCGCGTGGTTCCCGTTCCCGTAAGAATACAGGGATAATATAAAGCCTATAGCCTTCCTCGATAAATGGGCTATCTAACACTGAAAGAATTTTTCAAATCGGACCAGTAGCTCTTGAGATTAGCGCGTTCAATCAAACAAACTCTTCAGCTTTATAATATTAGATATAACCCTAGAGTTATGGGAAGTACTCCCGAGCACCCTGTATAACACAACTGATTAATTTGACTCTGAGCATAGCACGCTATTATTTGACTATTATTCATGACATTTTATTTTAATTGACGGTTATTAAGCCGCTTTTGAATTTTACTCCACGAATCCGTAATCCTCACAAAATCATTACTATTTCATTAAATCGAAGAACGTTTCTATTTATGGTAATTCTAACTGATTTTATATCATTGTTGTAAATGTTAAGGGCTATTTTTTCACGTGCTTTTGTGTCACTACCTATATTTATTTTTAACCCCCGACGCAATAAGAGGGATGTTATAGATTCAACGTGTCTGTCAGTCTGTCTGAGGTAGGTAGCAGAGCTCCCAAATGGAAGAAGCGATTTAAATTTTTTTTTTTGTATGAAAGATGACTTCTGTGCGAGTGTTCTTAGACATGTTTGATGACAAAAGGTTAAGCCGTTTAAAGTTCTGGGGGTTGAAAGTGGGGAAGAATAACCGAATATCTGCAAATATACTCGAGTGGGGTCTCAAATGAAAGCGCACAGAGAGAGAATTCTTTGAAGAAAAAAAGCTCCTCGGCCTCCGTGGCGCAGTGGTATGCGCGGTGGATTTACAAGACGGAGGTCCTGGGTTCGATCCCCGGCTGGGCAGATTGAGATTTTCTTAATTTGTCCAGGTCTGGCTGGTGGGAGGCTTCGGCCGTGGCTAGTTACCATCCTACCGGCAAAGACGTACCGCCAAGCGATTTAGCGTTCCGGTGCGATGCCGTGTAGAAACCGAAAGGGGTGTGGATTTTCATCCTCCTCCTAACAAGTTAGCCCGCTTCCATCTTAGACTGCATCATCACTTACCATCAGGTGACATTGTAGTCAAGGGTTAAATTGTAAAGAATAAAAAAAAAGCTTCAAAGTCAGACTCGAAGACTCAAACCCAATACCTCGTGGTTAGGACCACATAGGCTAAGTACTCGACCATCGAAGTGGTTCATCTAAATATACGCCAGCATTATTTAATAAACAAATACCTTGTTAAACATTTGTTTATTCGTCGGCAAATCTGGACAGTTGGGAATTCAGGCCTTTCAGAAATTGCTAAAGTTTGTCTGGGTATTACCCCTTAGGTGTTTGTATTTCATAATTACCCCCCTATGGATTAGTAATGTATGAAAATATACAAGCAAGGTTTTAAAATTGGATAATATATTACTTTTATACCTATTTTAGCTTTATTTTAGTCTTTTGGGAAAATGTAATTTTTTCTTCAATATTTTTCTACATGGTTGTAGGTAAAAAAATGTGACGAATTCCTATTATTTACCTACCTACTATGTATTTTTTTATTAATAACTAAAAATGCATTAAAATTTCAATATTCAAATTATAATATTTTTAAAGAGTTCTTCATCATCATAATCATCAACATCATCACATTAGCTGATGGACGTCCACTGCAGGACATAGGCCTTTTGTATGGACTTCCAAACATCACAATCCTGAGCCGCCTTAAAGAGAGAGATTAGGAATATCTTGAGCTTTTCTAACAATAATTTTATGTCAAGCGGACTAGCTATTCAAAAATGCCTATCAGCTCTTGGTCCATAATGTCTGTTAGGCTATCAAAACCATTGTGCGCGAAAGATCTCATGAAAATTGTAACTAGACCCCATCTAATGTCATTACGATTGTCGACTTTATTCCCTTTTATTAATGCATGTAATCCCGTAACAGTTTGTCTTCTTTATTTTCCTTATTTTAAAGAAACGCCGCTTTCTCTCTAATCTTTTCGAAGTGTTCGCTGAGAACGACTTTTTGTTTCACTGCAGTCCTTGATAGCAAAGCGTGTCTGTTTTTTCGCTTAACTTTTTCCTTTTCTACAACTCTCTGCGACAATCGATGCGAATGACGCGACATAGGATACGCGAATTTGTTCGCGTGGTAAAATCTGAATCAGAACATTTTAATTTTATTTCGAAATTCGTAATTTATAAAAAAACATAATTAATTTGAAACACCATTTTCATACCCCTATTATTTTGTTATTATAATTTTATTAACTCAAGATTTATTATAATTTTATAAACTTAATTATTATAATTTTAATCCCACTTCTCAATAAATGTCTAAAATATTTATTGTTTTCTAACCGACTTACGAAAACTATCTAATTGTTATTATCAAGAAAGTTATTTGAACGGTAGGTAAACATGAAAATTTTACGATGAAATTAATTTCACCGCGCCAGATATTGTCATAATTTAGGCAGTGATAAATGATATTAAATTATGGCATTATTATAGTCAAATTATGATAACAAGATGATAATTTTATGGGAGAAGGGTCGGCTCTATGAAGCTCCCTAAAGCTTTGAACAAAGGGCTTAGTATAAGGAAGTTTACCATATAAAATTAAAATAAACGCCCTGCGGTACGGGAACGGGAACTACGCGGGTACTCGGCGTAGTTCCCGTGGGAAATACAGGGACAAAATATAACCTTTGTCACTCACAAATAACTTTCCATTCTATAAGTAAAAATATTTTCTTAATCGATTTAGTAGATCCAGTGATTACCCCCCTACCTCACACACTTTACCTCTCTATAATTTTAATATAAAGTTATAGATTATTGTAAATACAATGTTACTGAATTATGAACACAAAAAAATATTAACACACTTTTTTTTTGTTCCAGGAAATTTATCCCCCTTCATATCATAGAAGAGGACAGCTACGAAAAAGATGTCCTGTTCTACGTCAACCTCGGCAACCCGGAACTACTCGGGGGTATGCAATTATGATCTCCACATAAAATTACCCACACACCACACAGTTTAACAAATATACAGTTGTACAACAGGGTACTTTACCCCTTTACCACTAAAAGGCGTTGCTGCACAACTGTATGTTTGCTAAATGGTGACACTACTGTAAATACACTATTTGCAATGTTTTGTTATTTCTCTTTTAATTGAATATAGTTGCTTACGAGATTATTTTAGATTAGCTTTATAATGTTTTTTATATAAATATATATATTAAATATAATAATTAAGTTATATTTGTGTTTAAATGTTAAACAAAATTCAAAAAATTAACAACTAATTACTAACAATGTTGACCAAATAATATTTAATTGAATATATGGTGACAAAATTACTATAATTATCTAAACGACATTGAAGTATTTAAAGTTGTATATATAAATTTTAAAAAAAACAAAGTATATTTTTCCAACCCAAACACCAAAACTCTAAATATTAGATTTTACAATAACTAAGAACTAAAATTTTACGTTTGTTAAAAATTAAAAAAATATTGGAACTGTTATATAATATGGATGATCGACGAAAATCTCATCAGTTAGATCAGCCCGTGCCTTTACCAGATGCGCTCTTAGGACTAAAAATGAAAAAAAATTGGTTAAAATTAAAAAAAAAAACTAAAATAGTATTAACAAACCGGTATATGTTATGAAATCTTTTATACTTCAACAAACGTTGTGTTTAAATAAATAAATAAAAATAAAATCTTCAACAAATACCGGAACTACCATTTGCACTGCCGGGTTAAAATTAAAAAAAAACTAAAATACTATGAACAAACCAGTAAATGTCATGAAAATATCTTTTATACTTCAACAAATGCCGGAACTACCTTTGCCCTGCCGTTTCGTTTGACCTTTGCAAGAGCAAACATAAAGACAGGGTTCTATTTGTCCCGATGAATTGGGACCGTTGATATAAAAATACAAGATACTTTGAGGTATTTGAAACGATGCTTATTAAAGAAAAGTATTTAATTTATAAAAGTAGAATGACCTGAGAACGATTCTAATAAGTAATATTGTATAGGTAAGTACATAAATGTTTTGCAGTAAATTAAGATTAATGAAGGATGAAATTCCTCGGGAATCATGGATTTTACCGGGGTAAAAAGTAGCCTTTGTGTTAATCCAGGGTATAATTTATCTTAATACCAAACTTCAGCTAATTCGGTTCAGTAGTCGAGGCGTAAAAGAGTAACAAACATTAAAATAATCAGTTTTCGAAAATCTCGGGAAACCATGGATTTTTTCAAGATAAAAAGTAGTCTATGTGTTAATCCAGAGTAAAATTTATTTTCAGCCAAATCGCTTCAGTAGTAGCGGCGTTAAAGAGCAACAAACATCCAAAAATCCATACAAACTTTCGCGTTTATAGGAAGTAGGATATATTTTTATTATAACTAGTAGCTACACTTGGTCTGTTCCCAATCTTCTATACTAACTAGTAGGATTTAGCATATGTTATAATAGTACGAATAGGACTATAATATTCTTTTTTGGACCAGGAATATTTATTTCAACAAAATCCATAAATGTTTTTGTAACTTACCTAAACCTTAAATTCAAACATACAAACATTCATATGTATTTTTTTTACAAAATTGCATAACCTAAAGTTATAAGTATTAGTAAAGATCGTTTAAGAAATATACATGGCAAGATATTTTAACCACTTGAAATACTGCTTGCCAGAATACATCAGTCGAAATGATTTCCCTGCGGCCAGGGTAAGTTCAGTTAAACAAGGAAAGGGTTATTTGTTTAAGACCATAACAGAATCGGTCATGGTATTTAACGTAGTTTGGTTATGAAAATCCTCATATAAATGATGTAAAAAAGACCAGCTAAGATACCTATAGTACAAGCGTTTTGGAAACATCGCCTTGATAGACCAGTTGCTTAGCTGATTAATTTAATAAACTACTAGCTTACGCCGCGCGGTTTCACCCGCGTGGTTTCCGTTCCCGTAGGAATATGGGGATAATACATAGCCTTCCTCGATAAACGGGCTATCTAACACTGAAAGAATTTTTCAAATCGGACCAGTACTTCCTGAGATTAGCGCGTTCAATCAAACTAAGAAACAAAAAAGCTTTATAATATTAGTATAGATTTAGAAAAAAGGATAGACAGAATATCCGTCGGCGATTGACGTGACGTTGATGACAATGACGCGATTTTGAGTATATCAGAATATCACGGTAGTCAGCCAGTGACATCTGTTAAAAATAAAAGTTAGTCATCTTGAATTATGTGTTGAATGATTATTGCTTGTCTTATTAGCTTTGATGTTATTTTTTGGTATTCTATTCTGCTGCGCCCCGCGGTGGTATCCGTGTATAAAAAGAAGTATGTACCTACATGATATTTGATTTTTTCGGGATGAAAAGTAGCCTAATCAAGGTAACCATCTCCATTCCAAATTTCAGCTAATTTGGTTTAGTGTTTTCGGCGTGAAAGAGTTACAAACATTCATACTAACCAAACCATCAGTTTTTCACAAATTTCGGGAAATCGTGGATTTTTTCAAGACAAAGTGTTATGTGTATTATATATTTTCATTTCAAATTTCATCTAAATCGGTTTAGTTACTAAAAGTAGTTGCTAAAGAAAAACATC